>NC_050181.1:4324366-4683116 GCF_008315115.2 Sander lucioperca
CAGTGGGGATTGACTCAAAGGATTCCTCCTTTTGGGGACAAACTACGACAGGGCCTGATTCTATGACCTAAGCTTGCAGCGTCCTCCAACACTGTGAGCGAGAAGTGAAGTTTCAATAGTAGATTTGCACTGCACTTGAGGGCAGATTCACACCACGACAGAAAAAAAAAAAATCATGTATTTCACCGTTTCTTGATCTAGCGGTTGAGCACATTGCTAACTTCTGGCAACAGGTTGGCATGGCATGCAGTTTTGATATACCAGTATCAAAGTTGTCTAAAGCATCGATACACAGTCGCCATCAGACTTACCAGGATGCAAAGATAAGGCTATCATCAAATATTAAGCACATACGACAATGACATTTCCTTAGTGAGCCTATGCAACTATTTCTGGGTAAAGTCACTTTTTGAAAAGTCAAACTTCATGTAACAAGTCATACAGCTCATGTCATGCAGTTCATTCATGAAAGCATATCTTAAAGGGCTGTTCATACTTCGATATATCCTGGACATTTCTTCACGACTAAGCATAAAATGCATTGAGGCATGTTAAAGACACAGGTAAGCATTTCTTTGCATGTAAATTGGTCATGTCACTGGACAAAAACACTGGTTTCCTTAGGTTTCGCTTACCTGTGTTATTGCAGCAGAACCTAAGGTGCAAGGTCTGGGACGACACTGCAAAGATCAGATATATTGCACTGTTTGCCATCAGTGAACAATGCTTAAAATTAACAGCCTTTCACAACAGTGCTCATTCAGAAAATGTCATAATACTGGGCTAGTCAGAAGCACTCCCGCTACTAGCATTCCACATGCTCATATAGGACATTAAAAGTAATAACAGCAGAAGAATCCTAAGCATGCTACACTGAAGTTATGCAGTAGGACTTTTGAAAGCAATATGATGCAATAAATGGCATTTAAAAACATGACAGTCTCAACTAGACAATGGCACTTAGCAGTTCAGATATTCAAAACGCAAAAAACCACATGGGCATCCTTAAACAGTTCCTACCAACAGTATAAGAGTGCTGACATTCAAACTCAGTTCAGAAATCCAACTAGCAATGAAATGCTACCTACACAAAGTCTAACAATCTAACAAGTATCAACATACTGTTAAGATTCAAAGTCTTAATGTAGTCAAAGGGAAATAAGTCTCAGAAATATGTGGTACAAGATTCTAAAGTACTATTCCTCTCCTCAGAACATTTCATACTTACCCAGAGACATAGGGAAAATGGCAATATTTGACAAAAATACTACATCTTTGGCAGTTTGTAAAGCATCAAATAAGGCGTTTCTCTCAAAGTCAGTCACAGTTTTGTACTTACAGTATAGGAGGGCTCAACTGATGGATGAAGACTGCTTAGCCACCCCCGACCCTACAACATCTATGTTCTTATATTCGATAAACACTAACAGAATGGGGACAGCAATGGCGATTTTGCAATGTTTTTATATTAAAAAAACATTCTTTTAAAAACAAATTTATACATGTGAGTTAGTTCGCAATTTGAAATGGGCAAGACAAACGTTTCAATGCATTTTCGATACAGTGGCAATTTACCTGACTGTCCTGGAAGAAGAACACCACAAAATATATATAACACTAAAAATGCAACATTTCTTGCAACCACGTTTTCTGAGGAACATGTTAAGGAAGAATACTTGCTTACCGCTTTACTAAACTTTCCTGTGGAGGAGGAAGTGTCTATATCAAGGCAAAATACAGAGCATACTACCTCAACAATGTCAGCAAACCAGGCAAAATTTTCAAAAGAAAAAAAAAAAAGAAGAAGAGTGCCACAGCAACGCAGTTAATGCATGAGTTACGGTACATAGATACCTGTCGACTTTCTTATGACAAACATCTGTCTACTGCTAAAGTCAGAGCAAAGTCAGGAAACACGTGTAAAAAAAGGTCTATCAACAAGGACGTTTGTTGGTCTGAACCACTCAGGATCATTGCACGCACATAATGTATCTAAGAGCCTTATAGACAGTTGGAGAGAGACAGGACAGCACAACTTTTGAGTCAACCATTTTGGACAATTTAACATGGCCTGCGTTTCAAACTTGCCCCCCGTAAAATAAAAACATACAGAAATTCCTCTTAACCCTTTTGGTTTAAAACCACCCCAACTTACCAACAAAGGAGGTTTCAGTTTGTTTTATTGCAAAAACACAACAGGCAATAGCATTTTAAAACTGAGATGATTTACATGGTAATGTCTACAGTTTAATAAACATGAGTTCTAACCACATTTAATGTAGATACAGGGCTGGAATGACCATATGTATAATTACCTCACTAAAAACAAAGCATTTACAAGAAAAAGAAAAAAAAAAAAAAAAGGAAGAGGACGTGTTCGCCGGGTAATCTGCCATCTATGTGAAACACTTTCAAACCAAGGAAATTTAAGATCTTCATCAAGGCGTCTGCATCCAAACATTAAACAAAGGATTTTGTTTCGACAATGTAGCATTTACTTTATGTCCACTTCACATTACTGGCCCTGTGCAGAAGAAATACATAGAAGATACATTGCATGTTAACAACAGAAACAGTGGACTCAGCTTCCCAAAATAAATTAAAACCTGTTTAGGGAGGAAATAGTTTTGGTTAAGTGTGTAAGCTGCTGCAGTCACCGGAGCCCTGTAAAACCTGAGGAAGGAAGGCTGTTAGGGCACAAAATAATTGAGTATTCAGTGGATGTGGCGGGCAGATTCTTATCGGGGGTGTACCTGAGGGGCTTGTGGTGCTGCACCCATCGTCTGAGGGTTGGCTGTGCCGTAGTAAGCGGCCTGCTGGCGGTAGTACTCCGCCCAGGCAGCGCTGTAGTCTGGCTGGCCTCCAGGCTGGGAAGCGGCTGCTGCTGCTGCTGCTGTGGCCTGAGGGGCTGCTTGACCTGGAGGGTAAAACAAGAGAACTTGTTGGAACAGCAAATAAGCCTTACACTGGCCAATTAAGCAGCAAGTTAAAAGCAATTTCTCTTTTCAATCAATCATACTTTACAGGGAAAATGGACTTTCTTGCAAGAAAGTCCTATGACCTACAGTGCATTTACATACAATGTGATAACAGTTCAAAGTATTGAGATAACATTTTATAAGAAGGTGAACGAACCCACCACCGCTTTCTTTGGGTGGTGGGACAGAAACCTTCTGCCTTTCTGTTGGGCGGCTGGGAGAGCAGCCACTCTACAGCAGAGGGCTGCTAAAGGAGCACAGCCACCCTTCAACATTAAAAAATAAATCACCTAGCGGTATAGAAGCTAGACTGGAAAGGTTATAAATCCCACAGTTAAACTTTTGCATTCAAGTTTCTATCATGTAACCTTACTTCAGGATCCCATTAATTCCTAAATCATTTGCCTCACACACTGCAAACTAAAATAGGAGTTCTGATAGTTTAATATGAAAATATAAGACAGCACTGATAATGGTGCAATTTATGTTATAAATGCATTAAATGCACAAGCGGAATAGAGTTGAATGTATATGTCGCCTTCAGTTTAACTCAATGCTGAAGCAAGTTGAAATTGAAGTCTTAGAATGGGGACTAAAATGGTCATTGAATGAAATGTGATCCCAGAGCAGTCAGATTTTTAAAAACAGGAGTACCGACCTTGTTTCTTGTAATATTCCTCCCAGGCTTTTGTGTAGTCCTGAGGTTGTTGACTCTGTTGACCTGAAACGAGAAGACAAAAATGTGTCAGCGCATCTAAGTGATAAATAAAATCGAAAAATAAAATAATCAACCACAACATGATCCTACATGGCTTATATCCATGACCCACAAATCAAACATGTTGCATCATTTAACTCTTTACACATTCATGGCACATGGCAAAGCTCTGCCATTTAGTGTTGATAAATCCCTATGCTAGTCTAGAAAATAAGCTACTCTAAGCTCATAAAAGGTGGTTCTGTGTCGACAGCTCAGTCCTGTAGATAGTCAAAAGTGTTGCAGTCTAAACAGCACAGGCGTCAAATGTCAAACCAAGTGGAGGCACACTGATGCTCCACAGCAGGCCAGCAGTTCTGACAAATACCCAGACCTGAAAAAGAAGCCGATTGAATGCCCAGTCGCTGTTTAGACTGTCTTGTGTTAATAGGTGTACACTGAAACTACGTTCGTATACCCATTTTCTTGTAATATTCCTCCCAGGCCTCGGAGTAATCTGCCTGTCCACTCTGACCTGCAGCCTGTGGGTCACCTGTTAAAAAAAACGGTAACTTGTAATTAGTGAATCATTCTCTCAGTTTGTCCACCTGTCTGGGTCGGGTCTGTCAGCTTAGGGATGGTGGAACTATCCTGTCCCTGGGGTACTACAAAAAAGATAGTTAGATAATTTAAAAGCTGGAACCAAAACTTGTTTCCTTTTAGTGATACCAGAAGACATGAGCACAGAAAACTACTAAAGTAAGCTACACTGCTCTACTCTCGTCTCAACCGTTTGTGCTTCTAACAGAAGCAAAGACACTGCTAATTGAGAAACTTCAGTCACCTTGGCCGTTGGTTTGAGTCGTGCCAGGAGCTCCACTTGTCGGGGTCATGGGAGCCTGCGGCTGCTGGCTGTACTGAGCGTAGTAGGCTGCCCACGCTGCTGCGTTGGCATCGGCTGCTGCTTTATCTGAACAAAGAAAACACATTGTTACCAAACAAAGGCCAAGATAAACACTCTAAACATACAGTCACAGCTCTCCATTACATAATCTGATATGGATCTGAGTTACTGACTTCTAACTTATCGACCAAGGAGGGTAATCACGAATGGCTTTTTAATTTCAGTCATGTCAACTAATGGCAGGTACTCACTTGGATCAGGTTGTCCTTGTTGCCAGTGTGGGTAGCCATTGCCCCATCCCTGAGGCTGGTACGGCGCTGGTGGACCACTGATGAAAGAAAAAAAATAACCATTTACTTTCCACGCCTTCACCTGTGTGTCTACATATTCATGTACAGAGCTTGAGGTAAAAACAAAAGGCCACTATACTTACTGGGGTCCTGGAGGCCCCTGGTTGTATGGTCCGGGGTTGTATGGACCCATGGGAGCCCCAGGAGGTCCAGGGGGTCCAGGAGGACCATGTGGGCCTGGACCTCCGTGTGGACCGTGTGGGCCACCCATTGGAGTGACTGGTCCCTGAAAACAAAGAACACATCCCGGTCAGTAAACAAGCTCTTAAAAAGACAAATGTCTCCAAAGGGGCTTTTAATCAAGCTCTTAGCATCTCACCCCAATTTTCTCTTCCACCAGCTGCCTGGCGTAGTCGATCTGCTGAGGGGAGCCCCGAACTGTGAACATTTTGATGTTGGGATCAGCGTTGGGTGGAGGATTCCTTTGCAGCTCGATCCTGGCTCCGGACTGCTGGCTGATGCCCTTGATTGTCTCCCCACCTGAAGAGTTAAGAAACATTAAGCACAACAACCAAATACTTTACCTCTAGTGACCCTGGAATAATGTTAACATGTAGCCCAATTCAAAAATATGTGCAGGTTAATAGACATCTGTAATGTTGAGATATATTTAAGCTAATATAATTAGTTACCAAATAAGTATTGGGCATGTATTTGGGTTTAAATGTAGTGAAGCAAATGGTCCTTCCACAGGACAAATCCTAAAACAGCCAGTTGTTTCAGTCCCGTGAACTTCAAAATAAGATTAACATTCTTTGATAGACACTGGAAAGACAAAAAGGGTGAATACCCCACATTTTCTGTTCTGCTACACAAGTTTTGTCTGTCTCCTTCTGTCTCGTTTGGTTTGTTTAAAATGTTTCTCCTTTTACCAATATTTTGTGTAGAGTGATAAGTCTGTTGTAATATGATAGATATGAACTTAATACTTTAAGGGGCCACTTACCTTTTCCAATGATGAGGCCAGTCTTCATGGTTGGGACAGTGAAGGTGAACTCCTGCAGTCCACCAGGGGGACCCATGTTCCAGTTCCCCTGCCCGCGACCACGACCTCTGCCACCACCACCATGCCCTGGAGGCCCGCCGGCCTGGACACTCCTCAGCAGATCGGATATAATTTCTGCTGCATGCTGAGCCTGGTCAGGGGGACCCATAATCTGTGCTATCCTGTCCGGCGTGCTGCCATCATCTAGAAGGAGAAAATAGGGTGATTAGAGGCCATCGAGGCATAATCAATGTTGCTGGTAGTAAACGTTAAGATCTACCATCAAACCAACGTCTTGTGTTTAGGTCTCAGATAAGTTTAGGGTTAGGGTTATACATCAGTTTCTCAGCGTGGTGCATGAGTTTTCATCACGGACCATACACATTTTAACAAGTGTCTAAATGACTTTGCTTTTGGCATATGGTTGTTTCTCAGTTCTTCTCATAAATGAGCAAGCAGTCTCAATCACTTACCTGGTTTAAACTGAATCCTGACACCTGTGTCATTCTGTATTTTCTTGATCATCTCTCCATTTCTGCCAATAACAATTCCCACTGCAAACCGGGGGACGGGAACCTAAACGTCGACAAGATAAAACTAAAGTTAAGAAACAGATTTAACACCCTCATCTGATTAAAGTCTGATTAGTACAAATACTCACATCCAAGCTGTCTCCTCCGCCACCACCACCTCCTCCGCCTCCTCCAACTCGTGAACCATACTCGCCCCTCTGCTCCCTGAAGCCTTGATCTCTGATCAGCTCCATCACCATCTCTTTGGCTTGCTGAAGATAAAAATACATCTCATTACAGCACTAGACTGCTCTCCATGGAAACAAATAAGGCACGTAAATGACATTCAGTGTCTGGACAGGGATTTACTAAAAGGGATGAAAGCTCATTCATATTTATTTATGTATTTTTTACATACATACATACACACACACACACACACAGAGTGAGGAAAATAAGTATTTGAACACCCTGCTATTTTGCAAGTTCTCCCACTTAGAAATCATGGAGGGGTCTGAAATTGTCATCGTAGGTGCATGTCCACTGTCCCAGAAATCACAATGTATGATTTTTTAACTATTTATTTGTATGATACAGCTGCAAATAAGTATTTGAACACCTGAGAAAATCAATGTTAATATTTGGTACAGTAGCCTTTGTTTGCAATTACAGAGGTCAAACGTTTCCTGTAGTTTTTCACCAGGTTTGCACACACTGCAGGAGGGATTTTGGCCCACTCCTCCACACAGATATTCTCTAGATCAGTCAGGTTTCTGGGCTGTCGCTGAGAAACACGGAGTTTGAGCTCCCTCAAAAGATTCTCTATTGGGTTTAGGTCTGGAGACTGGCTAGGCCACGCCAGAACCTTGATATGCTTCTTACAGAGCCACTCCTTGGTTATCCTGGCTGTGTGCTTCGGGTCATTGTCATGTTGGAAGACCCAGCCTCGACCCATCTTCAATGCTCTAACTGAGGGAAGGAGGTTGTTCCCCAAACTCTCGCAATACATGGCCCCGGTCATCCTCTCCTTAATACAGTGCAGTCGCCCTGTCCCATGTGCAGAAAAACACCTCCAAAGCATGATGCTACCACCCCCATGCTTCACAGTAGGGATGGTGTTCTTGGGATGGTACTCATCATTCTTCTTCCTCCAAACACGGTTAGTGGAATTATGACCAAAAAGTTCTATTTTGGTCTCATCTGACCACATGACTTTCTCCCATGACTCCTCGGGATCATCCAAATGGTCATTGGCGAACTTAAGACGGGCCTTGACATGTGCTGGTTTGAGCAGGGGAACCTTCCGTGCCATGCATGATTTCAAACCATGACGTCTTAGTGTATTACCAACAGTAACCTTGGAAACGGTGGTCCCAGCTCTTTTCAGGTCATTGACCAGCTCCTCCCGTGTAGTTCTGGGCTGATTTCTCACCTTTCTTAGGATCATTGAGACCCCACGAGGTGAGATCTTGCATGGAGCCCCAGTCCGAGGGAGATTGACAGTCATGTTTAGCTTCTTCCATTTTCTAATGATTGCTCCAACAGTGGACCTTTTTTCACCAAGCTGCTTGGCAATTTCCCCGTAGCCCTTTCCAGCCTTGTGGAGGTGTACAATTTTGTCTCTAGTGTTTTTGGACAGCTCTTTGGTCTTGGCCATGTTAGTAGTTGGATTCTTACTGATTGTATGGGGTGGACAGGTGTCTTTATGCAGCTAAAGACACCTGAAAAAGGTGCATCTAATTTAGGATAATAAATGGAGTGGAGGTGGACATTTTAAAAAGGCAGACTAACAGGTCTTTGAGGGTCAGAATTCTAGCTGATAGACAGGTGTTCAAATACTTATTTGCAGCTGTATCATACAAATATAGTTAAAAAAATCATATATTGTGATTTCGGGATTTTTTTTAGATTATGTCTCTCACAGTGGACATGCACCTACGATGACAATTTCAGACCCCTCCATGATTTGACATGAGTGGGAGAACTTGCAAAATAGCAGGGTGTTCAAATACTTATTTTCCTCACTGTATGTATGTATGTATGTATGTATGTATGTATGTATGTATGTATGTATGTATATATATATAAATTTTTTCTTATGTTAGAAGTGCAATGCTCACACAGACAAGGACCCACCTGAACTTTAAAGGGTTCTCCTGAAATGCGGAGTGGCTTGTCTGCACCTGTGTTTTGGGGTCCGTCTTGGATCATGACCATCTTCACTCCCGCTCTTTCCTGCAGGTTAAGAGAAAAATCAGAGTGTGCCAAATGTGTGCCCTGCTTGAATGACAGTCTAAAACTCTGACTTGACACTGACCTGAAGACTTTTGATAGTTTCTCCTCCCTTCCCAATGACGAGTCCGGCTTTAGAGGCAGGGACCATAATCTCCTGGACCGTCATTCCCGGGCCGTCGTTGTGGTTGAATGCGGGAGCTGGGCGCCCCTTCTCAACTATCTCTGTTAGTAGCCTCTTTGCAGCCCTTAGGAGAAAAATTACCGTGATACAGTTTGAAATCCGTAACAAGCGTCCAACAAAAAAATTTGATAAAAGCTAACAATTTTCAGGGACCATTAAATTAACAAATAGATATAATTAACTTACTGGATGGATTCTGGTCCTCCTGTTAATGTCACCGACCGATCTGGCATTCCTCCACTGTCTACAACACAAGAGACGCAATAACATCACAACAATTACCAAACCTATACGTTCTTAGTATTACTAAGGTCCACAATATCAGCAAGATATCTAAACATACCAGGCGCAATCTGTATCTTACATCCAGACTCTTGCTGCAGACGTGAGATTTGTTCACCTCCTCTTCCAATAACTTGAAGGGGGAAAGAAAGTGTGTTAGATCAAAATATTCAATATCACCAACAACAAAACAGAACTGATGCTTTTGCGGTTTATTGTTGAACAAAAACTTACTGAATCCAACCATTCCATCTGGAACCTTGAATTCCTCTGATATTGACCTGAGAATAACAACCACAAGTCAATGCAAGCTTTTTAATAAATTGTCAAATGTGGAAATGTGAAAAATATTTGAATCTAAATTGAGCATCTACCTTGGACCACCCATTCCTCCCATTCCTGAAAAGGCTGCAAAAATAGACAATACAGTACATTAGGGGGAAAATAAACACAAGTTTAACCCATGCAACAAATTTCCAATTCATGCTAATTTTTGGACCAATTAGGTTGGGAATCATCACATTACAGCCACATATTTAACTGCAACTACAGCTATGTCACCAGGTCACTTACCGTCATTTGTAGCCACTTTCTTCGTCTCTGGTTGGTCTGTGACGACATGACATAACCAGTATAAGTATCTATCATTATACCCACCATCACATTATGAACAGTGCTTTTCAATCTGAAAATGGCTCTTTAACACTGCCTGAAATTGTAATGGTTATGGCTAACAGCAGTAGGCTGCAAAGCCACCAAAACATACAGAACTGGAATATACTCTAATTTGCCAGATTCTGTGCACCTAGCTTAAACCAATGCAGTCCAATTCAACATTCCTGCAATACCTCCCTGAAGGTTATACTGGTTGAAACTGCTCAAAAAGGTGTTGGCTGTTGGCTAGGTATACCTGATAAACTGGAAACTCACAATGATGCTGATTTTAATTATATACTTTATACTTGACTGTTTATCAAAGGAAAACTAAAACCAAAAATGGCTCATCCTGTTCAGAATAAAAATCCCAATCTCCCACCCTTAGATTCTTAAATTAAATCATGATATCACATATTTGTTCCCCAGATTTCATGGCCTGGTACTGATTTGAAACAATTGAGGACACAGTGAAAATATCCAACTCTTAACACATGCAATAATTAACATACTGCATTGGCTAAAATTGAAATCATTAATATGAAAATAAACTGTTCATACGGTTAGTAGTAATATACAGAATGTTTCGACTTATAAATGAGAATGCACATTGATATTACAACAAATATTACTGTAGATTTAGTTGAGCTAACAACATTTCTAGGCAATGCGATTTAGAAGCTTAAAAAAACACAGGCAAGCATTAACTATCAAGACTTGCATTGAATCGATTTGAGCCACTGACCGATATTCAGGTTAGGCATGGGAAAATACCCACCAGCGTCCTCCAGGGGCCTTTTCTGGCCGCCGTAGCCAAACTCGTTTGTTGGGGGTGCCGCAACGCCATCACCACCGATCTTCGCTGCAATCTTAAACACAAAATAAATAAAAAGAAAACAATTTAATAGGATTTCCCGCTGTTCGTGTTTGACGCGTTTGGACAGACACGTTGGCTGCGGCCTACACTTCTGTCCGGAAGTCTGAGCCAACAAAGGAAAGCGAATACTTCCACTTAAACTAACGTTAATCAATTAATATTATTAAACCACAGAAAGCTTGGGTTCCGGTAACTGATTAAAAGTGTTCGATTTAATGTGTACATTCGGCTATGATTGCTTCTATTTTATATCTGTATTCGCCTTCGCCGTGTGTCGTAACGTTAGTCACCGTTAGCTTAGCATTGCCCACCGTGCGGCCGTATGTAGCTAATGGCAGAAAAAGCAGCAAAACGCGCTTATTTGCTCCCGAATTCGACGTTATTTTTTACACTAACTTATTATAGTGGTCTTCTTACCTGTCGTGCTCGCTGTAGAGCGTCTTTAAAAGCGTCGTTCATTCCACCGCCGGCGTTAGAGGAAGGGGGAGCCACGCTGCTGTAGTCAGCCATATCTACTGCTCTTCTCCTCTTCGGCGCGACAAGATGGCCGGTTACATTCACGGGATGTCGACAGGAAAACTCGCGGTAAAACAAAGTCTCGCGATAACGACCACGGTTCCCTCTGAGACGTAGAGTGGAGTAGAAGTACAGTATAAAGTAGCGGACAATGGAAATACTTAAGCAAAGATCTTCTATACTAAAGTTAAGTAAAAGTACCCCCAATTGTATTTAAAGGGTAATTCTGGTATTTTTCAACCTGGACCCTATTTTTCTATGTTTTTGTGTCTAAGTGACTAATTACTTTAAAATGACTTACTTCCCACCACTGCCAAGTAGTCGTGCAGGCAGAATTGTCCCTGTCAGAGTTATATTATTGGATTAAAAATACAGATTTTGAATTTTATGGATTGTTAAAATCTACAACAATGCAGCCTTTATTACATGTCGTTTAGCTGACGCTTTTATCCAAAGCGACTTACAATTGCTACATATGTCAGAGGTCGCACGCCTCTTTATCTGCAATGTTACTACAGCCGTCAAATAAATCCTGTGCAGTAAAGTAGGCCTACATTTCCCAATGAATTTTAGAGTAGACGTATTGGTCTAAAGTAGCATAAAATTTAAATACTCTATGTACCTCTAAATTGTACTTAAGTACACCACTCCAGTAAATGTAGAATTTATTGTATTTATCTGAGGTTAATACTCATTTGTAGCTGTTTCTTTAACAATAAATATATTATTATAATTATATAATAGTTATATAAAGATTTGCATCTATTATTGCAACTGGTAATGTTTTTGCTTTAGTCTATATTTTATAACGTTATGTTTTATGTTCGTTATAATACTGAATATTACACATTTTACAATGAATTTGCCATAGTCCTATAATGTTATGATTTTTCCAAACTTGGCTGCCCTTCTATAAACTGTATAGATAAGTTAGCAACCTTTGTCATAACACTTTTAAATCCAATATCTGCCTTTATTTGTAAAAAGAAAATGTGTAATGTTGCTCAGACCTGTAAGACATATTTAGTTCAAACTCATTACAAAGAAAAGTATAACACTGTTTAATGATAAATGGAAAAGAAGATGCCTGACACCTACTATGAAATAACATTTTATTGTACAGCTCACACTTTAACACGTCCTCATTTGCCCACAGCCCAGTCTCAAGTAGGAAATTATTTCATATTGTCAAATTCTGAATTTCAGGTCAACTGTACATCCGTGAGGTGTGCTGTAGTTAAAAGCTATATTATAGAAATTAGAAAGAAAAGCTAGGAAAAAGCTACAGAACAGAGGTATTGAAGGTTGAATTACACACATCTTCAGGCAAGTAAATTAAATAAGAGCTCACAGTTTTTGTTTTTTTTTGTGTTCCAAAGAAAACTCTCTCTGCCAAATCTCAAGACTCAGTTGAGGAAACCAGATTTTCAAATTTTCTAGTTAAAGTGTAGTTTATCAGAGCACATGGAATAGCCCTGACAAAGCTGGCACCCATTCCATTATAATATCCTCTAATTCCACGTCTTTCATATATCCCTATAAGTCCTTGTAGTACACCTGAGGCTGGATGTGAATCTGAGCTGAAAGCTGCAAAACAAGACAAATGGCAATGAGTAAAACATTTCAACTTGTTTCAAATAATCTCAAAACGTGTGACAGAAATGCAAGTGTTTACCTTGTGCTTGCTGTTGAGTCCGAATTACTGCCAGTGGGTAACTGGTCATTTGTCCAGAAGCGAAGGCCACAAAACTGAAGAAAAAAAGTTTGGAGTCACTGTTGTAGGCTGGATCACTCTTTGCCCAGTTCATGATTGACTGCAACAAGAAGCAAATAGTTGAAGATATCTATTAAACATACCACATGATCATATGTTTCTCTATCTTTGAGTGCTGTTCTGTCTCACCTGATGAACTGCACACTCCACACCTGCGTAGGGGATCATGCAGAGGATGCTCGGCTTGAATCCTCTGTAAAAGGAGGACACAGACTCGTGTCTGTAAATAGATCGGGCACATGCCACAACACCATGGTAGGTGCCAGCTTGCTGCAAGTTCAGCCTCACCTTCAGCACCTGTAGTGGAGACAAAGAGGAGGGATTAAAATAAACTTCCATTCATACACTTACTCTGATTTAATAATGCTAATTTTAATAATGCTAATGGTGCTTCAGTAAATGAAAACTCACTGCAGCTTTTCCTAAAATTTCTTCCAAAATAAAAGTCCAAACGTTTCACATTACTATCAATTTAAATGATATGCACACAAATCTATATTTAATTATGCTACTTCACATTCTTTACATTATCACAACCATTTTAGACATTGGTGGGATTACTGCACATAAAGGAGATTAGTCCCATTTATCAACCTCACAAAGTCTCTTATTAGCTTCAAATATGGATGTATTGCACATTTTCTTTTCAGAATAATCAAGTCTGTTTGAAACTGAAGGTGTATTGTATGCATTCAATATTACAGAAGAGTAGCACAACTAACCAGTAATCTGTGAGGAACTATGGTCTTACAATAACCTTATAACCAATAAATAAAATTGACGAAAATTGATCATGTAAAAAAGTAAATATGTGTTTGAAGTAGCTTTTACTCAGGTTTTACTCAAATCAAAAGTAACTAATCTTTCTGACTTCATGGGGTCGAGGCTCAACACCTAGAATGGGAATAGTTCCCTCTGCATCTAAATCAATGAATACCACAGACAACTATTTAGTGAACTCTTTACAGCTTAATTTCTCACTAAGGAGAATGGGACACACCCAAACATTGACGCTAACATGACAATTGTATTACCATAATAACACTCAGGGAGGGGTAACAAGCAAGCATGATGGCCCATTTTGCTTGTAAGGACCAGAGCTACTGATGTGTTGATTGAGCCTTACTGAAACAGCGGGTGGGACGCCAGCGTTGTGCTGGGACTGAAGCGTATGTTGGCCTCAGCATTGCATTTTATGTTATGTGCTATCAGGTCAGATTTAAAAAGGCCAACAAAGTGGGGAAAGTGCTTTATGTGTTTTAGGAGGAAGGTGGTGTCACAATGGTACATGTAACTAAACATTTCAGTTTCTCATAATGGGACTGGGTGAAATTCGCAAAAGGGGGTGTTACTCTCACATCCAACATTTTGCACCTCTTGAAGAAAGTGAAAGATAAACCTTTTTCACAATTATTTTTTATTATATACTGTACATGACATTTTTATGTCAATGAAGAATGGCAGCAAGATAGCAGTGTGCAGGATTTGTTTCATCTTTTTGTGCACATTATTATTACCCACAGTGGTGGAAGAAGTACTCAGATATTTTGTTTAAGTAAAAATAGCAATACTACAGTGTAGAAATACTCTGTTACAAGTAAAAGTCTGCATTCAAAATCAAAAATACAAAAGCATTTAGCATCAAAATATACTTAAAGTACCAAAAGTACATTATGCAGAATGGCCTATTTCAGAATAATGCAAATAATATTATTGTACTATAATTATTAATGCATTATAAATTGGTCAAATGGTTTCCAAATTTTCTCATACACGCCCAATTTGTTTTTTAGTATATACATTAATCTCTCCTTAGACATACATTGCTCCATATTCTTGATCCAAGTGCCAATTGTAGGTGCTTCCCTTTTCTTCCAGATTAAAGCTATAGTCCTTTTTGCCTGTAGTATAGCAAAATCAACACATTCAAATTCTTGGGATTTCGGATTTATTGATCCATTATTGTGTTCATCATGTTGCAGCTTATTTATGATTTATATTTTGTATTAATAATCTAAATCTGCAAAGTAACTAAAGGTATCAAATAATAATAAATATAATGAAGATCTCTAATACCTCTAAAGGGTAGAAGGCAGCGTGAGCGACAGCACCGGACACACAACCCAAGCCGAAACGCTGCTGCACTGTCAGAGTTTCCTGGTTCCTGTTTTGAGTGTACACCTTCATCTGGACAAAGTAGAATCCCTGAGTAAGCTTGTCAATAAGAAATAGGAAACTGGCGCATCAATAATTCACACTCAAGATTTTGTCTGCTACTTTATGCCTCACCTGGGCGTAGATAAGACACTGTAGCGTTGACTGTGGCGTTCCTTTCAGCACGTTGACGACGTTGCCTTGCCACATCGACCGAAGACCACCTGCCCTCGTCATCTCCTGAAAGCCTTGGGAGAAGGCTTTGGATCCATGAACCTACAGAGCACACAGGAAACAGTTTCATATGAATCACTCATAGACAGTTGCAATTAATGTGCAGGAGATTCATCCTGAAAAATAATTGATGCAACAAAAATAACTAAGTGATAATATATAATTATGTGATAATGTAATTCTCATGTGTCAGCTACAGAGAAACATTATGCATTATAATAATAATAATTATATATAAATATATATATATATATAATATAATAATAATAATTACTTTATTACAGACTCATGAACCAATAAAATTAAAGCACAATACATACAACACTTAATACATAAATAATCCGAGAAGCACAACACAATTTCATAATATAAAATATCAAAAAAATAATATATATATATATATACAGGTATATATAAATACATCATCTATACTCATACTAAAAAGAGGCATTTGTGCCCGTGTCTCTATATCTGAGACTGTCAATGAACAGTACTGAATCTGATGTTTGATTTGACCAAGATAATCTCATTCATAGACGCATCAAGTCAGCGGATGCATTTATACACAAGATTTCTTACTACAGCTTGAAGTGTATTAACTTGTGTAGACACAAACATGTCACTAGCACTACACCATCTAGGTCTTTTAAGTAGTATTCTCAAAGCATTATTATATGCTACCTGTAATCTTTTCAAAATTATGACTACTTGCAGACTACTTTAGCATAAATTGTATAAAAGATTTTTAGAAGCATTGACTTAAAGCAATTTTCAAAACATAGCACTAAACACATTCTCTTGTATGCATGTTGTTTTGCCACATGCAGTAAACTGAATGCTCTTCCAGTATTAGGAAAAGGCAAATTATGTAAAACAAGGTAGGCTAGCTGGCAACTGGTAATCTTTACTCCCAGACACAGTAAAATAAAAACAGGTTCAGCCCGTTTTTTGTATTGTAACACTAAGTCATGTTATTACAAAAATCAAGACACTTCTGGTTCAAGTTTTCATTCTTTGCAGTTTGGGTTATGCTTAGTAAAATTAGGCTACCAAACCACATGAAAAAAGCAGATCAGATGTTGAATGCTCCTCCAAAGACTATAAAGTAAATGATGTAAATGGCACTGCACTTGGATCTCAAACTTGAGCTTCATACGAGATAACAATCATATCAAAACCTGTGAGTTTGTAGCTCAAAGATCATCGTGTTTCCATGGATTCTGTGTCACATGTCTTATCATTTAACCGTCCTACCAAAGTTCACCAATATAACAACAGTTGAGCCAGTGCCATGCCTATTGTGTTATCTTAGGTGTTTCTGTGTGTGTTTTGCATTGTATATAACGTTATAATTTACTGGTTTGTAACACGTTCTTGGGATCGAACATTAGTAAATATATCAGATCATGTGAAATCAAATAAATCCACCCATGCATTTCATTAATAAAGTAGCACCTGATAGTGAAGCAGACCTGGAGTTGGGTCTTAAGGCGGTCGATGGGGGCCGTCACAGTTCGGGATACAGCATCTGCCAGACCTGCTGCAAGAACGAACGTCCTCCACGCACCAAAACCAGAAGCCTCTTCAGGGAACTCGATGGGCATTGCACGACTCTCACCCACATCAAAAACCTACAGACAGACAAAACGAGCAATTACATTCAACTTCATTCTGTTATTATTACTCATGCTTAAGTGGATGTATCATAGTTTGTGCACATCATTAAAAGTAGCATGATCATGATGCTGCCTGAAGATCTCACCAGACTTTGTTTCCATGACGACACCAGCTCCCCGATGTTGTCCACAGGGTTCAGGATGACATGGTGCAGGAATTCACCCCAGTCCACTGTCATAGAACTGTCCTTATCCATCCTGGTGGATAAACACTTGTTGGTTTCTTTTATTACACTGTCATGAAAGAATCTTAATGACGAGCTGTGTGTTTTGTCATCAAACTGCATCTAAAACATTCTAGTATCACATTACAAAATGCATATTAAGAAAAGTTTTAAAAGTTGCTGGTTATGTCTTTATTGATCAGAAGCAACTGATTTGTGAAAGAGCAGTAACAAGTCATTATAAAATAGAAATACAAAGGTTTGCCAGGTACTGAGTCCAAACTTATTTTACTTGCATTATGATGTATATTCAGGGTGCATGAATAGATATATAACCATTTATAAAGTAATCTGTGATAACGTATCAATAAGTACACGTAATTGTACAGTGGCACCAAAATCTATACAATATAACACCTATTTAGAAAGCACCAATGTGTTCTGAACTCAGATGAAGCCAGTACTACAACTGTTAAAGTGTTGTAGTTCACATAAATGAATGCTTCTTTAAGTTCAGCAATGAATCCATGAGGTAGTGGGCAAAAAAATCTTACATTTGAATTATTTTTTTTGCATTCGGCTTTGATATGACCACTCCTAACTCCTTAAACAAACATATGATGTCCTCCTGGTCAATGACTCCTGATCAAAGAAGAAATGCACATAATTACAAACAGATACTGGTACTGCTCTTCCATTTATTATGTTTCTGGTACTGTGTAAACTGCAAACATCAGTCTGTATTGCTGTGTACTGTCTATGTACCATAAACAAGTCAAATGCACTCTTTCCTGTCTGACCTTGAAAATACACTTTATTGTCAAAGAATTAACAGATTGGACTTCTCAACTTCTACATCAGTATAACGCAGTGTGTTGTTTAAAGGAGATCAAAATAGGAGGTGTAAAAACAATCCTTATATAGTGTTTGTAGTATGTATTCAACAAGGCTATTGTACTTTATAGTATTTTCTGATTTTTTCTTAAGAAATATTTTTTTTAAGAAAATAGTCTGTTACCACTCACCACACTTGTTCTTGTCAAGGTCATGAAAGTCAATTTTCCATTTCCTCTCTTTGTCCATCACGTAGCTGAGGAACTCTTTATAATCCAACAGGCCATCTTTGTCTTTGTCATAAAAACCAATGATATTCTAGGAGAAAATCAGCAGGTTTGTGGTGATTAGTGCTTGAATGAATAACTGAATGAAATTACAGCCTGGCACGTATACATAGTATACTATAAAAAATAAACAAGATAATAGGAATATTACCTGGACCTTTCCATCCGCTGAGAGGATCCCATGTTTCCTCATTTCATCGTGGAGCTCCGACACTGTTATAAACCCATCCTCGTTTTGATCCAGTTTAGCAAATAAATCACGAAACTGCTCCATGATGCGTTAAGAAACAAATTAGCCTCAGATTGAAAATCAGGATGTTGAAAAAAAGCCAGCCTGTTTCATCAAGCGATAAATAAATGCATTGAAAAGTATCAGAGACTATTGACCTGCAGCTCTGCTCGGACGCTGACTCATTGGGCTCAGTGCCAAGGTGCCAATGCAGCATGAGCGCTTTTATCATTAGCTCAGAGAGAGAAAAACTAATTTTCTCTCTGGTGCAGCAGGTGGCGCTGTGGCTGCAAGAGCTCAACATCATCTTCAATCATCACTGTGCCCTCTCCTCTAAATGTGGGCCTAGGGTGATGTGTTGAGACAGGTGGATACAATGGGAATGGTCTGGATAATACATGCTGGGGTACATACACACACACGCACACGCACACGCACACGCACTAATCTACAATAAGTTATTTCATTAATTTTGTTTATTTTTAGGCTACTACTTGGGCCTTTTTTGTATTTACAGTTTTTTTTCCGATTGCTTAAGCACTATTTTGAAAACAGTGACCGGTTTTTCAAAACACTACACCCAATTAACAGAACACCTCAGACCCTTTGCTAAATGAAAAACTCTTGCAAAAACTATACAATACTATACTATACATATTTTGTTACCATATGAAACACACACGTTCCATATGACTTAATTCAGTTTGAACCAGTTACACAGTGCTGTTGCTAACCTAAAACACTTTTAGCAATTCTACTTCTAAGTGATTAGAGAACTGTAAATGAAGTACACAGAGAAAGTGCAAATATACAATATGTTCACCAAACACTACACCAGACCAATGCTGCACACTGAGGAAAATATAATATATTTCTCTACATACACCCAAATCAGTCAACATGTCAAAATGGAGAATCCCAACAAAACATGTCCCAGTTTTCATACATCTACTACAGTAGTGTGCATAACACTGTTAGCTCAGCAAACAACAGACAAACATAATATACTGTATCCAGTACAGGTTACAGTAAAAAAAAATAATAATAATAAAGAGCTGGAAAAAAACCCACAGAAAATACAGTACAGAAAATACTAGACTTACCTGCTGCATTTTTATAGTGCTTAAACCTGAATGGTGTGTCTACAATTAAGCAATCATGTGTTTGCGCACCTGATGGCTGTGTTTCACAGAACAGCTCATAGGTGTGGTAATTTGACAGTGCTTTGGAATTGCAAGGAAGTGACATCATGATATACTTCTGTGTCCAATGTATACAAGGTTAGTGTTTTGCAAATCACTGTGTGTATTGTACTGCAAAAAGTGTGAGGCGGACATTGTGCTTATAGTGGTGCACATGTGGGCCAATGTTTTGCTCCTTGAGTGTAAGGTTTTGATAATTGTGTAATACTTTTCATATTAGTGTGTAAGCAATCGGCAAAAACTGTATTTGTTTTGCATATATAAGATTGTTTTAGTTGGACAAATACTCACAATCATAGATGAAATCATACATTCAATCCAACATGGGACAAGGACTTGCAAAGACTGCAAAGAGTAAAATTTCTTTAAAAAAAACCATTTAACATAAAAAAAAAAAAAAAAAAATCACTTGTGAGAATATCACTAGAAGCATATTTATCATGTTTGTAAATCTGCATCTCAAATGTGAAATTTCACCTGTGATAATCTCATATATCAGAAACTTCAGGTGAGGTTTTCTTACTTCACTTCGGCTCTCTAAGACCTTATTTTTTAAATTTGCTATCGTGCTTACATGGTGCATATTCTTAAATTAATATGTAGGCTATTTATTTTTTGGAATTCTGTACACATTGCACAGATAGGGGGGGATATAGGGAGCCCAGCAGCAGCATTTTTGCCTGGGGTCACAGCAGGTTAATTCGGCCATGAACCATTAGTGATGATCATTTTGTAGTCCATTCTCATAAATATTACCCAATGAGATACCTTGCTCTAAATCACATGTACAGGAGCTCATCCTGACACACACACACACACACACACACACACACACACACACACACACACACGCACACACACACACACACGGGCTCTGCTCACCGGAACCAGAATTATTTCTTGTGTTTAACTTGACGTTGGCGCTGTGGATGTAGGGGTGGAGGGAGCTGTAGCTATTTAAAGAGGGTCATCCAGTCACGGATAAATAGCAGAAGGTCCACAGCGTTGACTAACCGCCTCTAAATGGTCTTCATCCTGCACAGTGTATCTGTCTGTGCCTTCTTATTGTTTATTTGTCCAGACTGAGGCTGCTTTACTGCTGTGACAACCATCCGTCGACCATCAGTCCAGTCTGCCAGCTCCCCCTCCTTTTTTATTTTTTCTATTTTTTATTCGTCATTATCGGGAATACGTGAAAATGGGCAAAGATTACTATAAAACGTTGGGTATCTCTAAAGGAGCCACAGACGAGGATATTAAGAAAGCTTACAGAAAACAAGCGTTGAAATGGCACCCGGACAAAAATAAGTCTGCAGCCGCCGAGGAGAAATTTAAGGAAATCGCTGAGGCATATGAAGTCCTCAGTGATCCGAAGAAAAGAGAAGTTTATGATCAGTATGGAGAAGAAGGTAATGTGTTTTTTTAATCGCATTGAATAACATTTTTTTACCGTTTGTGATGGTTTTTAATTCACCTTCAATATACCGTTATAAACCCGTTATAAACACAGCTGGCTTTAATTCAAGTCAAACACTGTAATCAGGTTTAGAAAACAGATGGTTAGCAGATCATAGGCCTACAATTCTGTTCATTTTATTATGCATAGCTATTACATACTAGTTATGGATTAGCTACATTATATCTGCAGTTATTAAGAGAAATAAAGGCCTGCCATCATCTCCACCACAGATTTTCTTACAAATGTGGGTGTTGAAATAGAAAAAAATATTTTGATTATGTCAAAGCCTTTATGTACAGAATGTCCTACGTAGTATCTGAACAGATATGGATAGGAAGCATGTTTGATGTGAGGAAAGTAAAAAGACCACAGATCATTTCTACATCCAATAATTATTAATTAAAAGGGGCATATGAATTTACCTTATTTTACCATTTAATGTAGCAAAGGGGCTGATCATCTTCAAAAGGGTCAGTATAAGTGAAACAAGGTGGTTTTTACCAGTAAAGCATGCAAATGTTTGCTAATAGAACTCGAAAATGAAAATATGAACCTGGAAATGTGCACAATATGTCTTCTTTAAAGGCTCACACAAGCAATACCGACAGTCAAAACAAAGCATCTATATGCCTGCTTTATTTGTGATAAATGCAAGTTCTTTAACATTGCTATAGTCAGCAGGTCAAGTCCTCTACTTCTTTCAGGTAGGCCTTTTCATTGTTGTCAGTGATCAGGCCCACCACAGCTGTGTCGTCAGCAAACTTGATGATGGTGTTGGAGTCGAAAGTGGCTTCACAGTTGTGTGTATACAGGGAGTACAGCAGGGGACTCAAAACACAGCCCTGGGGTGCCCCAGTGTTAAGGATGAGGGTGGAAGAGTTTTGTCTGCCTACTCTTACCACCTGTGGGTCTACCTGTCAGGAAGTAAATGATCCACATGCACTGTGAGGAATTTAATCCAAGGTCCTTGAGCTTTGTGACGAGCCTGGAGGGAACTATGGTGTTAAACGCTGAACTGTAGTCAATCAACAGCGATCTCAGATAGCTTCCTTTCTTTTCCAGGTGAGATAGGGTGGTGTGGAGGATGTGTGCTATGGCGTCTTCTGTTGATCGGTTGGGATGGTAGACAAACTGTAATGAGGAGCAGATGTAATTAGTCGTTCAAAGCATTTTTATTACTACAGAGGTGAGTGCCACTGGGCGGCAGTCGTTAAGAATGATGGTGGGCTTCCTGAAGCACGTGGGTATGACAGACCAGAGCCAAGGACTAAATAAATATCATTGTGAACACTGGTGCTAGTTGGTCAGCACACAGTTTGAGGATCTGATACCGTCAGGTCCTGATGCTTTCTTGGTGTTCACATGCTTAAAAGCCCTCCTGACGTCATGCTCAGAAAGGGAGATGGGTGTGAGAGGTGCACCCACCCATCCATTAACCTCTGCTTCAGCTGTTTTTGCTTGTTGGCTGCTGATGGCCTCAAAGGAAGGAGGAGGGGGTGGGCTTGTAATCTGTCATAGTTTTTAACCTTGCCACGTGCATCTGGGGTTGCCCTTGTGGAATTGTAGTTCCACTTTCTTCCTGTAGTCCCTTTTTGCCTCATTTATTGCTCTTCTCACATTGTAGGCTGCTGTTTTAAAATTGTCCAAGACTGCATTCCTAATTTGTAGGCTGCAGTGTGTGTGTTTATGGCATCCTGGATGGTTCTGGTAATCCATGGTTTCTGGTTGTTGAATGATTTAACTGTAGTTTTGGGTACAGCTGTTTCAGTTGTTTTATAAATTAAATCCACACAGACTCAGTGAATCCATTGATGTCTTAAGTGGTGTCTTGGAACATTTTCCAGACTGTGTCATGTAGTGCAGACTGATAATGTTACTAACAAGGTCAGTATCAGGTCTAATACCTATCCGGTGGATTGGATTGACAAAGTAGGCATCACTTGTGGCATTATGCTCACCCACTGCTGAGTGTCAATGTTAGGATGACTGATGAATCCTATGTGTTGCCCATCAGGTCTCAAGGGAGGAAATGGGCCCACTGGTGATGGACCAGGCAACACCTTCACCTACACCTTCCATGGTGACCCTCACGCCACATTCGCCACTTTCTTTGGGGGTTCGAACCCCTTCGAAATGTTTTTTGGGCGTAAAGCCAATGGCCGAGACGACGACATGGAGGTGGACGGAAACGACCCCTTTGGCTCCTTCACCAACTTCAATCTAAACGGATTCCCTCGGGATGGGCACGTCGGCCCTGGAGGGCAACAGCGCCGGAAGCAGGACCCGGCCATCATCCACGAACTGAGGGTTTCCCTCGAGGAGGTCTTCCATGGCTGCACCAAGAGGATGAAAATCTCTCGCAAAAGGCTAAATCCAGACGGCAGGACCATGCGCAATGAGGATAAAATTCTCACTATCGAGATCAAGCGGGGCTGGAAAGAGGGAACCAAGATCACGTTCCCGCGGGAGGGAGACGAGTCGCCCAATACCATTCCTGCCGACATTGTTTTCGTCATCAAGGATAAGCCACACCCTCACTTTAGGCGGGAGGGCTCGAATATTGTGTATCCTGTGCGTGTAAGCTTACGACAGGTGAGGAATTTTCTCTATTGGCACCCACTTATGACTGAGTGTAGTAGTATTAATAGAGTCTGATAGATGGATTAGTCACACACAGGGGAGATTCAGAACAAGCACATATTTACTTTAGAGTGCCGCTTTAAAGCTCTGATGCTCAAAAAAAGCCTGGTCACAATCAATAAGCCGTAGGTAGTCTGCCTCAAAAGTCCTGAATGAGCATTGTACTTAAATACACACACACTTTGCCTGTGCATTTATGTAATCTAGATCATCAACATTGAGAAATATAAGCTGTATCACAGGGAGGGCAGAGAGGTGGTGGCTGCCCACGTGCACACATTGCAAGATTTACACTCCTACACTCTTCAACACTCTGAGATCTCACTGTTTCATCTCTGAATATGTGATCGATGTATGCAAACAGCAACAGATCAGCTTTGATGTGAATCATGCTGATAAATCACATATTTAAAACCACAGTAGTTTGATAAAATAATCTTATCTCAAGGACCACTTACCAGCCGTTTACAGTGCTTTACACAGCATCTCAGTCTTCATCAGTAAGACATGAAAAGAGGAAAAAAGGAGGTTGTTTTATGTCCATTGCCAAAGACGAACTTTGAATAGAGAGATTACGACCACCTGTTATCATGTGATGATAACTGAGCCATCTCCTCGACAGCTGAGCAAACTTCCAATAATAAAGACTCTTGATGTGGTCTAGCGGTTGAGAGATCTGGAAAAGATATTAAATAGAACTTAATCAAAGACTATTTGGTCAAAGTAGTTGTATACATTGCTCAGTGTTCAAATATCTAGAGTCCTGTGTAGGTTTGTAAATAAAATTACTGTGTCCATTATAAAGTTTGTCCACCAGAGAAAAATTACAAGTTGACAACTCTTTAAAAAAACAGGAATTCTTTAAAAAAAATTATGTTTATGTATATGCCAATATACTATTATGTGATTTTTCTAAACTGTGAAATATAGATGTCAGTATTGGCTCGTTTATTTTATTTGTGAATTTGTGTGCATTTGCTATTTTGTGCAATATAGTGATATCAGAAGACATCCTTAATAATATCATGTTTTCATTTCAACCATATTACCCAGCACTAGTTTACATATGTATACATTTAATATCAGCCAATGAACAGATTCATGTGTGGGTTGCTGTTCTTCTGACTTCCATGTTTCTATCTTTTGCAGTCGTTGTGCGGATGCTCCGTTACCGTGTCGACGATAGATGGGAAGACGTGCAACATGAAGATCACGGATGTCATCAAGCC
This sequence comes from Sander lucioperca, assembly GCF_008315115.2. NCBI lineage: Eukaryota > Metazoa > Chordata > Actinopteri > Perciformes > Percidae > Sander > Sander lucioperca. The sequence goes on from NC_050181.1 coordinate 4,349,420, forward strand.
TGGCATGAGACAGACTGTCGCCGGACAGGGTCTCCCCTTACCCAAAAACCCAGAACAGAGAGGAGACCTGGTGGTGGAGTTTGACGTTAACTTTCCTGAGACGCTGCCTGGTAATGCCAAGGATGTCCTGAAACGGCATTTACCTGCGTAGGACGAAGGACACGGACTGAACGAGGGGAGATAACCGCATGACAGAGCTCGCCCTTGTTACCCTTGTCACTCACACTCACACACACACACACACACACACACACACACACACACACACACACACACACACACACACACACACACACACACACAAGAGAACAGTTCTGACAGTTCACAGATGGACCCCCTACGACGAATGTGCAATTTCTATTTTTGAGCTATATGGTGTTTTTATAAATACCATGCATGCTGCCAAGTTGATATAAGTGCAAGTGAAAGACTGTCCGGGTTGTTGATATCTGAAAGAAACACATTTTATGTATGTGGGTCTTTGCCACAATCACTTTATCTTTTTGTTGGAAATATTTGGCAGTGAGTGAGTCTACAGTTGCCAAACAAAAAATCCCAGTAATCCTTGGAAATATTGCAGTGTAGTACATTTCTTGCTCTCATTTAGACCTGACAGGCTTTATTACTGATATTTTTTAACTGTCATTCAGTGTTTATTTTGTCATGTAGAAATACAAGCCTCAATTTGCAGGCTGTCTTAAAATCTGTGTACAGTTTATTCAAGAGAAACGTGGTTGAATGAACTGGATCATCATGTGTGCATTTTAGAAACTGACATGTGAAGATATTGAACTTGAATTTTAAAATAAATCTTTACACCTGAAGTGATCTTGAGCTGTTTCAGTTATGGGGAGGCATGTGATGACTCCTCCATCAAATAAACCGTGTATTAACAATCATCACTTTAAAACCGTTAACGTGGCTATATAGTCTATATAGTAGTATGAACAGTCTGCATAGCAACAGCACACAAAGTGGGCACCAGAAAACGGTTCTTCAGACTTATATTTTAGTAGTCAAATGTGAATATTTTGTTGTTGTAAAACCTATACAGTAATACTTCTGATGTGCAAAGATAAATATTAAAAGTATGTTGACTGCATTTAATGTTTACCAATGGTAAAACCATGAATGTGTAAATATAGCTGTCTGGTCTCAGCTGCTGCCTATCAGCTGCCAACAGAGAGGCATTTACTGTACATTTTCCCACCAGGGGACGCCACATCACTCATTATGGCTCAGGGGCCCACAGAGGCAGTGGTCCTTGTTTGACAGAGAGGTTCACTTGGCTGCTGACATTTGTGCTCATTAGTTCAAAGCCCAAAGCCAAATATAAGCTGCTATTACATGGCAAAACCTATAATAATACATTGTAATTTCTTAGTTGATTTATATGTTGTATTAAAAATCTGAAAAGTAACTAAAGCTATCAAATAAATGATTCAGCAGAACTAATAAAGTATGATAAGATGCCTGGCAAAATATATAAAACATATAAAAAGTAGCTCCACTTTTGACAGCTGCAACATTAAAGTCATGTATACATTAATACATCACTAATTATAATCCAGTGATATTATATGTATTATTCTGAAATGGGCCATTCTGCATAAAAAGTATTTTTACTCAAAGTATATTTTAATGCTAATACTTAGCCTATTTACTTTTTAAAGATTATGTATGCAGGAACAGGAATTTACTTGTAACAGTAGTTGTACACTGCGGTATTGCTATTTTTACTTAAGTAAAAGATCTGAATACTTCTTCCACGGCGACTAACTTGCAGCATGTGTTTAAAAAATACCTGAATAATCGTTTTAAAGTGATGACCCCCCCCCCTCCCCCCGTGCTGATGTACAGGTGCACAGTGCACTGGGACTGAGCCTAGGTTCGTCCCACTGCGCCTGCGTCCAGCAGCACGCCGATAGACAAACAGAGCTATTGTTAGCCGAGAATCAGCAAGCAGGTTGTGTCAGAGTGTATCCCATACTCGCCACCCACCACCTACCTGTTGAATATTCACACCATTTATTTGGCAAGCAGCGAAGGCAGAGTAGCTGTCGAAGAACATAAATCCAAGCTGTGGGGCAGGTGAGAAGAGGAAAAGTGTGTCGCGGAAGGAAGGAAAGAAGGAAGTAAATATAAGGACAACACGACCATTGGGCTTGGAACTCAACAGGTTAACTACTTCAATGGTATAACAGCGGCTCGGACTTTTTAATTCAAACGTCGAAAAACACACGAAAGCATCAATTAAAATGCCGTTGGGACCATGGAGGAAGAAAAGCAAAGCGACGAAGGAGCATTTGGTGGACAATGAGGAGGTCGGCGGCGGACACGCAGGTGCAACTGGGAGCTTGGCTAAATCCGCCGTGAACGGAGCGGGGCTACCGCCTCCACCTGCAAATCTGCGGCCCAAACTGGTCTTCCACACGCAGCTGGCGCACGGAAGCCCCACCGGCAGGATCGAGGGATTCTCCAACGTGAAGGAGTTATACTCGAAAATAGCAGACGCGTTTAATATAAGCCCACCTGAGGTAAGAGCTTACCTGTTGTTAAAGGAGGACATATAGTGATGTGAGTGATTTAGTGTTGCGTTCAAGTGTTTAGATTGTCTACCTGTGTTTCTAGACTTCTCACAAAAGTTGTGGAAATAACTTGTAGGCCTACATATAGGCTACTAACTGTACTTATATACAATTTGAGGTAGGCCTAGTTGTACTTTACTTTAGTTGTAATTTCCATTTTATGTTACTTTACTACTTGAATAGGGAAATATTGTAGGGAAATATTGTAGCCTACTTTTTACCCTATTACATTTATTTGACAATTATGGAAACTAGTTTCTTTTCAGATTAGGATAATGATATTATAAGTTTATAAAATACAATCATTGTTAAAGATTAAACCAGTGGCTCCCAAACTTTTTGGCTTGAGCCCTCCTATAAATAAACACTAAATACTGTTGGGGCCCCTTGTCTCATTTTAGATGTGTATTTGCCCTTTAAACCTCAAATATGATTTCATTCAAGTGATTGGGGCACAAAGAGATCAGAAAAGATAAGACAAGATTTTCTTTTTTCCTACCCAATAATCACATCACACCCCCTCAGATTTACCTTGTGACCGTTAGGAGACCCCTAAATTGGGAACCATGGGACTAAACTTACCAACTGTAAATAAACTAAGTAAAACTTCGCCTCGACCAGCTATTTATTTATTGATTTATCAATACCAATAATCTAATAATTACATATGATATATCAGTTACAGGAGCCATTTGTCTCCAGAATGACTACTTTTACTTTTGATCCTTAAGTACATTGCTGATAATACTTAAATACTTTTACTTATAATGGAATATTTTTAGACTGTGGTATTGCTACCTTTACTTTACGGATCTTTAATACTTCTTCCACCACTGCAAGATGAATATTTGCAGTAAGGGTTTGGGTAAACCGTTTTATAAGTGGCTTTTCTTAGAGATTAGCCCTGTGGAGGCCATTAAAAGTAACTTTGATTGTCTCGTGTCAAAGCTAGTTGGTGTTTGTAAAGGCACACCCTGCCAGCCTACACACCCAGCTTTAACCCTGCAAGATTGAGATAGATCTGTGTCTTATCTTCAGAATGAAGTTACTGGATACCTGACAAATTACCTCTATGTTTAGATACAGTATTTCATTCAGCATCCAATTCCACTGGGAAGCAGGAGCAAAAGCTACGAGCAGGTCCTGAAAACAAAAGTAGGTTCTATGTCCTCCTCTAAGCCCAGGCTGCTTAAGCTTCTGTTTTCAAAATAAAAGCGTGAGTGGCATGTTTGTCTTTGGTCAGCCTGAAATATGACTGGTGTGTTGTAAGAGCTCATGACGTGAACTTCCTATCCCTTCTTGAAGCTCAGAGATACAGTCGCGTCTCGCTTTATTCAACAAGGGCAATAATTGGAAAGGAATTTGTCTTAGTGCCGTTGGTATACAGTGAAGTGCACAACAGGACTTATGGATAGTAATAAGTGGAGGGCTGCTTCCCTGAAACTGACCAGTCTTTCTGATTTGAAGGTAGACAATATCCTTAATGAGGCTCAAACTCTGCAGTTTTCTTTCTCTAAATTGGACACCAGCCATTTTTCTATGGGCATTTGTTTCATCATGTCTATTAATGTCCCTCTAGAGGGCTTTTCTGCATCTGTCTAGACTTGTTTTAGTACAGAAACTGCCTGGTGGTGTGCTCTTTTCTGAACAAGTACAGTACCACAGAGGAGCTAAAGAGATTTGGGATTTTAGCTGATTTTCAGCAGCTTGTGTCAAAAGACTGGATTCAAACCGCCGTCTCTGCAAGCACTGCCCTGCTCAAGTGTCTTTGAGCAAGACTTTGACATTGTACCAGCTCTAGGAGTACTGTTCTGTAGCTGTTCTTGACCTCTGACCCCTCTGTAAAGGGGGACAAGTGGGGATCTACAGTACTGGGATCAGTTAAGAATCACATTGGTGTTTACGTATTATGGTTGTTGCCACATCAGGATGAAAAAATGTTCCCTGCTGAAATAATGCCTCAGAGCTTGCCAAGCAGGTAGCAAAAGAAAAACAACAACCCGAATTTCAACTTATCCGTCTGTACCGTTAGCAGTTATGTCCCATTGGCATTATATAGTGTGAAAGTATGTGTGCCACTGTGAATACTGGCCTATTCACAGTTGTGGCATATAGTTACACAGAGACAAAGACAGATGCAGACAGACAGGCAGATGGATGGAGTGTGAGTTGTTGGATTCCACAGTTTTTACCACAGGAAGTCCCTCACTTCCGGCTCAGTGGGCATTGCTTCAAATCTAACCAGATAACTTGTCCCAGCCACAGCCAGAGGCACCCCAGAGGACCCTGGGGAGCAGCTCTGCCCAGGACCTCCTCCCTCCATAAACACCACCAAACCTCACTCTGCTGCCCATGTTGACTGGACGTGACCTCTGTATCACAGGACAAAAGATATCTGCACCGTCAGATTAAAGCCTTGTTATTTCCCAACAAAAGTCTATTTTTATTCGATACCTGCAAATAGCGCTAGATAAGGGTAGGGCCAATGTGATATACCTAAGCTTTGTTACCCAAATTATACTTTATTTCTCACCCTACTGTGAAGTATTACTATATTTTGTCCACCCAATTCATATCAGTAAAAGTCGACGAAAAGCTAGAAACACCTCTCTCAATGTATAATGCAATACAATTCAACAGCAGCACAAACTACGGCCTCCAAGTGACCATAAGTTTGATTAACACTTCTCTTAAACAGAGCAACAAAAACGGAGCATTATAAAGATGGGATTTATTGAAGGGCTGTTCTATTAGACAGCATTAGTTCTAGCCAGGAGTACCTAATAAACTGACATTTTTCCAACAAACATCTTTTTAGACGTTAAGTTAGACGTTTAATTTCTTATCGATACTTGTAGAGCTGCAAACGATTAATCTATTAATTGTTCAAGTCATTTCTTAAGCAGAACTGCTACTTATTCTCAGGTTTAAGCTTTTCTTATTGTAGGATTTTATTATTTTCTCTATTTTTAATCATTGGAAGTTATTTTCTTTGGAGTTTCGGACCATTGGTCTGACAAAAGAAGCAATTTAAAGACATAACTTGGACTGCTCTTGACTTGACAGTTTTTTGTATTCAATGCTATGGATACATTTCGGTCAGAATTGAGGGTGAAGAGCAAGTGTGAAGGGTCCAGTGCTCGACTTGTTATTCATTACAAAACTGTGCAGTCTGCACTCACAATGTGCTGAAATGTCCCGCTGAGCATCTGGCATTTTCTGAATGTGCCATCTGCTTTAGCTTTTGTATACTAGATTTGAATCTTTATGGCTAAGTACTGTAAAAACATTTATGTATTGAAACATCTCACAAAAATAAAATATTGAAAAAGAGACTTCCATATCATATAAGGCTTTTATTGTGATAAGCTGGTTTTCAACTAAACTTTTAAACCCTATGCAGTCTCATTTTAAATAAAATATCAGTCACCATTTAGACTTTTTTTTAAACGTGACCAGTGTGAAATTACAGCAACTTCATCTTGAATTTAGCATAACACTAAAGACTGAAGTAAACTGGAGGACAAAATAATTGCACATGGAGCCAAGCAGAAACCATAGCTGTGGTTGTTTGTAAACCAGTGGCTCTGTGGCTCTGAGGTTACATGAGTGCTCGGCTGAGCCTAATATGAATTATGTAATGAACAATGGCATTGTCTGCCCTGTGCTCATTGCGTCTATTAGGTGACACATTTCTTTTCAAACAGACATCACATTGCATTGAAGCACGTTTGGGTTCACTGTGAGTGTCTATTGTTGTGCCTTTAATTGGACACAATGTTAGACTAAAGCTCAGAGTCACTTTATTTAGGAAGCAGAACTGATGGAAAGGAATTTGTCTGAGTGAAATGACATTTCAAACATTATAACAGCAAATCCATTAAAGGCTTTACAAGGGATATATTATGTAAACTCGGTTCAGTGTCTGTTATCTCAGCCAGCAAGACATGAATGTAGTGTTGCAGTCTTTAGATCAAGAATGGGATATTTTTATGTGCTCACTTTGCTCAGGTCAAAGTCTGGTTGTTGGCCCTGCAGCTGTTGAGTTTGAGGTGTGGCTCTCTGTGTGACTTTTCTTCTTGTCCACCTCCTCATCAGAAACAGCCATTTGCCTACAATTTGAATATCTGGGCTGCGGTCATGGCACAGAACCACACCTCTTCTTTTTAGTTTTGCAGGTGGTTGTACTTCCAAGTTTGCAGCCAGACATTTCTTAACCGGGGGGATGAGGGGATTAGGTGAAACAATCTCATTTGATGGAGCTTGAGCCTGCTGGGGGGAAATTGGGGGAAATTGTTGGGTCTTTGTAAATTATAGAGTGTGTTCCAGACCTACTCCTATCTGTAAAGTGTCCTGAGATAACTCCTGTTGTGATTTGACGCTATAAATAAAATTGAATAGAATTGTTTGTATTAGCCGAGCTCCTGCACTCACTTGCTAGTAGTAGTTTAATTGTAGTTTGTCTTGATCAGTGGATTGGTGATTGGATTTACCTATTTATTTTTTTGTATACAGAGAATATTTAAGTGAGCTTTTCTTGTCTGTCAAGATATGAGCACGAGACACTGCTTATGAAAGCCATAAATCCAGTACAATCCAGTGGGTGTGTTAAACATTAGAAACACCTCTCAATATAATGCAGTCCAGTCCTGCAAACTACAACCTCAATAATAAAGGTGTACCTAATAAAATGGCCCCTGAGTGTGTACCACAATATAGGAAGCTCATACAAAATGATACAGTAATCTAATTTATGTTCAATGTAATGAAATGTTTTGCCGTTCAGCATTACATCAGACAAAAACAATGACAAAGCATGACCATGTCTTTACAATATACTGTATGTATATAATGTAAGCTGATACACGCAAATATCACCCAGCCTTGTTTTCAGACAGGATTCATAAAGGCATGTACTGGCTCCAAAACTATAAACTGTTTGTTTTATTTTACTACTGCAACTAACAATTATTTTCATTATCAATATTGGTCAACTATTTGAATCTATAAAATGTACGTAAGTAGTATGTTCATAGTAGTAATAGTACATAGTTAATGTCCATCCCAAGTTTTCAGAGCCAAAGTTGATGTTTTCATAATGCTCGTTTGATCCGACCATCAGTCTCAGATTCCATTAATTAGCCGAGAAAAGCAGCAAATCCTCACATTTGAAAATCTGGTGTCGTCGTTTAGGATCCTAGAGGCCTGAGGGTAGAAGCTCCTCCTGAGCCTCTCAGTGTTGACCTGTGATGTGCAGAAAATGCATAAAAATGCAAATGAATGGTATGCACTTTAAAGTAAATGATTAGTGGGATTCTTTTATTGTATTAGAAAGGAAAGCTGATTTCCTTTTTTGTGTTAAAAAACATTGTCTACTTGGTCATGTTCACTCTAATCTTAGTTAAAACCACAGTTATTTCCTTGCGTAGTAAACCGGCCCATTTATATTGTATTAGTGGTTAATAACACGGTCTGAAATTATCCTGCAACATGATTCCAGTGAACGTGTGGTAACTGGTAATTGTGCTTCATTACACATGTGACAAGCAAATGAGCACCAACTCTCCCTGTGTGCTCACCAAAAGAAACAACAAATGTGACGCTAACACGGAGTATTTGTGAAGCTGCAGAAACAGACCCCAGGTGTGTTTGTGTGTGTGTGTGCTCACCACGGACTGGACTGGATCTGGTTATATAGTGATTTAAGTGGTTGTTTACCAGCAGCGATGCAGAAGAAAGCGTTGTCACGGCAGCTGAGCCCGCAGAACAACAGTAGGCTTTTTCAGAGGCAAGTTTAGGTTTCTTTCGGTCTCCTTGATGATCGATGTGACTAAACAACCACAGATAGAGACCAATATCTGTTATCATCTGTCTGGGACAGGTGAGGTGATATATCAAAGAGAGGAAGATTACCATTTAAACCAGGCTTACTTTAGTAATTCTGGCTTATTTCCAAGAAATTCAGTATGATTGTTTCTTTGATATGTGTTTTTAAATTCGTTGCAAAGAAAATTAAGGGATGAATCTTAGGTCCCTGATTAAAGCCTCCATAGTTGGTAGCATTTTCACACTTTGTTTCTTTTATTTTTTTAATGTCACCTAAATAAAATTATCAGAAAGAATCAAACACCCAGAAATCTGTCTATTAAAAACACCAAAAGGGTGGACAGCCAATCTGAAGGTATTTAAACAGTATTTCCACCATTTGGATGCTGTTATCACAAAGTATTAGACTGGGTAAACCCAGCCCGATCTGCCGGCGGTTTGATTTCGCCCTGCAGCTCAGGCTGGAAACCTGTACGTCTATCTATCCTGCTTCCGTTACAAATTTGCGGGAACCAATCACAAACTGGCATATCCACCTGCCACGCTATTGGCGGATTTAACACGATGATGATAGAGAAGCGACCAAGCAGCTTTTTGTTTACATTCAACATGAGCGCAGCAACCCGTTGATGCCGCTGTCGCTGTTTTTAAAAGATTTCAAAGGCAAGTTTTCTCTAAAAAGCGGAAAAGAAACTTGCCCTGGAACAATTCCTACAAAAGGAGGATGTGTTTTCCTTACTACCGACTAGAGATGGTCTGATACCATTTTTTGCTTTCCGATACCGATTCCGATACCTGAACTTGCATATCGGCCAATACCGAGTACCGATCTGATACCACCAGCTTATGACCAATAAATTATCTGGCTGCAGTCCTGTTTGATAAGTCAAAGTTTAATGTTATGTTGCATCTTGCTCATCTTGTAGTGAGATAGTGTAGAGTTCAAACAGTTCTCGTTTGTTTTGTTTATTGTAATGGTTTTGCTGTAATATTTCACCCTTTATATTATATAATATGTGGTACTCTGTGGCTGTGAACGTTTTGTCATGTTTTTTTTTTTTCATTGTGAATTGATGTGATCACTGCTTGAAAACCAGGATCCCATTTGCTTGGCTTTATGAAACAAATTCATCTTGGTTAAGTTTGTCAGGCTCACTCAGACGGGCTTCTCATAATGAGCTCTTCTTTTCTGAGTCACCTTTTATGAAACAAACCCTCAGTTGTCATTCTGAAGAATCTCACATCCGCAGTTAGGTAAATGATTACACTGGCTTAAATGCTGATGGATGTGATATCCTGTTAAAAACACAGCCACGCCACAATACACACAGCTTACATCAGCATTCCCTGTTAACTACTAAAAACACTGACACAGAAATAACAGTATGAAGAAGACAGGAAATAGGAATAACATTATTCCACTGGTTACACATAAGTAATTCCCCTCTGTAAGCATGATACTCTGTTTAATCTTTCCAACCCTCTTTTCTGCCATTAAAAGATCAGTTGAAGAGGCTGTAAATGGACAGCATATCAGTTCTCAAAGAAACCGGTTTCTCAAGCTTTGTCAAGCTTTTGCCCCCACACACATCCTTTTGAGTCATACAGAAAGCGTGACAAAATAGGGACAACACCATAAAGAAAGAAATAATAACACACAGGTGATAATGACAGTAATAGTCAGCCCATTCTAATGCCAGTTCGTGAAATGGTCACGTTATTGAATCTATTGATTTGTGTACTGAACACGTTAATGTCGTTATTTTCGTGTGGTGAGCACGAATTTTAAAGTAATGTATTTCAATGGGAAGCATATTTTGTGATTACGGTAGCGAGTGGTATTGATAAGGCGAAAATCCGCGCAGGGAGGGTGGTTGGGGTGGTGGATGGGTCAAACAACACAGGACTTTCACCCCAGAGACCGGGGATCGCGTCCCGCTTGTTGTAGTTCCTTTCCGCGTTATTCTCTTCCTAACCACAACTGTCCCGTTGTTGTCAGCGCCTGCGTGTGACGGGAAATTTCCTAAATTATAAACCCTACACCCTAAAAGTCCACTATTAGTACAAGTACTGAAGGATTCATTCTGCAGAAGATTGTTATATTATATAATTGGTTATTAAAATCATAATGTAGTTTGTCAAAGTCCAGATAGTTTTCATCATTTTATATACTGTTGTGTAGTTGATTTATAAAAATGCATCATATATTATGTGATATATTGTGTGTAAAATCTTAATTTACAAAGTAACTAGTAACTTTAGATGTCAAATAAATGTAGTGCAGAGTACAGTATTATTCACTGAAATGTAGTGAAGTAGAAGTATGAAGTAGTATAAAATTGAAGTACTCAAGTAAAGTACCTCAGAATTGTACTTACCTAGAGTACATGAGTAAATGTACTTCATTACATTGCACCTCTGTGCTTTGATGAATTACTGCGAAGTGAACCTGTGACGTGATTAATCAAACAATCACCAGAGCTGAATCAGACACAGTCCTGTATAGTCTCCTTATCAATATAGTCACCAAATGACGCTTTAAACGCCTCATCTATTAAATATGCGCCCCTGCTCATTTCCCCTGAAGTGTAAAGCCCACTCCACTGAGAATGGCCATTACAAGTTGGGGGACATCTTGTGTCCACCAGTAAATAAAATTTGAAATGAAAATATTTGCAGAAGCTGTACTGCTGGACAGGAGGTGCTGACAACTGCAAGATGAAATATGTAATCAGAAAAAAAAATACCTAAAAACTACACACTCCACCAATATGTAATATGATCAATGGTTCATGGATCTTTTGTTAACATGGACAAGAACAATGTGTTCAGTCCCAGCTTATGAGAAAACATTTATGATATATATTTTTACAGGTTGAGTGTGTCTCTACGACAAAACATAAAATATTTGCATTCTGGGTCTTTCAGTGATGGAGCACGAAGAGCTGTAATTTAAAGAATTTTTAACTAGGTAATTAAACTTTTTGTGGAAGAACCTTATTAGACACTAACTATTTAAAAAAAGTATTTTTATGTCATAAAACATCTCTCTCATACGCCTATTTTTATATAAAAACAATTGTTTCTTCTTCTGTTAATGGAGGTACTCTTTATTTCAGACAAGGCTCAGTGCCTTTTTAAATCAGATTTTGTGTGATTATTGTATTGATACATGTGTTTTGTCCTCTTTTGAAAGCAATGATCCATGAGTAGCTCTGTCTTGGGTGATGCTGAACATATTGCACTGCCTCTCCTTTCACTTGCCCCTTTCCCATGTGGTTATCAAGGTTGTGGTTAGTGTGGTACAGGCAGTGGGAGGTGTAGTATATGTTGTTGTGAGTCAGGTTGTCAGAGGAGAGGCAGTCACTCTGCAGTGCGTGTGACGCAGCATCCTAGCTACACCGGGCAGTGTGAACACACTGTGGCTGTCGGCTCAGCAGGAGGAGAGGGATGCTAAGAGCTGCTTAATGCAGTCAGCAGCCTTGCTAACCGGGTGTAGGCGTCCGCTGCTGTTCTCCCACTCGCTCTTGGGTAATGCCCTGTCCTGGGGGGGGGGTTATGGAAAAGAGCCATCAATTCAGCTACAGTACACCCCTCCCTTGCCTCAAACGTAGCCTCTTCTCCTCCTCCACATTCCCTTTCTCTTTTTGCCCTTCTCCTCTAGCGGCCTCCCTCCATTATAATCCCATTCATTTATAGTCTGGTAACCCAAGGCAACGCATGAGGCCATGTTGCCTCATGTGTGTGTGAACAGCACCTATTGGTACAGAGAAAAAAGGAAGGCCTCGCTGCCAGAGCCTGATTGGTGCACAAAGGTCATCCTCCTGATGAACCAGTACGAATCAATCCCTTTTTACCGTGCAACCCGGAAATCACACACTAAATCCTGGCTCTGTATTTCTCAAACCCCTACTAGGAAGCCGATCCCACAATAGAAGTTCCATATGGGCATAACAGAAGGTTTATCTAAGTTAATAGAAATTAAAGTAGATCTTATTAATAACTTCTGCCTAGGTGAGTTAGATTGCAATAAATGATTCACATCCACCATTCTCCTCCTAGGTTTTACTGTCCAGTCTCTGTTTAAAGTGCTGTTAAATCGGGCCACTTGCGTATCATGTTCCTGGTGATCACATTTGCCTCGCTATGTCCTGCCAAGACATGGCAGCCGCAAGGTGTGAAGCCAGATTTCAACATTTCTGGCACAGGGAGGAAAGGTCATTTTACCCCGTTACTTCATCATAGGCTCAGGACTTAAAACAAGAAGTGTGTTGGAAGAAGGCATAACTGTATAACTTGGCTGCTGCAGCAGAGACCACGCTCCTTGATGGTTCCTGTATTTAGCACACTGAGGCAGTGCTCTGCCATTTACACTCAAACACTTTTATTTTTCAATCTTTTAGGCTGTGATTGACACCAGGGGTTGGGGCAGAAATCGATACAGCATAGTATCGCGATATTTTCCGTGGCAATACTGTTAAAATCGCAATAATATCGTATCGTGACATAAGTATCGTGATGATATCGTATCGTGAGGTCTCTAGTGATTCCCGCCCCTACTAAAAACAGGTTCTTTTTTTATTGTGTATAAAAAGATGCAGTTGCTTCGTGGGGTTTTCCTTCACAGTAGGGCCTCTTTTTGTTTTTTATAAAAGACAAATGATTAATAGTCCATTTTAAGTATCCGCTGCCTGTTAGGAAGCCGTTATATAATCAAAGCACTTTCACTGTGTGTGTGTGTGTGTGTGTGTGTGTGTGTGTGTGTGTGTGTGTGTGTGTGTGTGTGTGTGTGTGTGTGTGTGTGTGTGTGTGTGTGTGTGTGTGTGTGTGTAGATCCTGTTCTGCACCCTCAACACCCACAAGATTGACATGGATAAGCTGCTGGGGGGCCAGATCGGCCTCGAGGATTTTATCTTCGCCCACATTAAAGGGATCAAGAAGGAGGTGGAAATTTATAAATCTGAAGATGCCCTGGGCCTCACCATCACTGACAATGGAGTGGGATACGCTTTCATAAAGGTAAGAAAAAAAAAAAACTCAACTTTGCAACTTAACATCAACCTTATTTCACCTGAGTGGTGGCGAGTTATTTAACATAATAAGTGAATACATGAGACAAAATGAGACAAGGGAATTAATTGAAATTAATTGATTTGAAAGAAAAGAAACATCTGTTGTGTGTACCAAAAAGTTAGTAGCTGTCTTTATCTTGCTCATTCCAGTATCGGAAATGAAGTTGTATTAATGGTTAGGATTAAACCGTAAGCTGTGTTTATTGGTTTCAACTATCCCAAAAGTAATTTTAATAATGGTTCGCTTTTGTCAGCCAAAATCAGGTCAATACACAACAGGGATGCAGCTAACAACCTTTTTCATTAAAAATCTATTGATTCGTTTTTCAGTTAATCAAATAATCATTTAGTTTAATTATATTCAAAAATAATGACAACTGCAAAAACATAGGTAATACATTTACAATGTTATTCCACAACAAAACAAGAAAACTTAAAAAAAAAAATCCAAATATAAAACTAATAAATGTTTGATGTGTTTTAGATGGAAATTAACCTATAAAATGAGCTTATTATCAAACGTGTCATTGATTAATCATCTGTTGTTTAACTAATCAAATGATCATGTAATTCTTTTAGCTTTACTCCCATATCATTTTTTTATGTTTTTTTAATTTAACCTTTATTTAACCAGGTAGGCCGTTGAGAACAGGTTCTCATTTGCAACAGCGACCTGGCCAAAAAAAGCATAGGTGTGCAAGACAACAAATAGTTTCACATTCAATACAGTACAAGAATACAGAATACAAAATGCTACATTAAGTGCAGAATAAGTGGGCATTGCAAATGCCGGCACGTAGTGAGGTGTAAGTAAGTCGATGGATGTGCAATATTGTAGTGCAAATGTAGTAATACAGTTTTTTTTTAAATAAGTAAGCACTTGTTAGGCACACTCGCTTTGAACACTGTAAAACTATTTTCCTTTTAAAAACATATATTTAACATTTTTGTTTATACATATTTATTATATATTTTATTGTACTTTTTTATTTTATATTTATGATTCTTGACTTTTCCTTGCTTTTTTTTGTTATCTTTTCTCTTATGTTTATTGTGACTGTTATGCACCAAAACATCAAAAACATTTCTTGGATGTGAAAACCTACTTGGCAATAAACCTTTTTCTGATTCTGATTTCTAAAGTGAAATATTAAAATTAATTATTAATATAAAAAAATTAAGTGTTTCCTGCTTCAGAGGAACTTTGTGGTCATCTAATTCAAGATGCTCTTACTTTCCTTATTAAGGATATCACAGCATGTACAAAACATCAGTTGGTAAATAGACTTTGCACACAAGAAACTTTACAAACTTGCTTTCATAGCTGAAATCATAATTCAGCTTGGTATTTATGCCTTTGTTGATGCAGACTGGTCTAATGAGCTTATTTGGTCTCGGTGGTCTTACTCCACCATAACAAAGTGCTCACATGTGCCATCATGTGATGCCCAAACAGCACTGCATCTGACAGTGTTTATCTGACACGCTAAAGCCTCGGGTCAGTCTTGTGTGTCACTGGTTGGGAAATATGTGCAATATGTGTTATATGCAATATGTGTAATTTTTTTTTTTTAAGATCAATTTTGTGTGTGTATATGTGGATGTGATTTGCTACATTATGTGCTGTTTTGTTTCTATATTTGTTTTTTATTATTACTACTGTGGAGGCAGCTATACTGTATGTGTGCAGCATTTAAGTCCTAGACAAATTTACCTACGGTACAATAAAGTATATCCTATCATTTGATCTTAATCTAAACTTCTAACTCTAAACAACTTGTTGACTCTTAAGAACATGAATAGTCCGGCCTAATGCAGCTTTTCTTTCACATTTGGGCTATTTTACACCTTCTAATGCAGTATATGTTTGTTTTTGAGAGCTTTATGGAGCAAAATGAATTGACATGAACAGTTTCTCTGTCAAATATGCTATCTTCCTTTGGAGAAAAAGGCCAGGAAAGTATTATTCATATATATTCTATTTTTGTAAGTGAAGTGGTTTCGCATCAGTGGGCTCATAAACAAGAGAAAAGTAATTACCTTGTGTAACGTGATGAAAGAGCAAATACAGTAGAACAGCAGAATATTTTGTACACACACACACACACACACACACACACACACACACTTGGTTCGTTTTGCTCTCTTGTTTTGATCAGTATTTTTATCTTGGAAAATGCTTTAAACAAACCTCTTTTCTATGGCACTTTGTGCATAAATGTATGATGTCATTTTCTTGTCTTTTAATTATACGTGTCGCTGACTTCTTCTGTATTGCAGCGTATCAAAGAGGGCAGTGTCGTGGACGGGGTGAAGGTGATCTGTGTGGGCGACCACGTGGAGTGCATTAACGGACGGAACGTGGTCGGGATACGGCATTATGAGGTCGCCCGCATGCTTAAAGAGCTGCCCAAAGACAAGTCCTTCACCCTCAAACTGGTCGAGCCGATGAAGGCTTTTGGTGAGTGAGAAACAAGATCCAGAAAAGGTGTAGGTAGTGTACACATTACATAAGTGACCCACATGGTAAAAGGACAACAGATTCACCTTGTGCTGCAGTGTTTTTCAGCATTTGGGCCAGGACACATGAGATCATTTTGTGCATCTACAGGATCATTTGCATGATAAGAAAAACCAAAAACATCAGAATGCGTGTCTACTGTATATGCTTTTAGAAAGGTCAAATTATACCTTGGCTGATCATTGTGGTGAGACAGCATTGCTTTTCTTTAGGCCTACAAATAGCTTGTAGAAACCATAACTGGTCATTTTTATAATGTTCACTTGTGGTGGCCGGGTTAGCTCAGTTGGTAGAGCAGGCGCACATATATAGAGGTTTACTCCTCGACGCAGTGGCTGCGGGTTCGACTCTGACCTGCGGCCCTTTGCGGCATGTCATTCCCCCTCTCTCTCCCCTTTCATGTCTTCATCTGTCCTGTGGAAATAAAGGCCTAAAATGGCCAAAAAATCTTTAAATAAAAATGTTCACTTGTGGTTGTAAGTAGCTGAAAACATCAGTATATTGTTGCTTAAGTTCAGCAATGGGACAGTTTGCAAAAAAAATTCTTTCTGTGATGTTGTTTCCCTTCTGACCGACAGAAATGCTTGAGCCCAGGTCAAAAGGCGCCAAACCTCCCAGTGATAACAAGATCGGCACAGGGAGGGGGACTCTGAGACTTCGCTCCAAGGGTCCAGCTACTGTAGAAGAGGAGGTAAGTATCTTTAATTCAATTCAATTCAATTTTATTTATAGTATCAAATCATAACAAGAGTTATCTCGAGACACTTTACAGATAGAGTAGGTCTAGACCACACTCTATAAAGCCCCAACAATTCCAATAGTTCCCCCAAGAGCAAGCATTAGCAGTGGCTATTGCGACAGTGGCGAGGAAAAACTCCCTTTTAGGAAGAAACCTCGGCAGACCCAGACTCTTGGTGGGCGGTGTCTGACGGTTGGGGTTATGACAGTACGGGATGTAGCGTGGCACAGCAGAGCATGGGTGGACGCGGTGGACGCAGCAGGACGTAGCCGGGCATTGCAGGGAATCCCAGAGCGTAGCAGGGTGTAGCAGGTCCATAGCCACAGCTGCACCCAAGACCCAGGTCTTGGTGTTACCCTAATCCGAGGCGATGTTCTGGGCGAAGAAGAAACATAAGGACTCCGGGGAGTAAACTCCCCAGAGCTAGGTGAGTAACAAGCACTTCTGGGACAGGATGTGCATAAAAGGAAACAAAAGAAAAGAGCGTGTCATAAGAAGGAACTTCCTCGGCAGTCTAGAATTATAACAGCATAACTAGGAGAGGCACTATATTATTGATTATACGATAGGTAAATCTGATGACTGTAAAGAGAAGCAGAGAGAAGCAGGGGTGCTGTGTCTGCAGCTATACACCCTGCCCCGCCGGTCTAGGCGTTCACTGCAACTCCTCACTCCCTAACTATAAGCTTTATCAAAGAGGAGAGTTTTCAGTTTAGTCTTAAATGTAGCGACGGTGTCTGCCCCCCGACTTTACTTTAGGTAAACCCACTGAGACTCGTGTGTGACAACTCAAGTGTACAAGTGTTGCGGATGTCCTATACTGGGAAAGAGAGCTTTTCCCCCCTTTGGACATGGAAATGTCCTACACTTTTATGATGCTTGAAGGTTGTCTTTTTTTTTTTTTTTTTTTTGCTACTGATATAATCTTAAAGGTTCTCTCTGTTGAAAACACACACAGACAGACAAACCAAAGATGGTACCCACTTATCCCTACACTCTCCCTTAATCCCGTACTATGGAATAATAAATCCCTGATGAGACTGATCTCCTAATCATATTTTTGTTGAAAATTTGAAACATCCTTGGAAGTGTTGTGAAACAACATTACATCAACAAAATACAGTAAAACTGAGGAACTGAATGATTTGAAACTGAGTTGTCTGTCGTTTTTCTAGCCAACAGAATTTGAAGAGAAGGCAGTAAAGAAAGTGGATGACCTCCTGGAGAGCTACATGGGCATCAGAGACACTGAACTTGGTGAGTATAAAATATTCATGAGCATTGGGATGTCTGAGAGTTGATTTGCCTTTGCATTTTCTCATACTTAAGGTATCTATCTATCTATCTATCTATCTATCTATCTATCTATAGGTTCATTTTGTCTTTCTAGCATATTTGTATGTTGAGGTCTTAGTAGCTGATATCTGTCATACTAATTAGTCTTAAATGGCTACATTAATATTAATTTAGAGTAGATGATTAGATGGGATAATATCAAGTCAAAGTGATTAGGCCTCAGTTAGCCCTATCTGTGACCTCAGTCTGTATGTTACTCCATGATTTAGTCACATAGTGTTCCCTACGAAAACCCGAGGAAAAAAACAAAACAAAACATTATTTTATTCATGCCACTCTGCTCTACTCTGCAGGCCGGAGCTGTGGCCATGACAGTCTGTGGAAATATTTTATTTAAAAGTCGGTTTCGACATTGGCAAATATTTTATCATTCAGGGCAGACATGATTTTAGGGAACACTATGTGAACACATCACAGACTCAGTATAAGTTTAATTAAGCGAAGCAAGGAAATCCTGTAAAGCTTGTGTTGTACTCTTCTCTCTCCAGCTGCTACGATGGTCGAGGTCGGCCGTGACAAGAAGAACCCGGATGAATTTGCCATGGCGTTAGATGAAACCCTCGGAGACTTTGCCTTTCCCGATGAGTTTGTCTTCGACGTCTGGGGTGCCATCGGAGACGCCAAGCAGGGAAGATTTTAAGTTTGCTCCTGCCTCCACCACACACACACACACACACACACACACACACACACACACACACACACTTCTTCCCCAACTCGCCTCTTAATATCCTCAGAAGCAAACTGGACAAACTTCAACCAGCACAAACTTTGTTCTTAGGCATAGCTTTGCACTTGGATGCAAGTCAAGTCGGTTACCATATGAAATTTGATGTGTTATCCATGATATTCCAACACTGGACCTGCCTCCTGCATGCTGAAGAGTTGCTGATTAATTCCTGATGTTGTATAAACCTTTTGTACACCCCCCTCCCCCCGAGAGACATGATCGCTCCAGCTACATCTTGTTCTTCTTGTCAGAACAGCATACATAGTCAACAGTGGTCAATTACACTGGTTATGAAATGAAATGGTATGTGCACACTTTAAATCGCTGTTTAAATCACACTTTATAGCTGTGTCATTTTGAATATGCAGATGTATCACACAGCTTTTTATAGACTTTTTTTATATGTGGAACTGTTGCTGATTTTATAGCAGCAGCATTGTGTAATTAGTGTAATTATAGTCATTGTAGCAATAATTCTCTCAAGCTACCTTTTTTTTTTTTTTTTTTTTTAATTTCCCTCCATCTTTTAAAATCTTATAAATGACCTCACAGGGACGAAATGTCGGAGCTTCGGCCACGTTCACTTTGGTGATGTTTGTTTACTTTGTGATTTTTCTTAAAAACTCTGCTCTGTGCCCTGACACACCAACCCGATAATCGGCCGTCGGACAGTCTGGCGAGGTCAGTGACTCGAGTCTGTTCGGTGTGTTCTGTGCCGCCGTCCATCGGAGGAGCTGTGGGCTTGCATTTTGGCTGACCTGACTTGCTGGGTCGGAGGCCGGGCAGTCGGACTCACTCCACCAATCTGATTGGCAGTACAAAGAACAGACAGCTTTGTCTTTAATTGCCTTTAGCCAAGTTTGATGACACGTTCCACCAACATTCCTTATGTTTCTCATGTCGTTTTAGTCTGTTAACACTGTTAACATGTCATGAAATGAGGCTTATTTAGAGAGGCATGCTTATATTTTATTTCCCTGTAATTTATTTTATCATGAAAAATCATATGCTGTAAGACATTTTTACACTGAGATATGGCTCTGTATGAAAGAAAGTTCTTTCCTAAATAAGCCATTTTGAAGGTTGACTGGAATGGGATCAATTGCAATCCAATGTCTTAAATAAATGCACTCGCATTAATGTAACTGCACTATTTAAATCACTGTCAAACTGAATTTAAATAGTGACTTGATTAGTGTCATCTACTGATGTTAACTGTTGTAGCAGTTGCATATTGTTTGACAAACCATAAGGGATCACTATTGTTGGATAGACAATAAAATTTGATATACTGTTATTATAGCTGTGTCATAAATGCATCCAGCTCACAACGACTTGGTACAACAAACTTTATTGGCACACTTGGCTGTGTACATGTATAAAATACATCGAGACACACAACCAATGTTTGCATCCCTCAAAGAGTTTAACAAGGCTGGGGGGAAAAAGAACTGAGTGGTGTCACTTCACGAGCAGCAAAACAAATCCAGAACAGGAAAAAAACATTGTAGATATAGCTTAAGTACACATACAATGGCAGGATTAAATGAATACTTATTATTTTACAGATTTGGATAATAGAAATCAGAAGTCCAGAGCTCCATGTTGTAGTACATGGTAAATATTATCACAGATATAATGAATGTACTGTAGAGGATTTTGGAAGCACATTACTGTAGGTGTTTGACTATTGATCTTGAATATTATAAAGTACTTTATCATTGCTGTTGGGTGAAAACATAACTACTGGTTAAAATGAATGGGAAAGTTGTCTACACGGTGTTTGTCAAACTTCTCATAACTACAGTAAAAAAGACTTAACTGTCATGGTTGTCTAGTTACAAACAAGGCAATTTACTTAAAACTTGGCATTTTCCAGATGTGAAGTTTCCATCAAAAAACAGTGTATGCAAATGAGTTAGTAAAGTTACCTGGCTAGCTTGAGTTGGTTGTATCCTCTACAGACAGTAAGTACAGTACATGGCATTTAATTAACAGTTCAAATATACACAAACAAAGACGATGACAGGAAATGAGTAGTAGTGTTGGAAAAACCGTACTGGACTAAAATAAATCCTCAAGCACCAACGCCTTTTAAAGGTTTGCTCGGTTTGGGTTCAGTGAGATGGACGCCACCGTCTAAAGAACGAGTTGAATAGTGAAAGCTCTGAAGCACAGGCTCAGGCGAGGAAGTGTAGCCCTTACGGCCTGATGCCCGTCTGCCTGCTCACAGTTCGTCTCCAGCGTGACCCTGCTTGAAGGCGTCGCCTGTCAGTTTCTCCTCCGCCTCCTTCATACCGGACACAACTATGCAGGAAATACACACCATCATCAACCTCATACTTGAGTTTCCTTCAGTCCAAGCAATCATTTCTGAAGAGCCAGCAGCTACATCACATTGTAACAGAATATGTTCTGTAGGTAAACGATGATGATAATCTGGATTGTTACCTTGTTCGGCGCTGCTGTAGAAGTACTTGTAGTTGGGATTCCCATTTTTGTTGGTGATTTCAGGATGGACTTGACCGCTGGGATCTGTGAAGAGTCCAAATTAAAAGTTAAAATTTAAACAAAAGGCTGCAATAGCCATTGTTTCCTCTATGAACTAATATGTACAATTATTTTATTGATTAATTAATTATTTGCTCAATTAAATGTCATGGAAAAATGCTCCAACATCCAAAGCCCAATTTGATGTCTTCAAATTGCTTGTTTTGTTCAACCAACAGTTAAAAAGGGTGGGTAATTAAAGGTATCATTTATTATTACAGAAGACTAGAAAACCAGCAAATATTAGCATTTGAGAATCTGGAACCAGTACGTTTGACACTTTTTACATTAATAATTTGATTGTTGCAGTCTATTAGTTGTTTTAGCTTTAAAATAATACTTGTACCTGAACTGTTCACAACATCACCATTAATATTCTACATTTAGCTTAACCTTTCTGTGATTTGTTCATTTAATCTTTATAGAGTTTACTGTTGTATTTACCACTACACACAGGTGATATTTTAAACCCAGTGGCTTTTCATTAGTCCAATCAAAGGTTGACAATTTCTACCTGCTATTTATTGTTCTGTCAAACGACTGTAAACATTTTGTATGTGCTGATAATTTTCTCGGTGTTGTCCAATATGCATTGCAGTTAATTGACCGATTCTTGTTATTTAGTTTGCTTTCATGTGCAACATCTCAGGCTTTTTAGGATCCCAATAACATGCCACTGAAACTTAAATCCAGCCTTCTGAAAACTGTGGCACTATGTGTTATCCAGGAAGAGAAACTGTGCTATCAGTCTCTCCAAAGGAATCCCACAAAGAGTTTACACTTTGTGACTCAACCCCCTCCGTACCGAGGAAAAGAATCCGAGGAATGTATCCACCATCGGGGCTGAAGGCTTCATCCTTTGGCTCCTCCTCATCCTGTACAAATAAGAGATAAGTCATAATTTACAAGCCTGGAAACAAACCTCAACCACCTAAACATATTTGTTAAAGTGACTGTATGTAACTTTTTAATGTTTCTGAAACTGTGTCATTTTTCATATAATGATCATAAATGACCTGTAACAGCAAACAAGACTAACAGTGAAAAGAATGCTGTTTTATATATAGTTTTTATTAATGCCTTTGCCCGGGTCCGACTTTTCCCGCAGTCACAAAATGATTTGTTGCAGGTAGACGGCGCTACAGAGCACACGTTCTGATGGGTCACAGATTTCTTTGTAACACCGGAAAAGCCTGTGTTAGTGGATCCAGCCAGGTAAAAGGTAGCAGGCGATTTCTTTATATAGGCCTAATTGTATTTTTATTTTAGAAGTTATATGTTGTAGTTATGGCTAATACTGGGGCAGGGCCATCACAGAAAGAAAGGAAAATAAACGAGGAACAACTAAAAGCTAACTAAACTAAGACGACGTGCGAAACCGAGTCAATCTCGGTCGGGCTTTCAACAGATGGAGACAATTACGAGATTGTAAATAATTCAAAAACGTCCCGAATTGGCCCTCAGGTATGTAATATGTCTATTATATTCATTAAATAACTTTACAATGCGTGATGTGGTTGTACTGTATGTCAGTAGCTTATATTAAATTACGTCCCCCTTCCATTTAACGCGGACGTTTAAATCCTTGTCAGTCCTTGTTTGTGTTGGCCTACTCTTTTCTTTCCCCTTGTCCCCCTGTACCTGTGTAAAGCGTCCGTGGGTTTCATGAAATGCGCTATATTAATATAAGTTGTTATTACGTTGGTTGCTACAACAAACTCTTAATGCTTTGGCTCGTGACACAGAGACAGTGATAACGTTATCCAGTTTAGCTCACGATACACCCAAAGTAGGTAGCCGTATGCAACACTTGAAATGCAACGATGCATCCGGAACTTATTCTTTTATTGTAAATGAATGGTTTTCTGTCTGTGCAAAACATCTCCCGGTAACGCTAACTCAGTAATACAGTGGGCAATACAGCACCGTATAGAAAAGATCTTTACGACAGCACGTGTGGTAAAAACACTACTGCTTCTGTCCAAAGCGGCCGCTAGAATCAACACAAACTTAGTGACAAAACTAAGTTACATATAGCCACTTTAATGTTGGCTACCAGCACAATCACAATAAAATACAGAAGTTAATTGAACCCTAGTTAATTTAAATGAACAGCATGCTGGGAAATGCCACTCAACACATCCTTACCTCCAGGTTGACCATAACAAAGTTGTGTGCAAGTTCAGAGATTTCCTTGGACTCAGCAAATTTGGGCTTCAGTGCTGATGTAAAAAAACAACAAAATACAATTAATCATAACCTTGTATTGTCATCAAATCGTCTGTTCAACAAAGTCAAAGTGGCCAGTAAAATAATTGGCATGCAGCAGCTTTCTTTAGCAGATATCTTTGAGGGACAAGTTTTGCAGAAGGCACGGCCGATCTTAGCCAGCTCCTTGAGAAATTTGATCTTCTCTCTTCTGGGTGGAGATACAGCTTCCCCAGGGGAAAAGCAATGAGTTTTCATTTTTCTTTGTTCCAAGTGCAATAAAAGCGTGTAATTTGCACTGAACCTTGACTGCACTAGTCAGCAGCACGTTTTCATGGCTTCCATTCAAATTATTTCATACTTTTAATGAACAGATACTTCTTTTTGTATTTGGTTGGTTTCTGTACTGTTGTGATAAATGTCCCATGTCCTTGTAGATTCAATATTCAAAATTGAAAATCCTTTTATTAATCCCACAATGGGGAAATTCACAACTGCATGTTGTGTTTGTGGTTTTGCCCTCTACTGCAAATCAAATATTCCCTCAAGGGACAATAAAGGTCTAAACTGGACTGAAAAAAACAAAAAACAAAACAGCTTTAACAATAAGTTCCTGTTTTAAGTGTTTGCCCACATTACAGATGATAATTTGGCTGAGCATGCAGGATAGGCTAACTTACTCATCTGCATACATGTATGATATGGTTCCTTTTCTATCTAAACAGGACCTTTTTTTCCAGTAGCATGTAGTACTGTTTTATCAGTAAAAGTTACTCAGCAAAATCACAAAGTATGCTTTTTAAATGTAAAACTGAACCTAATATATGCAAAAACTATGTTTGCATGCTGCCCAATTGCTTTAAGTCAGAAGTAGTCATGGTGTCAACATACAGTAGATGAGTATCACAGAAATATTAGCAAAACAACTACAAGACTGTTGGATATCTTGTCCCTGATTGGTCACACAGTCAGGGCAACCCTTTACCTATTTTCAAGATGAAGCTGTCATTAGTGTTATTAGTTGCACCTATGCTTTTCCAAATCAAAATTTGTGCTGTGAAAAATGATTATGGTTATTACTATCCATTGTCTGAATGCATAACTAAGTGTAGAAGTGTAAATTACTGATCCAAGGAAATGTTTTTGGCAACCATATGTCCTTTGAACTGCTTTATCAACACTGAATGGGAGAATGATTGGGTTGACTAAAAAATGAGTAGAGTATGAGCAGAGTAGAGCCAACCTGTTTTTTTGCTCCTCATCGACCTTGCTGCTCTTTGTTTATTTTACTGTTTTTTTTTTATTGTTAGTTTCCATTTTTATTGTTATTATTGCTGCAATGTCGACGAGCATAAAACCAAAGAATTTTACTCTTGGATACTTTTATGATTGAGACGTAATAATAAAGGAATCCTGAATCTTGAATAAAGCTACTTTAGCTTTAAAACATTAAAGTCACAACAAAATAAAGTTGGATCTAATTAAGCTCTTTTCAGACAGGAAAGGCTACATTTATTATTTAAACAGTATCTAACCTGAGGCTTTTATAGTGAAAGGAAGAGAAGAGAACATTGTTTTACCTTTGCAAGCTCCACACCAGCTCTTGTGGATGATAAGCATGATTGGCAGCCCACTGTCAATGCAAACACATGAAAACATTTGTCAAGACCAAAACTGAACACTGAAAACTAGTAACTTTGACTTCAGTTCATCAAGTATGGCACTTTATTAAATAATATATACACTCATCTTTGCATAAAAAAAATTGAGTAAACGCTACTGATAGCAGTCTGCTCCAGTTATTCGTGGAAATGTAGACGTGGGGGATTTCTTTAAAAGCCATTTTAGGCCTCGGGGCCAATGAACATACAAAAAGCGGCTCAGCAGGGTTTCAGGAAGTGTTTGTAATATGTCAGCTCTCAATGTGAACTCACCTGGCCTCAGCTTCTTTCTTGCCATCATCCAGCGTCCTCCAGTGGATGTTATCTCCAAACCCTGCGGGGGGAAATACATTTATAAGCACACCAGCATTGTATAACTGGTTTTATATTCCTACAACAGGGTGGGTCTGCCCTAAATACAGCATCAACAGAAGGAGGAAACAAATGAATAGTGGTAATTTAATATCAAGCTGCAGGGAAATATCGGCTCTGCCACCTGTAACTATTTACTACTAACTACTTGTAACTAGCTTGCAGGTGCATATGGTAGCAGTGGGACAAGTGATCAGTACAGCAATAAATTATATTGTGATGCCTCCTCTTGCCATACTAAGGCAACGGTGTATCCGCATGCAGCTGCATGGCATGTGGCTTTTATCTTAGGTAACATTTGTTGGTATGAGTACTAAACATTTTATTGTAGGCTTTGTGAAGTCCATGTCTGTTCACAATTCCACATACATGTATGAGAAGCATATGTGCAAGCAATACTTTTTGTAATAATTACACTTCCTTCACAGTTGGAACTTTAATGCACAATATACTGCGTTGGTAAAGGATGCGAGCTCTTTATGCAGTTGTCCAGTGTACAGAAATAATCAAAACCAATTAAACATATGTCATTAATGATAGTACATGAATGAGAAAGACTGACACAAAATGCCATGTCATAATCTTTCCAAAAGTGAAGGAAAAACTCTTTTGTTCATCAGGACTTATTGTCTATGAAGTTTGACTTATCCTACCTAGATCTCATTCAGGTCATTTGTAACATAGTAAACCTTTCTGTTGTTTTCACTGCTTATAAATGAAAACATCTTGTGCACCTTATTTCATGTATGGATATTTTATTTTTACTATTTAGACAGGTTAATGTGTCAATATCAATCAAACTGGTTTAGGTTTAATCATTTTAAGAATGGAGTTTGTATTTTTGCAAATTAACTCTTGTATTACACTATGTATATTTATTTTATTATGCATACTAAACATATTTGGCATAAAAAAATGTTATTTTGGAAAAGTAAACTTTTGTCTCATTTTAATGGAATAACCGTAAAGGAAATAATATGCCTGTAGAGTGGTGTTGTAAGTCGGTTAACCTGAAACAGGAAATTAAGAGTTAATGTGTGGCTGACAAAGCACACCCTCTGTCCAGGACACAGACTTTGTGATCCAGGATGCTCATACAAAAGACAGCCTAGCTCTCCTCTGGCTGTGGTAACACTATCAATGACCATATTTTGCTCATACTCGCTTCAGTTTGTACATTAACTCAAAAAATATAAACTCACCTTTCCCGCTGGCTGCTTCCACAACCTCGTGAAAGCACGTCAAAGACAACAAAACCTGCAGAGATGAAAATAAAACGAAGTTCACTAGAGACGCTTGCATTTTGATTGGCCTTTTTCCTCACAACTACGGCTAGATGCTAATGGCAGTGACTGTTCGTGAACCGGCGACCCGGACGTTCAACCGTTACATTTCACAATAAAAGTCTGTCTAATAAAGTTGTGAAGTGTTGTGTGTGGGCGTGCGCACGCGCGCGCATGTGTGTGAGTTGCATCTTACTCATCCTATTGGTCAGCAGTGACTCATTTTCCATGTTCACATGACGTCACATCCACACAACCGCGTGCTCCTGCCAGGCTCCTGCCTGCGACTTCAATCTGGTCAAGTTAGATAACGAAATGTCAGAAAAAGACCAGAAATCAGTACGAAAACAAAAGTTTAAAAGCCACAGACTATTTAAAAATAAATATATATAGGGATTTCTCGTATTAAATCCCACTCAAATATATTACAATTTACATTGTTTCCCCTTTAGTATTAATATGTTCTCTACATAAATCAAAAATGTACTGTTGCGGGAGTCACGTTAGTTTTATTGTGAAAATATTAATAGGAAGTATCTTATATTGCTGCTGTCTTGACGCGGGTTCAAGCCGCACCGCTTCAGCCTCATTAAAGTAGCGTGAACAGTTCATCGGACTGTCAGGTTATTCCTTTAAACAGGTAAAAAAACACCTCATTTTGTGGCTATCATCTGAGCCGGTTTGTTTTAACATTTGATTTTAAGTTGACGTTAACTGTTTGCCTTGCCAAAAAACGAAGGCCAGTTCGTTTATCTTGTTTAGCCACTATGCTAGTATTAGCTAAATTAGCTTTCTAGCTAGTTAGCAACCGAACTAGCTACAGTTACGTTATACTTGATGTCATTTTAAAAATTAGCTCCAGATACTTTCCTTTGTTCTTTTCAATTTATGTTGGTTAATGCCGACAGTGAGTATGTGTTTAGTATAACTGTCAGCTGGTCTCGCTCAATTTTGCTAATGTGTGGAAATGAGAATTATTGTAGCTCTGATTGCCCAACTCATGCTGTGCCCATTGCACTTCCAAAAAGTAACGTTAGCTAATCGCATGTGTTCCTTAAACTGCTTGTTGTTTTCTGAACTGTGAAAAACTGTATGCTGTTATAGTCATTACCGCAACTGTATTTGTCAATTGCTCTTATGGGAACGGCATTAGAATAATCTAATAAAAAAAGTTAAATTTGTTTTTATTCACAAACAGGACACTATGAATCAAGAGAAGCTTGCCAAACTCCAGGCACAAGTGCGGATAGGTGGAAAGGTACAGTCTGCTACTATTTTTTGGACATACTATTACATCTCTTGTACTGTGACAAATGCCCACTATTAAAATCTCAAACAGGGCTATCAGATTTCTGTTGACTCAGTTGTTGCTCATTTTAAGGAGTGTGATGGCATTCAGCACCTGCCAGGTCTTTCCTCCTGACCTCAGCATTCTCTTTATGGGCCCTTCCGTGGCCTCTTTGACTTTATTCAAATGAATTGTGAGGTCTTCAGCCACACACTAGGTGGGGTTGTTTGCTGTGACTGAGGCCTTGTGCCCTTTTCCAGATGACAATATTTTCTCAAATACAAAGTACATTTACTTGCACATTTTACCTTACTTTACCTACCAAAGAGAGCCATGTTAATATTACATTCATTATTTATTCTGTGATCCTGGGTCACTGCTTTCATAATAAAATTAACACTGCATTAGCAAAAGCTTGTTGAAGTCAAATTCCGGGCTTTAAAAACTAGTGTTAGAAACTGTTTAAGCACAGCTGTTTTCTAGAAATAAGTAAATAATGTGCCCAAGATATAATGGAAAATGTTCCCAGATATACATTAAAATTGTCTGAAGTGACCCAGTGGTAATAAACTGTATTTGACGTTTTGATAAATTCAGCTGTCTAAACCTTTTTTTGGCATCCACACCTGTTCTTTTCTCAGGGAACGGCCCGCAGGAAGAAAAAGGTTGTTCACAAAACGGCATCAGCGGATGACAAAAAACTCCAGGGCTCACTGAAGAAACTGGCAGTGAACAACATCGCAGGGATAGAAGAGGTGAGCTATCAAACGAAAACTGTCAGCATTGTACTATAGCTGGACTTTATTTTTTTGTCCGAGACTCCTGATAAGAAAAGATGAGAAATAGGGAGAGCCTAACCAAAGCATCCAATCATGTCATCTAGCTTATTTTTAGAGTACTCTTATCCACTTGGTTCCCACAAGGTGTTTGAGATAAATCTAAGCACAAAAAAACAGATGCAACTTGAGAATAAGACATTAACCTGATTGTTGACTTTTGTGCTTGTGTTTTTCCATGTCATTTAAACCCTTTTTTAGTTGATAATTTGTCATGTCATTTGTCGTATGTACCTCTGACATAATACCTTGACGAAATCAGGTTTTACTGGCTCTAAGTCTGACTGTGTGGTTTCTATTTCCTCAGGTGAATATGATAAAAGATGATGGGACAGTGATCCACTTCAACAACCCCAAAGTGCAGGCATCTCTGTCTGCCAACACCTTTGCCATCACAGGCCACGCTGAGACCAAGCAGTTGACAGAGATGCTGCCAGGCATCCTGAGCCAGCTGGGAGCTGACAGCCTCAGCAGCCTGCGCAAGCTGGCCGAGCAGTTCCCACGGCATTGTGAGAGCACACACACACACACACACTAGGGCCGGGCATCGTTCAAAATCTTTCGATCCAGTGCCAATTTCGATACCTCAGTTTCGATACCGGTTCCTTAACGATACTTTTTTCGATACCGTATGTTTTAAAATCCATTTCAACATCAACAAAACACAAAACTTTTATTTTCCACCTTAATTGTGAATCAAAACAGTTATCAAAATTAAAAAATTCTGGTAACACTCCTCACTCAGTAACATTAATAAAACTGGTAAAAGAACTTTAAAAATTAACAAATAAAGAGAAACTTTTTTTGCCACAGCATGAACATATTATAAATAATAAATAAATAAACAAATGACATTGTGTACAGGCTAATATTGAACTAACTAAAATGCAAAGGAATGTAAAGAACAAAGACTTTTTAGTGCAAACTGCATAATGACACAAACCGTTAACAATAAACTTGGTGACTGCCCTGTTGCCAACATTGAACTAATGAAGAACTAACTTAAGTGCAAAGGAATGTAATTGAATTGAATTGCCTTGTTGCTGAAAGGTGCTGTAGAAGTAAAGTTGCCTTTCTTACCTCAGCCTGTCAGTCAGTCATCAGGGCACAGAAACCACTCTTGTGCCTGCTTGTCTCAGAGGAAGTGTAAAACAGCAGCACTCTGACCGCTTTCGGCTCTCCATTAATATCATATCAAAAGCTGTCTGCGTGAAGTTTTGAAAAACTGTAACCACACTTGAAACCACTTTATCGGCATTGTCGTGACTCACTGACTTCAACCAAACTGCAGAGCTCACGTAGTTTACTCCGTCCGCACCTCTGCGTGTGTGTGTGTGTTGGTCGGAGCTCCGCTCTGTGTCAATATGCAGAGAGGACAGATAAGCTTGGATGCTTTTGGAACCGAAATTTGGCACCGAAAGATAAATAATTTTTTGATACTCATAGGATCCGGGAATATTTTTCAGTGCCATAAAAGTATCGACGTTCAGTGCCCAGCCCTCAAACACACACACACACACACACACACACACACACACACACACACACACACACACACACACACACAGACAATGTCAGGGTTCTCTGTGGTCGTGTATATCTGGGAAGTTCTTGGAAGTTTTTAGAGGTAGGAGATGAGAATGGAGGGTGCTGTGGTGAGAAAAGTGACCACCTTTCAACCACAGGACCAGAGTTCAGGTCTCCATGTTGGCAAACTTCCGACCACATTAATGACCCAGACGTTAAAGG
Source organism: Sander lucioperca (assembly GCF_008315115.2). Taxonomy (NCBI): domain Eukaryota; kingdom Metazoa; phylum Chordata; class Actinopteri; order Perciformes; family Percidae; genus Sander; species Sander lucioperca. The sequence continues at coordinate 4,380,199 of NC_050181.1, forward strand.
CAGCTGGTCATGGTTGAACTTACCTAAAAAAAGAAACGCAGTATGAATATGCTTCCTTTAACCCGTCAATGTACTTAGCAGATTAGTTTGACAGCTTTGTTTGTTTTGAATCACTAGAGAACCAGTAAAGATTAAATCTATAAATTAATGAACTAGAGAAACTGGTTATAGCAGCGACGAAAACTGAAGAGAACAACAAAGACTGAGGAAAAAGTAAAAACCGCCACAGAAAAATGAACGTTTAGAGACCGATTGTTATTAAAGGTTCTGAAATCCAACACTCTGGCTGAGCATCTAGATGATTCAGTTTAAAGCAGTTGACCTTAGTGTTTTTATATGTAAATGAAAATAAAACCAGTGAAGCAAACTGGAAATAGGAGCAGCTTTTCCAGATTGGCAACACAACTAATCGTGATATAGTTTTTTTTTTTTCTTTTCCCAGCTGTCTTGAAATTGCAGATGTTGTAATTTAGATTTTTGCCGAGCATTTCACGGCATGTTGAGCATGCCGTGAAATTTTTGCAAAAGGGTCCATTTCAGCGGTCAGGTTTCCTCAGAAAGTTTTAGCAAAACAAGGGGGATCGACATTTTGAGACGATGTGTGACTTTTTTGGGACAGAGAAATGCAGCCACAACACAAATGTTTAAAGCAATGCCAAATTCAGACTTTTACAATAAAATTTTGGTGGAAACGCTGGGACATGCACACTTGTTGACATAAATCTGCATTAATTATCACGTAATTTACTTTTGCCAATTTTCAGCTCAACTTTTGATTCACTCTTGTTTTTTTTCTTTTATATATTTTGCAGCAATGGACATGAAAGCAGTCAAGGAGGAAATTGCAGAGGAGGAGGATGACGATGTACCAGGTATAAATGCAGATAATTGTTTAATTTACTGAGGGCATTTAAATTGTTGTTCGTCATGCTTTTCAGGCTTATGCTAAAACGGTGCTTCTTCTTTCAAACGTCACCTTTGTAGATTATCTAAGGGTTTGTTTCCAAAATTACACATTACATGTGTTCGGGGTCGTGTTACCATTTTGTCAGTCAAGAAAATAAGGAATTAAATTTAGTTTGCATCCTTGTTTTCAAATAGTTTAGATCAACAATTCAGATGCAGAGTGTTAACAATAAAAGATTAAATCACTCACTATCCTTTCACAACGTGTTAGTGGGACAAAGTCCTGATGCACTTTGTTGTTTTCCATCTTACAGATCTTGTGGAGAACTTTGATGAAGCCTCAAAGGATGAAGCAAACTGATGAACCCTTTTGTTTTCCTCCGTCAACCGTTCTATTTTTTACCTCTTACGGACTCACAGAGAGCATTTCCTCTTGTGGGAAACGGTTGTTAAAGGTGCGAGGCATCATCATCTCCGGAGATGTGAACCACTTTGGTTTAGCCTCCCACAACAGCACAGCAACAACAACATGCAGATACAGTAGGTTTTGATTTCAGTAGGCTGTAATATTGTGGACACGCCAAGAAAGGAGGATCCGCACGAGACTCGGCACCAAAAGGACTACTACTTTAGAAATAAGCTTTCTACATGGTTAAACGTGGCTAGTATTTAAGAGATTGTTTATTAAATTACAGTTAAAGTGAATGGAGAATTCATTTTACATTATAGTGGTGATTATGAATTTAATAAAACATTTTTGGGCTATTGATGCATCTCGTTATTACTTCTCAGATTGGTTTTGGCCACAAGAACACACCTCAATGACAGCGAATGGGAAACAAAAACGTCAGTAGTATTGTATTACCTACATGTTGATAAACACATTTGAAGTAGTGGTTGAGGCCTTTTATATGTAGTATAAGTATTTGTTACTGATACTCATTTTATAAATAGAAAAAAACATTTAGCCTATAAAAAGCCCCACAGTGGCCTTCTTCCTTTACACTTCCTTGAATTCATAGATATCTGAGCTGCTGTAACGGAATAGTCTGGGGGGGGGGGGGGGAAATTAACTAAAAATGTAAAACTAAAATCTATTTATTTAAAAATGCACAACTTTTGATTTTGCTCATTGGTTATGTTGCTATAGCTACGAGGATTAGCACTAGTGCTGAATGAATTAAAATGGAAGAACATCAGTCAACAGTGGTGGAAGAAGTATTCATATTTCAGTTAAAGTAGCAGTAGAACAATATAAACTACATACAGTATAAGCGTAACTTCTCAATTACAAGTAAAAGTCTGCCATTGAAAATTTGACCTAAGTAAAAGTACAGTATTTTCAGCAAAATGTATTGAAAGAAAGTATATAAGAATGATATGAATGTGAATTAATAAGTAATCAGTATTTTGAATGTATCTGGTCAAAAGGGGGCTAATTTGAACTACTATATTATGCTTTTAAGTATCATACTATTGTATAGTTTAATATACAACCATACCTAAAATTGTGTAGACTAATAAGTTTTGTATGATGAATCTTAATCTGCAAAGTAGCTGTCAAAAAAAATTGTGGAGTGAAAAGTACAATATTTCCCCTGTCATAGTGGAGTACAAGAAAATGGAAATACTCTTAAGTACATTGCGTTTAAGTACAGTACTTGTATTCCAATTTTTGGTAATTGATTGTCATTTATCAAGTAAAAACTCCAGACTTTTTTAACCTCACAAAGGAGATTGATTACTTTCTATTATATTTTTATTTTTGTTTAATAATTTGTTTTTGTCTGTTGGTCACAAAAAATAGGTTATATTACCTTGGGTTCAGGTAACATTACGTTTTTTTTACTAATTTATTAAGTAGTTATGAAAGTAATGAAATAATGAAAATAACGGTTAGTATTGGCCTTAATTTTCATCTAAATAATTTGTTGTTAAAACGTATGATTGGGTGTGCAAATAAGGAGGGGATGAAAGAATTTCAATTTTACATACATTTTCGCCAACACTCTTAATATTCAATTTCATTGATCACCTCTGACGCTCTTCTGCTGCATCGTGCTGATCAATGGGCCGCTGCTATCACTATCTAGCGGCAGGAGAGGTCTGACAAGGTTACCGGGGATGAATGTGCCATTTTAGCTCTAGTGTGTCCTGTGTCGTGCTGTGGGGGGTGGGGGGATTGGGGCGGGGGGATGGGGGTGTAAAGATGAAGCTGCGGACCCGCCCCGGGGTCTTATAATACATCCATGGGCTCACCACACCACCTCCAGCCCAGTTTGAGCTAAAATGTCTCTGCTGCTGCTGCTGCTGCTGCGGCTGGACCACAGTGCATGAGCAGGATGGAGCCGAACCGCTTTAGAGATTCGTCAAGGTGCACAGTGAAAGCTGGGTCAGAACCGGAAACTGTGTTGTCGCCTTCAAAATAAGGGCTCAGAACAGAAGTTAGGGTTGTAAAGGGGAATCCGTTTTTTTCAGGATGATTGATAATATCTGTTCAACATAAAGCTTTTAAATGCTGGTGGTGGAATGATTGCAATGACTACAACTTTTGAAGTACTTCAATTTCATGGTACTTTATACCTCTACTTCATAACTTTAAAGCCATCAACCTGCTAGGGACTGCAGATGAAAATGAGCCTGCATGGCTAACTGTGGCACATTTACTGTGGCATATGCAGCTTACACATTGATGCATCGCTAATAAAAATACAATATTGTAATATATGATATAACACAGAGAGGACCCAATAAATAATACTTATTTATTTCCATAGACATGGTTTAAGACATATAAAAGTACTCTGCTTTCAATAATATTTTTGTTTGATATCTTTTTTTTACAAACATTTCAATTATGATGTGGATTTTTATTGATTTTTTCATTACATTTTATATGCAACAATTTTCAATTATATACACACTTAACTGCACGTATATGTATTGTACATACATGCCTATACATCTTACTGTTGTATTACTCAAGTATAATACCTTTATTACCTACATTTTCAAGTAGAACTTTTATTTTAAGATAAATAACCGGAAGTAATGGCTTTTCATTGTGGTTGTCTTGCTACTTATTTTCCCCAATATTAAACCTTGGGGGAGGGATCCTTGACTGCTGTCGCACAACTACGGTAGACTACAGGCTGCACTTTCTGACTTGCACTGTTTGAGTTTGGTAGGCAGCAGAGGGTCTACACGAGGATACTCAAAAATAGACTTCAAAGGCGATTATGTATGACGGACACTGACGGAGGGGCTCTGCGGGACTGTAGGTAAAGATGAGGATTCCTCCGGTGAGTAACGTTAACTGAATTTGTTTTCATGGCATTTCACAGGTCTGCTGTTGCTCTGGCTTTACAGCCCGCCATTACAACGACAAGTGTTAGTAAATAAGCCAAAGTCAGTGTATTTTATGGTCTGTTTAGCTAGCTAAACGGTGAGGGATACCGGGAAAGGTGGTGTTACGGTAACACTATTTTACCTTCAATTAACGTCACACAACGCGTTAACATTGCTTTACGAGCTGTACCTAAACATTCACTAAAACGCTAGCAGTGCGGCGGGAGGCAATACACTTTCAGTGTATCAGTAAGTTAACCTGAGGAGGAATGCTTTTTAAAATAACCGTTAAAACTGACCGTTAGCCCCAAAGCCCCAAAGCCCCAAAACCCACCGAGTCAGCGACGGTGTGAGTGTCCGTCAGAGCAGCAAGTCGCTGCAGTCACTCGGCGCACGACTAACGTAACCCGCTGAACCTAATACTAGCTAATTCATTCCCCTGATACACCCTGCTGCTATACAGTGGTATTATTTGGTCTCTGTTTTAAATTCCTTCTACCATCTGGTTCAGTCGGCTTGGTGATAGCTGTTTTGGAAACTTACTCGTGGGCCTTTTGGTGTGGATGTTAAATTCAGCTAGCAGCCCAGCTAATACAACTAACTATCCAAGTTTTGGTGCAAACACAACCTGAGCTGTGATTTTGTAGCTGTTCAGTCATGCCAGTTACCACTTTAATAACACAGAGTAGTTTCCTATGGGTTTACCCAGTCCATCTGTGAAGTGTGAATAATATTTACCATCTGAGGCTGTGTTTGGCCTGCAGGCAGCAGGAACAGCCACAGTGCCACTTTATGGTTGCATAATCCAAGCTAATGGTCATCTATCTTACTCTTGAGAGTTGGTTTGGTGAAGTTTGTTGGTCCTGTGTATTTTGCATTTACCTTGTCATGTGGTCTAAGGGGCTTAAGTCAAGCTCTGGAGGTAGATTCATGAAGAATAACTGGGCCCCTCCCAGTGCCACCTTGAATAGTCATCACCAGTGAGAAATTTAAAAATAAATTGGTCAGTGAAGAGAAGCCAGATCAGATAATATCAAAGTGCATTTTTCCACAAATAAGCTGGAAAGGCTTAGACTTTTATAACGCCCATCATTTTTTTGGCATCTTTCTAGCCTTGCCTGACTGTCTGTGCTGAATGCAAAACATACACAGCACATTTGATTTTTTTTTTTTACCTGTATCTCACCCAATCAAGCAGTATAAAAAAACCCAGCGGAGGTGATTGAGTATACTGATCCAACAGGCTACCCATGTAAATACCAGCTCTCGTGTGCAGAGACTTCCCAGATGTAGGTTACTGTACACTTTCAGGAAGTATTACAAGTCTCTCCCTGATGGCAGCCCAGCAGCCTGTCTCCTCTTGTAGTTTTTTCCATCTTTGGTGGTTAAATGTAGATCAAAACATAAGGGAGAACAGAAAATGATAATAGCTTTTGACACTTACTGTGAAGCAGAGCAGCTCTTTGTAGCAGGAGGACAGCTACTCTCTTTACTTTTAGCGTGTTCAAATCTCAACAGATTTACCATTTTAACCTCTCGTCAAATCATTTATCTTTTATTATTATTGAGGCGAGTGTGACCTTTTGGAGTATACAAACCTGTGGCATGTTTTTTAATGTGTTTTGCTTTTATTTCTGACATCTCTAGCAGTACTTGAGAATTGTAATAAAAAAAAACATACAGGAGGAGGTAGGACAACTCCCAGTTAGGGCGTTAAACATTACATAATAATGTGTCATTCAGTCATGCAATCATGTTAGAAAGTTATGTCAGTCCATTCTTAAACAGAGGAAGTGATCATTTGAGGTTTCCTGTGTTCACCCTGAGTGAACGGCGTCTGGAGCACGTCTGTGTCGGGTATGGATCTAAAAACGCTGTTTATCAGGATGTGAGCTTGCCGTCCTGGAAGTTTGTAGCACCAGGAAAAAAAAAAGGAGAAGTAGAAAAGAAACATGGTTCAGGGGTCTGTTTTCTTGGAAAACTATTAACAACCATTATCACTTTCACTCATGAGAATTTACAAATAACGGAGGTTTTCCCCTAATCCAAAACCCCCAGTGAATCAGACAGCAGTTTTAAATGAATGGCTTCGAATAATAATAATTTTCTTTATTGATTTTGTTTTTCTCATTTAATAATTTTGTCTATAAAATGTCAGAAAGTAGTGGGGCATTTCCATAATGATTTCCCAAGTTGCTTGTTTTAACCAACCAACAGTCCAAAATCTGCAGATTATTTTCTTGATTAATTATTGGTTAATTTATAAAATGTGAAAACATTTCTCAGAGCCCACGGTGATGTCTTCAATTTACGTGTTTTGTCCAACCAATAGTCCAAAATTGTAAGACTTTTAATTTACTGTCACATATGTCAAATGAAAGCAGAAAATCCTTACATTTGAGAAGCTAATATAAGCCCTAATATAAGATAATAGAATATTTGGGCTTTTTTTTTTGATGTGTGTGGACTTTGCCTCTGTATGCCATCAGCTAGTTACTGTTAACCGGGTTATGATTATGATTCCTCATGAGCGCTCTTAAATACTTTAGGAGCTTAGACGAACACTTAGGAACATTTATGCAGGACATTTATTCTTAATTTGAAGAAGAAATCTTAGCTCACTCTCAGAAGTTTGCTGTATTTGATGCTGAAATGTTGGGCTTTATAGATATTGGCCCAGATTTTTTTTTTTTTTTTTTTTTATGAAGAAAAGCACAGGTGGAATTGATAACATTAATGATGGGTAACTGATATAAAAGGGGCACATGCCAGTAAGGCTAAATTAAGACTTCCAGAATCCTGAAAATGGTGTACTCAAATGCTGTTTTGCTATTATTAAGGATATTCTACCTCTCATTTTCTTGCTGTGACATAATAAAATGTGTTCTGTGAAAAGACATGGAAGAACACCGTGAGTTTATGTATTCGGCATGTTCGGTATGCGGTATTGTATATGTATAACGGCATCCTCATGCAGGAAGTGGATCTCAGAAAATATTGATTGGCAATCAAAGGAAACAAGAAACCAGAAAAAAAGATTCTTAAAGGAAAAACTCCCTCACAGGAAACAGCAGGAAACAGAGTTGTTTTGACAGCGAGGACATAATGAACTGTTGTAGCGCTCTAGTTTGTCCGAGCTCCCTCGCTGTTTATGCCCTTGTCTTATTTAATTTTTCTGCCATGCAAGGATGTCCAGTCCGGTATGGTTTATTGTGTTAGTAGTCTGTTAGGCCATTTCATTATTAGCATGTCAGACTTACACTGGAGGCTGGAGCATGGCTGTAGTGAATGGGGGATCAACTGCAGTTTGCTTGTTGTAAAAATAGAGTAGAGACCATGGTCCTGTTTTCAGTCATGCTTTAACATTATGTGTTATACTTTAACACCAATTTACAAAATACCCTTATTTATGTTTTGCCCTTTTTCATTTATTGTTTTTATTATCATTATATTGACACACACAACTTTAGAAAATGAGGTAGGCCACATTTCATAATTCATTATCTGTGCAGTAGTCTCGCTTTGCCAGACCTTCCTCCACCGCGGCGCTGCAGAGGAGGGTCTGGCTAGTCCACACAGCATTCCGGGATGGGAGAAAAACGTGCTCTGGTTTATTGGCATTTCTTTAAACCAATCACAATCGTCTTAGGTGATGCTGAGCGCCGGGAAAAGCTGTGGTGCCGCTGCAAAATAGCCTCTGGAAGGAACTTGTTTTGTTGGAACGTGTGTACGTTCAAATGGTGTTTTAGTCGTGCAACAGAAAACTCAGATTGGACAGGATAGTCTAGCTAGTTGTCTCAATTTACCTTGCAGAGATCTGAGAAAAGGTTGACCATAGTCCTCATAAATCGACCAGAGTTTAAAATGCCAACACAAAGGAAGCCCAAGGCAATGGATATCCAGCCTGAATGAGTGAAATCCGGCGGAATTTCCGTCGGCAACGGAGCAATCCCAGAAGTGGAACGTCGTGGATATAGACTATCTGTGCAGTGACTTTGATCAAATCAATCAAGTTAAGACACCAAACATTCCCTGGATCCAGCTGTTGAAGACAGCATTGTTGTAGCATTGTACAAAGAGGTAGTGCTGACATATTATAGTATGCAATTATATATTACATTGTGATGATTGACAATAGTTTATCATTAGTCTGTAAAATAGTTTATAGGTCAATTAGAATAACTGTCAGGTGAGCTCCACTGTCTTGCACAATCTCAATATTCTCGCTCTACTTCAGGCCACATGGAATAGTTTTTGATTAGTCATTAGTTGAGGAGTTGAAGCATGTTCACAACATTATCTTAAGATCGTGTAGCTGCATGACCATTTTCCTTTTAGTCCTACAGGCTCTCTGACTGACACACCCTCTCGTGCACATATGTCTCCTTTAAAGCATCACAAGTTTACATGTCTAAAAATACAACTCCTGTACGCACTTTGACTAAAGATGCATTATTCAATGCCTCTGCAGAGTAATTAAATCTTAATCAGGGACGGTCTCCTGTGTGTGTGTGTGTGTGTGTGTGTGTGTGTTCACATGTTTGCGTGTGTGTCTGTCTGTGTGTGGTTATGTGTGCACTGTCCCGCAGTCCACCGGAGGTTTTCAGGCTCTTATGGTGTGAGTCTTTTTATTCAGCGTAGAGGGAAACCTCTATGCTAAATAAAAGCTGCAGAGGTTGGACGAGGTTAAACTTTGGTGCTTAGATGTTGCTCCCATTCAGTGATCGGTTCAGGTGATGTAAAGGTAATTTACTCGACCCAAACTGGATCCTCTCCCACTCTTAACAGGCTGACAAGGACAATGCTATCATGCTCACAGCAACTCTTACTTTCAGTTTTTTTGTCTGTTGATTTTAAAAGTGCCTGGACGTTTTCATGCTTTTTCCGGCTGAGGCAGTGGGAGTTAACACTGGATACTACTGTTCATGTGTCATCACCGCAGCAACAGTAGTCTCCATTTTGGTCAATAATAGCTATGATAATAATTTTAATCATTTCAGTTGGTCCTGCTTCAATCGGTAGATGTCACAGTCAGGACTGAAAGGTATTGCTAAAATCAAAGCAGTGGCGATTATGAGTAGATTTTGAACCTCAATACTTATTTAGAACTAAATGAAATGTTTGAAATAAGTATCATGAACTGACAACTGTCTGGTCACATTTGTTATCTTGTTTGCCTTTTTTTAGTTGGGTAGTTTCAGATGAAATAAAATATTTGCCAATTTTGTGGCTGGGGACGTGCATGTCTTTTACCATATACTGTATGTCCCCTTGTTTTCTGTTATCTCTCACCTGTCAACTTAGTAAAAAGGCATAAAATGCACCAAAAAGTCCTTTTTATGTGTTCTTGCAGAGAAACCTTTTAGACTATTTTTAGACTCAGGCAAAAGCCTTGAAATTAATGTATGGCTGATTGTCTTTACACAGCATTTAACAAAAGGTTTCATTAACTGATAGTCAGTTAAATCACTGTTGCCTGCTATAGAGTATATTTTTAAAAAGGTGATCATGAAATAGTTAAAAATGTCAGTCAATATTTATTTTAGCAAGCGGAGTTCATTCTTGTATTGATTGAGCAGTGACGTCACGGCGTGTGTTGTGCCTAATCATCTGAGTCATCATACTCCATCTGGACTGTGCTAGCCTGAAGGTTTGTAACATGCTGTATTAAAGCCCTGTTGTTTTGTTTCATTCACTGATGGATTATTACTTATTATATTATGGTATATTAATAGTGTTATAATTAGTATTATATATTCTTAATTTAAAGAAACCTTTTTGTAGTCTGTGAAATTTGATTTTGCTCTGCTCGCAGTGTTTCCTCCAGCCTCGTTCCTAGTGTGGCAGAAATGGTTTGACCCACGGTACCCACTACATGTGTAGCCTCCTGTCCTGTGCCTTCGCTGTTTTGTGCTGACATGGTGCCCATGCTTGCACCTTAAACTAAACGGAAAAAGTGTTGATTCTGCTCCTGTTTTTTTTTTTTTCCCAAGCCTTCGCTCTGCGGAATATCTGGTCTCTGGTGTAATCCTTGGTCGCTCTTGTCCTTATGAGAATGACCCTGAAGTTCAGCATGGCTGTTACTCATTTGCAGCCACGCACACGCACACACACACCAACACACACCAACACACACACACACACACCATCCTCACTCCAAGGTCTCCTTCTCAGCAAGGACAGACTGGGCAGGTTTACTGTGCAGTGATTCAGGCTTTAGCTGTTTTCCATTCATGACTCTGATTGTCTTGTAGAGCGTGGATGGGTAATGGTTCACTTTGTATGATAATGTGCAATACACACAATATGCTAGATGTTCTGTATTATCAATTGATGCAAGGTGGTGTTCATGAACTAAAGTGTCCCATACTTATCTAAGATTCTGTTCTGATTCATCATTAGCGTGACGGGTGGAGACATTAAAGATATAATATTTAACATTTCTGCATTAAAATGTCAAACGATTATACCTAGAGTATATATTTTGTTGAGTTGTGTCCTTACATTATCCTAAATGTTTCCAACAATGTTCAAACCCAGAGATATCTGTCATTTGAATCAATGACACAGACTGTGTCGTTGGGTCGCCTGTCAATGGCGTCATAGAATTTTCGACCCCTCTAGATTCTCTAACTAATAAAGGAATTATACTCCGTAGCAGTAATACAGCATTTTTTTCTGCCACACAGCATCATTGTTTCAGTAATTACATGCCACTTTGCAATAGAGACCTAATATATTGATATACTTACTTACTTACTACAATGTGCTACATTGACAAGTGGCTCATGCTAATGCTTTGTGACTAAACCTTACCATAACAATATAAGGTTAAAACAGTGTTCAGCACGCTCATAAAGTTATTTTTAGTTTAGTTTTAGATTGTTTGACCACGGTTAACAGCGTTGGGCTGCCCCATGATTAAATTCACCACGTAATGTTAGTCACCTGGTCAGCTACCACTACAAATAGAATCAAGAAAAAAAATATCTATTTTATTAGTATGACATGACACAAATAAATGTTGCTAAATGTAACGTGAATAAACTTTCATAGATTAACTTGTCAGTGAAAAGATACATTTTAATCACCAATGGTGGTTAACATTGAGCTGTCCTATGTTGAAATAAAGAAAAGAATCACATCAATGTGTATCATATGCTTGAAAGCATGGCTGCAACTAACAGATTTTTGCATTGTTGATGAATCATTTTGGGTATAAATTAACATAAAATAGTTAAAGAAAATGCTCATTAGAATTTCCCAGAGCTGGTGAAATCTTTATAGTCAGTTAACTATCATATGACAAAGAAAAAAGCATAAAATCTTGAGCTGAAAAACAGTAAATGTAAAAAAACATTTTTGCTAGAAAAAATTTATCAGTTATCATAATTGTTGCTGATTAATTTTCTGCTGATTGATTAATCAATTATTTGACTAATCATTTCAGCTCTACTTTAAAATAGCAAATATACAAATCTTTGTTTCATTTCTAAATGAATTGTGAGGTTTGACCTTGTCTTGTGTTTTAAAGGCAGTATTTTTATTTTCAAAAACTGGCAGCTTTAACCTACACTAAAGTGGGACTTGTTTTGCACAATAATATTCAGATGTAAATATACACACTTTTCACTCACAGGAAATTGGATATTAAGCACAGAGCAGTCACTTAGCTGGCTTTACTTTTCTATAAGTTCATATTCTGAGCATGTAGGAAATGCTGTAACCATATTCATTGTATCACCTTGTAGTGAAACTAGCAGCATGCTTTGCCACACAGGTTGAGAAGCAGCCCTTTTACTCAACGGTGTTTCCCTCTATGTCTAAGGTGTGGGCGCTGGGCGCTTGCCAAACTGGATGAAGTGAGAACTGAGAGGGAAATCCGCTGAGAGAAAACACCACCTGGGACTGCTGAGGAGGACCTCTGTGTAGGTGAGGACTGACAGAGAGGGGCATTATTTCATGGCTAAATGCATGCTATACACAGGAGTTTTACTGGAGTCAGAAATTTAGAGAAAAGAATGAAGACCTGCTGGCCTTGGTGCTTGGCTTTACGAGGTTGTGGTGCAGAGGATGACGCTGAGTTGTAAATTTAACTTTTGACGTGACTTTGCATACTGTTCTACTGTATCTTTGTTTCTACTTAAACAAATCATATTAAATTGAGATATGAAAAAGGAGATATGATTTAGGCCGTGGGGGACAGTATGGAAATGTGAACAGATTTGGTATTAAGGACACACTCATCCTGCTTCTAGGTTCACACGGTCGTCAGCAGCGTGGAGCTTCCTGACCCATGGAGAATTACTTCCAGGCCGAGGCCTTCAACCTGGACAAGGTGCTTGACGAGTTTGAGCAGAACGAAGGTGAGCTACTCTGTTTTATTGGATGTGGAGACGAGACGGGGACAAATGGTGAGTCATTATGCTTGAGAAAAGACGGATAGGACAAGGTGTACCTGTGAAATTGAAGTTTCAGAGGAGCTGTGGTCAGGATGCCGTTATGTAGCCCATGAGTAAATCAACAAGGTGTCAGACAATCAGCCACCACCCAATGAGTTTGAGTAACATTTACAGGTGATTGATTGGTGTGCTAAGAGGAAATAGGACTAATTGGATTATCAATTTCCCTTGGGTTTGTGTGAAACTGTAATTGATGCAAGACAAGAATCTTTCCTTTTCTTCACACTTAATGCTCACAATAAGTGAAGAAATTGTGTCAGGGCCTGTTTTTGAAACTGTGCTTCCACAGACTTTATTTATGGTGAATGTAAAATAAACGCTGCATTACTAAGCTGTGTATCTGTATGCTCCCAGCTCCATAGTACAAACGGTCTGCTTATTATAGAGAAAAGGCTGCTCTTTTTCTGGATTTAAAAATGCCAGTTCATCACACAGCATATTTTAATAGTACTGTGAGCTCAGTGTGTATTTTGGCTGTGAGTGATTATCTGTGTGTCTTATGCCAGAGATCCAGCTTGGCAGATTAACTCTGTGTGAGTGAATATTTGTGTGTGCTTGAACCTGGTACAGCACATACTAAAACAGCTAAGCATGAATTCCAGTGGAGGCAGGAGAGCACTGACATGGCTATGTGAGAAAGTCTTTTTCAATAAATATTATTATTAAGAATTTCCGCTCGTATTACACAGCATTCATGTGCCAGCTCGACTGATGGCTCCCAGGTGTCATAGAGCCGCTTGGCCCACTTTCTCAGAATTTCCCAGGCCATCCACACACTAATTTCCCACTCCATGCCAACCTCATTTCTCAATTTGTCCCCTGGTGTGTTCCTGCCATTTTTAGCTCTTCCTATCACCTGGGAGTGTGTATCATTCTATTAGTTCTCTGTGGCAGTTCATTTGAGGCTTCCTGTCTTGCTATTGTAGGTTTATGATCTCTTTGCTGGTAGCCCCTTATTATTTTCAGTTTCATGCCTTCAACATGTCAAGAAACCTGCAAGTAGGGTTGGGTATCGTTTCACAAAATTACAATGCCAGTACCAATACCAGTACCCTTTTTAAAATGAAACCAATATCAGTAGAGTTCTTAATTTGAAATAATCCTTCTGCATTGTATGCATTTATTTTTATAAGGCTCCACAGGTGTGTAGTAAAGCCATACTATCGACCATTTTGTTGGCATCTCGGCACGCTGAACTGTCTAATGCACCGCGCTCGACTTCTCCACACCACAGACTGTATGGGTCGTAGCTGTTGTGGTAGTGGGCCGATAACACGTTGCATTAGATCAAAGAACACTTGTGGTAATTGGCTGCGAGCAAAACCATACTAATAGTACATTTTTCTAGATTTACAAAAAGGATCGAATACAGGTATCGTTAGGTAAGTTTCATTACTACTTGGTACTGGATTATTCTGGTTGATACCTTTTTAAAGGTACCGATACCCAGCCCTACCTGCAAGCTATCCTAAAAAATGAGAGTAAAAGGTGACTTATGACTTATGTGTCAGTGGAGCAAAGCCATTATTGGATCAATAACTTACAACTATTCACATAAAGGCTAAGGTTTTATGACCATTAAGGCAACATGAGATCCATATAATCATCGTTTTCTTCTCCTCTTTCTCTGCCAGATGAGACAGACAATCCCATTCTCTCGGATGCTAAGTGGACCCAGATCCTGGCCCCGCCAGCCCACCTGCTCTCTCTGAACCCAGCCCTGGCCCACGCAGACCTCAGTCCCCAGGAGAGTCCACTGGCCTTCAAAACCCTCCCCGACTCCTCCTCCAGTGCCTCTACGGGGGTCGACCCTAAAAGACATCCCGGTCCCGAACCTCCATCTTGGTTAGAGGAGCGGCCGGCAGACGTCCATAGCCCACCCCTCCCCCAGCCCAACATTGGCAAACTGGTGGGCACAGACGACCTCTCGCCGCCCCCTGTGACGGCCTGTACTGCTGTGGAGAATGGCTGCCCTTCCAGCCCTGCAAGCCCACAACTGGATGGGCTCAGCAAGGATATAAATTCTCCTCCAGATAACCAGCCTGGTGCTTCTGACCAGGAGGCTAAACCTCATCAGGAGGAGAGATCCGCCTCAGCAGGAGGAGGAGGAAGCTCCACTGTCAGTTCCACTCACTTTACCTTTGAGGTTGGATTAGGACACGAAGAAGAAACTGTGGAACCAACAACACAAAATGGGGAAGGTGTCAAAGAGGGGGCTAGTACAGCTGTTTTACAGGACAATGGTCAAGAAAAACAAACTGCAAACTTAAAAGAGGAGCAGGTAGAAAGTCTCTTGAATAGGGGGAGATATGTTCAGGTTGGTTGTGAAGTGGATGAGAATGGTGTATCTCCTCCTGACTGGGTCGGAGTAGAGGAGAAGGAGAGGAGATGTGGTCCAGAGGGACAGATAGACCAACTCCTCAGAATAATAAGCCTTCCCAATGGTTTGGAGCAGGAGAACAGTAACCATTCTAAACTCAAAGAGACAGAGGAGGAGAAGGAGGAGGAGGAGGAGGGCTTTTCTCCCTCTCCTGTCCCCTCCAAAGAGGACTCTGTCACTGAAGAGAAAGAAATGGAGGAAAGCAAGCAAGAGAGCAGCGATGGAGGAGCAGTGGGGTCAGGTAGCATCCAACCAAAACTCAACAACAAACGGCTGCAGCCGGTCAGTGTTCCCTACGGAGGGGCACGACCAAAGCAGCCGGTCAGCCTCAAGCTCCAAATCCCACAGCCGCTGTCGGGCCAGGTACAAAATCAGCTCGGCCCGTCCGCCATCAGCAGGAACAAAAACCAGGAGAACCAGTGTCGGAGAGGCACACCCTCTGAAACTACACCAAGTGGGACTGATCAGACTGCAGTCGGGGTGAACGGAGATGGTATTGTCCACTCTCTTCCCCTAATGCCTTCAGAGAGCCCAGACAATGACCTCCAAGCAGGCCAACTGGGCACTCTGTGCAGGAAACCTGCCAGCTCCCTGGGGGAGGTTGCCCCTGTGTGGGTGCCTGACTCCCAGGCTCCTGTCTGTATGAAATGTGATGTCAAGTTCACCTTCACCAAGAGGAGGCACCACTGCAGGGCCTGTGGCAAGGTCAGTAGAGCGCTAGAACTGCTTTTATGTGAACATCTAAAATAAAACCCTGTATCACACTAAAAAACAATGATTATAGCAACCTGGCATTTCTTATTTGGTGATTTATTGGTTGTGTATTTATAATACCATAATCCCATAATAATTGACTGAAGTGCAGCCACACTTATAAGAATTATCTTTTTAAATATAAAGCATCAACAGAAAAGTTTTTTTTGGGGTAAGCCCCTCAAAAAAAGAGATTCAATTTTGCAAAAAAATTTAACAATCATCCAGAAATCAGTCAGAAAAAAGAAGGGAAACATCTCCTAACCCTACAGTAGCCTGTATAGACTAGTAGACCAGAATGCAGTGTATCCATGAGATATATTGTATTAAGAGTAAGGTACATGCCATTGGAAAAACTCTTGCCAAAAAGTAGGGTTGCACGATATTGACAAACTGTGATATTGCAATATCAATAATGAATATTGCGATTAATTTAGATATTTTTAAACATATGTGAAATTACAAAAGTTACGGGAAAATGCATCAAAATAGATTCATAACAAATTAAACAAGTTTTCTTACAACACAAGGTTTATTTCAACTGACTCATAATTGACTGGTCCAACCTGAATAAATAAATAAGGACCATGTCTACAGAACAGGACATGTTTTACTGGTTGGACAGTATATAATAAATAAATAAAGAGAACAGGACACAACTTTTCTTTCACTTCTCTGATTCGTTCCGTTTTGATGTCTCTATCTATTTCTTCACTTACACTGTCACTCTGTTGAAATATGCACACACGTCACATGGTACGCTCCATAGGGTTTGTCACGTAGTGGACCCGTGCGCTAACGTGCAAGTGGCACGTTAACTGGCCAATGAAACATGATCATTATAGCGTGTCAAGTGGGCTCTAAATCAAACACAACTAAGCCAGACAGCCAACGAAATCCACAAAATAAACAAAAATTGCATACTTATTGCGACACTTTCGATATATTGCGATAAACAACATTGAGTCGATATATCTTGCACCCCTAGATATAATATTGCACAACGTGATATTGCGATAACGATATTGAGTCGATATATCTTGCATCCCTACCAAAAAGATTGCTTGCTGTTATCATTATTGCTTTCCCCACCTGCTTGTTCTCCAATATGTTCATACCTCTCCTGGGAGTTTTGTCACAGGGCATTCTGGGAATTGCCAAATGATGTTGGCCTTTCAAGGTTGGTTTATAGAAAGCAAAGTGTCTGCAAAATATGCACTAAAAATCACATAGTAGCATCTTCATCCTGGGTTTTCTTAGGACGAGTGAGTAGCCTTGTAGGATCTTTGTCAAGAACAAAATGACATGGACACTAGGGCTGCAACTAATGGTTATTTTAATTATCCATTAATAATGTAATGTTTGACAGTCAAGCAGTTATGTTGCAGGACATCTTCCAGTTCAAATAAAATGTACATAAATGAAATGTATAAAACACTACTGCAAATAAAACAGGATAAACAGCGCAAAGACAAAATGCGTTAAAATTACGTTTTAAAATGCATTAGATTTATTTATCCAAACGGAGTATTGTTGAAGGAGCTGCTTTGCTGAGCTGTGTGGAGTAAGGAGGTAAAATAAATGAAGTGCCTTTCGGCCTTTCTTTGCAGATCAACTCAAGTTGGTGTGCAGGTAGCTTTCTAGCATTATGGCCACCCACACGCAGCAGGGTGTCCACACAGTGCTTTAAAGGAAAGATGTGGTTGCTGACACTGCACTGGAAAATCACCAGACTGCTACTTAATTTCCCATGGTTGTAAAAAAACACGCTCTCTGCCACTTGAGCAGGGAAGAGCTGGCACTGCAGTAGTACTGACACCAGCACTGGGGCAGCCAACAATAGACACAGTGGGATTCTCCGTGCACCCACCACCAGACTGGTAGATCCACAAACCAGTTTATGATGGTGCTGTGAGGCTCTGAATGTTGCTGGATAATGATGTGTAATGAGGTGCTAATCCATTGAATGTAAAGTGCCCTCTACACAGCTGCAGCTCGTTGAAGCCCTGGCAAAGTACAGGAACTCAGTATCCATAAAATGGTACATTTGCTGCACACTTAATCACAGCTTATTTTCAATTGTTCACCTTTTAAAAATCATCACAGTTGAAGTAAAATCATTTGTAGAAATGTGTTTCGTCCAGTGTGCTCATCCTTTTGTAGAAATGTAGTACAAATAACATAATTTTCTTTGTGTTTTTGAGGTGTTCTGTGCGACGTGCTGCAGCCTGAAGTGCAGGCTCATGTACATGGACAGGAAGGAGGCTCGCGTCTGTGTCACCTGTCATTCTGCTCTGACGAGTGGTGAGTATCACTGCAAGTTGAAAGTTAGTTCTTTCCAACATTATGTTCTATTATATGTTCGCTCTGAATGTATACATGCAACTGAAGAGTCTGCTCCATTGAAGGACTTTAGTTTCATAATTTTAAGGAGAGAAAGGGTTAATCTTGAGATGTATGAGAAGCTAAGCTTAACCTACAGTATGACTCTTTCTCTTGACAGAAATTAGATAAATTCAAAAGAAAACAGTTGCAGCAGTATGATACTGTAATTGTTATTGCATACATGAAGAGTGTTAAACTGTATAAAGTATGGTAATGGGGCACAGCTGCTGTATAAATGGGTCTTTTCACAGCATACATTTTGACATAGCAGGAAAATCACAGGTGTAATTGAAATCGGTAATTACGACTGCATTTCATTCAGGTGAGCCCTCTGGCTTACTGGGCCACTTATTGGAACAGAGCCCTAGTTAACAAAACTGTACTTGACATACTATGACAACTGAAATTGTTTGCTGAGGAAAAAAGTTTTTAATCTTAAGAGACCTAAAAATGTATGGGAATACTATTAATATTCACCAATAACGGCGGTTAAAAACCTATAGACTTTATATACTTTTATTAGCAGTAGTCATCTATCTCAAACATGTAACACCTGTTTACATGTAGGATTTGATGTTTTGCTAAAAAGCTTTTCTCTAATGTATATCTTTTAGACTACACACACACACACACACACACACACACACACACACACACACACACACACACACACACACACACACACACACACACGCACACACTTTCCTAAGTCATACTAATGGTGTTTTCTGTCTCTGTCAGCTCAATCATGGGAGACAACAGCCACAGGAAGCAACCAGAGTCCGAACCCCAACAACCCAGCGGAGTACTGCTCCACCATCCCCCCTCTGCAGCAGGCCCAGGCCTCTGGAGTGCTCAGCTCCCCTCCTCCTACCGTCATGGTGCCCGTGGGAGTCCTGAAACAGGCTGGCAATGAGGGTACAACCTTTACCAAGAATAAAAATGCTCTTTGCACTTTATTTTTCACCTTTTACTGTGATATTCTGTCTCCACTTCTTTTAAAGTGGAACTGTGTGAATGTGATCAGGGTGTTCCTGATAGAGGATGGATACCCGACCCGAGCCCGACGGGACCGGCTGGGTTTGGACAGATATTTAGAAATGATGTTCGGGTTCAGGTCGGGCTCGGTCACATCATTGAACATTTTCAATTTAAAACAGCTTATAAGATGCGCTTGTTGCCCTGTGTGCGCTGATGCGCTCATCTGTTGACATTTCCGAATGCCTTCCTACAGTTGCTTAATAAAAGCGGGCTTTCCACACAAACAAACGTATATGTGTCATTAGTATGAGGAAAAAAATGAGATTGTAACTGTGTCGGGCTCAGACATAAATATCTTAATGCCTGTCGGGCTCGGGTCAGGTTCGGTTACTGCTCTGTCGGACGCGGACCGGGCTCAGACAGAAAAATGCGGCCCGATCCGCACTCTAGTTCCTGAATAAGTATTTTCCTGAAAGTTTTTTTTTGCTAGTCCTGATAAGGGTTTGCTTGCATACAATTTTCATTTATGTAACCTTGTGGTGTTTCACTGTGGGTCTCTCACCTTTAGGGTCTCTGACACGGGAGCAGAGGAGGGTGTGGTTTTCTGATGGGTTGCTACCTAACGGAGACACATCAGAGTCCCCCAAACCTCCAACCTCCAGCCCAGCCCCCTCCCAGTCACTGGCCATCTCAGCTTATTCAAACAAATCCTCCACTTCTGAATCCTCAGAGGTAGGCTCGGCACGAAAAACATTCCCCACAGCTAATGCTATTAGGTGAGCGTGTTATGGTCATATTAGCTACTTCGCAGTAAGCTGAAGGAAGCCACATAGAACTCTTTCTATGGGATTCTTGGTCATTTACTGGCTGGGTCACAGACTGCAATAAACAGTTCAAAGGAAACATTCCTTGCTTGCTTAATCAGAATTAGAAATCCCGGTCGACTGATGTGCTTAAAGGAAAATATGTTAAAGTTTGCCTCACAACAAATAACAGAACAGCAAGTTGAATGTGGTCGTTTCTGTGGTTGTGCTGCTTGTACACTCATTGGACTTGAATGCCAAAATGCCAACTTTTAGGATGATTCATGGCCTGTTAAACATAATGATTGTCGAAGCTTTTAAATGGCTTCATCTCAGATGGCCTGATGATGCTATGCAGACAGAACTTAAGGATTAAATCAGAATTTCACATGACTCCATGAAGGTCAAAATGGCATGAACTCAGTAATGCATGAATTTTGAATTTACTGCGTAAGGTTTAACTCTCAGTAAATTGACTTCTGTAGTTCACGAGTAACAGTGGAAAAGTGGTGAACTGGGGCTCCTACTGTAGTTTGATAACAGTTTTCTTGGTTAAGTGCATTATAATGTATCAAATAAAAGTGAATTAAGCCAGTAGGAATATTAAAAGGGCACTCAATTCAACTGCAAAGCTTGCATTACAAAGTGTGTGAGTTTGAAAGAAGCTCAATTTCTATCCAGTGTTTGTGAGAGAATTTCCCTTGTACAGGAACTAAAAGTCAGAATAATGTTGGCCTCTGCAGTATTAATCTTGTATTAATAGCATCCAGATGTACCTATAATCACAGCCATATAAAACCCTTCTGGATACTGCATCTCACTGTTATAAACTACATCTCACCCTACACCCCCACCCCTCCTCTCCACCCCCAGGCAGTCCATACCCCTGTCGCCCCGGTGGGCAGCCCCGTGGGTAGCTCCCTCAGTCTGATCCCGGAGGACGGGCTCCCTCCCATCCTCATCTCCACCGGAGTCAAAGGAGGTACGGGAGGCCACATCACAGGTGCTTGCCCTCATCCTCACCATTCTGCTGCCTCCTCATTGCTCTGTCAGCTGCTGTGTTTGTGCTTGTTAATTGGGTTTTACATGTGCTCTGTTTCATGGCTCACGTCTCAAACACTCATTGCCAACGGGGGAGGAGAGGATTTGTTCATGGGAATGCAGTGATGTTTTTAAATGACTCGGAGGGTCTCTAGCTGTTATCCAAATCTGATCATCATTTCCTTCTCTAACCTCACGTGCGACTCCTATCATCCTCACTCTGCCATCTCCACCCCTCTCTCATCCTTCGTCCTTCCTGTTTGTTTATTTAACTTTACCTCGACTCCTCCCTCTGCCCTCTTCTCCTTCTTTTGCTCCACCTCACCTTAAGACTATGCAGTGGAGGAGAGGCCGTCAGAGATCGTCCTCATGCAGCAGCTGGAGGAGGGAGGCCCAGACCCCCTGGTCTTCGTGCTCAATGCTAATCTGCTCGCCATGGTCAAGCTAGTCAACTGTGAGTCACCCAGCCAGTGCCTTCCTACCATAGCGGTTTAGGGCATTCATTTTAAAAAATGTAGGTCAAAACATTATTCACATTAGCAACTTTTGGAGGAGCAGAAATTAGTGTGGGGGACCTGCTTGTAAATTATTGATTTCATGATGATCTAAGGAAAAGGAAAAATACACATTTGTACTGTATACATTTTTATTTGTGCATTATTAAGCTTTTGTCTGTGAATCATTGAGTAGCAAAATTCATATTTTTAATTTTTTGTATATCATGCATGTGGATATTTTTTATAAACCCTTTTCAGGCATGGAATATGTAGCAAGGTATCCCTTTTGACAGTGAATTATCTAATAAATGTAATGATTTATTAGATAATTCTGCTGCCTATCGTATAATCTGCAACAATGCACAAGGATAGAATTAATATTCCTATTAGCTCTCATGCTGCTGTATGTAAAGTACTTTGCTGGATATTCTTTTATTCTTCCATGCACTTAGCAGATATGGAAATGTAAGTTTACTTAAAAAGAAAAGAAACATGCATTTATTTCTCTCTAAACATATTTAATCTTGTGATGGTGTCGCCTTTATGTAAATCTGACGGCATTCAATTCAGACTTATGTTGGAACCCTTACAAATATGTTGCTAGGTCCGAAATAGTAAGATTGCCATCAAGACTTTTACATAAAAGTGTTTATTTACTCACTGTCACGTTTTTAATGTTTGAAAGGATCGTATGTTTATGGCTCTGATGTAACTTGGTAACTATCTCCTGTATGTCTGATATGACAGACTAGTTTTCTGTTCTTTTATCCCACAGATGTAAACAGGAAGTGTTGGTACTTGACAACAAAGGGCATGCATGCTGTTGGCCAGGCAGAGGTGGTCATTCTGCTCCAGTGTCTGCCTGATGAGAAGACCATCCCGAAAGACATCTTCACTCACTTTGTGCAGCTCTACCAGGAGGCCCTCAGTGGTAAGAACACAACCAACAGCTCCACCACCTCTTGGGGGAGTTAGCAACTCATTAGTAGTTCTGTCAACAGGTGAGTCTACCTGTCTCAGTCAAGTGCTGCCCAGTTAAAAATGAGCTTACTCTAAAGTAGTTTAATGTAAGGGGGAAATGTTCCAGCTCTACTTTTTGTTCCGTAGAGACGACAGAAGCACCTAGCCGTCCTCTTTTCGGAAATCAGGTCACTGTCTACTGCTGCTGAACTGTCTGTGTCTTTTTCATGAAAAATTGTCCAAACATTAGCGTCCTGCTGTCAGGTTGCCTCCCTCTAGGCGTAACACCTCACCAACGTTTTTAACTCCGCTAATGTCGGGTGATTTTGACGGCTCGCTCCCCTCAGGCTGTTTCCTTTTTCATATTCACAGCGGAGCAGTTTTAGGCTTGTGGAAGGGAGCCATATCGTGTGTGTCGTTCCTTATTAACTCGCCGTCAGTCAGGTCTCGGGAAGAAATGCTGGCTTTAGCAGGTCCCAGTGCTTTGTCATGCCATTATTACATTATGTGGCATCTAAAGCCAGCGATCCCTCCCGCAGATAATTAGTAACATAAAACCTTTGTAGGTAATATGAGGCTGTAGAGCGAGCAGGCCTTGCTGTGTACAGACTGAGCAAGACTCCTTATCCACACAGACATCCCATGTATACAAGCCTCTTCATTTCATATTTACCTCCCTTTTCTGATGATGAGAAGTCTGGTTTGTCTCTTTTCTTCCAATTCATCCTCTTCATTTTTATTCCT
Source organism: Sander lucioperca (assembly GCF_008315115.2). NCBI lineage: Eukaryota > Metazoa > Chordata > Actinopteri > Perciformes > Percidae > Sander > Sander lucioperca. The sequence goes on from NC_050181.1 coordinate 4,403,459, forward strand.
ATCTCCTTAATGTCATTCCCTGCTTTTTATACTTTTCTGAAACTCCTATTACTAATTTTTCCTCCCCTACTACCCTGCTGTGCCTCCCCCTCTCCTATTTCACCAACCCCTTATCCTGCTCACATCTCCTATATCACTTCTTTCTCCTCTCCTCCCCTCCCTTTCTTCCTCGTCTCCTAAAGGCAACGTGCTGAGCCACCTGAGTCACTCATTCTTCATGCAGAGCTTCCTGGGCAGTAAGGAGCACGGCGGCTTCCTCTACATCAGCCCCTCCTTCCAATCGCTGCAGGACCTGCTGCTGCCCAACCCTCCCTACCTCTTCGGCATCCTGATACAGAAGTGGGAAACGCCCTGGGCCAAGGTCTTCCCCATCCGCCTCATGCTGCGGCTGGGCGCAGAGTACCGATGTGAGTTAGGACTACTGGGGTTCACACTAGACAGCAAAAGTGATAGGAGAATAAGTATAATTTAATGTTATCTAAAATGTTGACATGCAGTTAAATTCACATTTAGTTGACAGTCTCACATCAAGGTCCATTTAGTATTTGTTCTGGAGCTGTCCATCATATCACATGATCTTCATTAGCAGATCATTGTTTTCCAGTGGTCATGGCATTGTAGATGTTAATATTTCCATTCCATTTAGCGCAGAGGAGTGAATTCATCTTATTTATTGTTTTTTCTGCTTGTTGCAGTTCCACCTCATCTCTGTGTACGAATTATTTTTTTTTATTTAATTAAAGAAGACAAACATCTCAGATGTTTTATATTAGAAATAGTAAAGTTGATTGAAATCAGAAACTGCAACAACACTACAAATCTGAGTATTTGATGGCGTCTTTCTGTAGTGTGTGCTAAATAAATATTGATATAATGTGTGTAATATTGCACTTAACACAATGATAAAACATGCTAATCTAATAAACTTGTATGTCAGTGTTTCGACTGGCTGACCCAGTGCACAACCAGAAAACTTTGACTTGCGAGTTTGTCAGAGCCGACTTGAGACCAAAACAGGATATGTACGCTTGAATTGTGGGCTTCAACTGAAGTGAATCAGAGACAAATATTTGTAGTAATTGTATATTTGTATAATGGGACCAGGTTAAATTTGGTGAAAGGGAGAGCAAAGAGCGTGGGTTTCCTCCAACGGTTTGATGGGTTATGGTATGGTCAAATATTAAGATCCAGCTTGATCTAGAGAGCTTAGTATGTCAGTTGTCATCGAACCAGCCTGCTCTCATATGTTTCTCACAGTTTCTCACATGAACCAGAAAGTCTTGTGAGGGGTTTTACTGGAAAGCCTCCTCTAACACCAAATCCCCTTCTCTCACAGCCAGACCTGCCAGCACGGAGCACCGGCTGGCTCTGCTAAGCCTCTTGCCTGCTTCCACTGAGCTTGGATAGAATATATTAACAAAGCCATATACAGTTGAGGCTCTTGAACACAAAACGTTATCATCACCATGAAATTAATCCACTACACAAACCGTGTAGCTCTCTCATCTCTTACCTTAAGCAGTGACCAGCAGAAGTTTGGGTAGCTAGTCAGTATACGGATCCCCGCTGAACTGCAGATTGAGGCTGAGATTGGTTTTTTATTGCTAATGACAGTTTGTGGCGAGATCTTATTTCCAGCTGTTTGCTGAGATAAGGCTAAAAATAGTCATCTAAGGAGCTTTGCTTGCTGGAAAAAAAGCAGCCTTATTTTTCACTTGTGGATTAGGAGCGTTCTCCTAACTACAGGCACGGTTCACTATATTTGATGTCAGTGTGGGGTCTCTTGTACAGTTCATTTGCATTTAAATCATAAAACACAGGAAATGCACGTTGTGCAGTTATTATTACCTGGAAACACCTACAAAACAAAGAATAGTCCCAGCACCAAGACTGATGAAATGAATTAATACATTTAAAATAATAACCAAAGAAGGAGAAATGGTGTAACGCCAACAAAGACCATAACAGTAAATCAAAACACAATTTTCTGTGACCATATTTCTGTAACTTTTTATAACCAAGGCTGAACCCAAAATGTTAAAATAATTTCAAACTGGCATCATTTTGCAGAGGAACTGGATATATTTCCATGACAACTGAATGAGACACTTGATGAATGAAAAATAAGTAGCCTTGACATTAAAAATCATCAATCATGTTAGTAGGAATTCAGTTCTATTGTGGATCTAATAAGAACTGAACATTTTGTTTTGCAGTTTATCCGTGTCCGCTGTTCAGTGTTCGCTTCAGAAAACCCCTCTTCGGAGAGACCGGTCACACTATCATGAATCTGCTCGCAGTAAGTTGCTTTGTTTTTCTCTTCCTGTGCTCTATTATTTATGTTCAAGGTTGAAGAGCTCTGCTTTATGTTTGTTGAAAAATAGCATTAGCCTTTTATACATTTTCCAAAATGTAGTGCATTGTATGTGTTGTCAAACAGGGATGTTACTTATGTTACCAAGTGTTTTCAATTATTGTACTTACATTGCAGACATATAATTTAAAAAAAATAGTGTTCCTATCCTTCACTTTTTTCCGTCCCTGTCGTAGGACTTCCGTAACTACCAGTACACGCTACCGGTGGTAAAAGGTCTGGTTGTGGACATGGAGGTGAGAAAGACGAGCATTAAGATCCCCAGTAATCGTTACAATGAGGTGAGTGTCCTGCATCTGGTTATCACTATGACAACATCACATATCCGTTGAAAACAAGGTCCAAAAACCGCGATCCCCATCTGGTTATTCTCTCCATAAACAAAAGTTTCTCAATAGATTTTCTAGAAAATTGACTATATCATGATATAAATGTACTTATACTGTGATAGAGGATTTTAGCCATATAGCCCACTGCTTACTGCAGCTAATGAGTACTTGGTCCATAAAACTGTAAATTAAAAAAAATAATGCCAAGTGCAACTTCCCAGAGCCCAACGAACATTATCGAGTGGTTTGTTTTCATCCAACCAACAGTCCAAAACCCAAAGATATCTAATTTAATATAATGAATAACGAGACGAGATGTTTGAGACGGCTACTCGATCTCATGTTGTGAGTAATGACGAACGGGTAGAAACAGAGGCTTCTTTTAGCGAAATATTACAGGGGGATAGTTACTGTGTGGTCGTTAAGTTTCACTCACTTTTTTTATGAGAAACTACTAAAATACACGGAGCCGGAAAGAAGTGTATAATGTGCATGCATGGTTACCAAATGATCTTGCATATATATGCTGCTTATTCCAATCGCTTACTTGACCATTCATGTTGAGAAAATTGATTTAATTGTTATTTAGACTTTGAAAATATGCTAAAAACCACATGTATACTGTCATAAAGAAGTTTTAGTTTGTCACATAGTCAGCATATCTTTACATTGTGCAGTGAAATGTTTTGTTGCCCTTTCAGAACAGTGCTAGAATAGCTTATATCAAAATAGCATATACTACATAACAAATATCCAAATGCAATATGTACAACAAATGATAGATGGATAGAAAATGTACAAATATGCTGCAAATATCAAAGGGATGCAGGGGACGGGTTGGTATTTGTCAACAGGGAACATCAAAGGTGTAGTCTATTAGGAACCCCACCAGAGTCTGATTGGAAGAGGCGTGAGGCCCTCCTTTCACGTGGTCTTGGTCTGGTGTTTTAGTTTACACACAGTTTGATTGACAGCGTTAACACCACAGCCAAAATTAAAACATTCCAGTTCACACATTTCTGCATAAAAACAGTTTCTAGACATGGAGAGAAGAGAGCAGAGCTGTGTCTCATGTTGCACATTTGAGCTTTTTTTCCTCCCAAAATCATACATCGTTTTTCTAACCAAATGAAACCCTCCATCAGACTGACATCAGCGGAGGAGGCTCCTATTAAGCTCCCTGAACATCAACACACACACACACACACACACACACACACACACACACACACACACACACACACACACACACACACACACACACACACACACACATTCATTCTGTGTAGGTGATGTGTGACAAACTCTCCAGGGTCCCTGCAGCTGAACATTAGGCGTGGGCTGCCGACTTGTCATAACGCCGCTGCCTCGAGGGTGTGAATGAATGTCCGACCAGAAGAAGTGATACGCACGAAGCACAATTTGGCTGAGAAAGAAAGCTGGGGTGGAGAGAGTGGTGCTGGTTGTAGCGTTTGGCTGCTGATGCAGTAACAGATGGGAACCCAGTAATGTGAAGTGGGGACCGTTTCTCAACAGCTTGCAGGCAAGCTTTTAGCACAGCAAGTGCACAAGTGGTTAAAGCCCTCCAGATTTTCAGAGAAGAATGGCTTCAGAGAGATGCAGGGGATTTAACTGACTTAATATATGGGATCTTTCAACTATTGATACCCACCCTTGTCAATGTCTTTCTTCACAATCTGTCATCTCAATGCCATCCCATTTAAGTCGAGGACTTTACCCACAAGGCCACTGCAATAAGGCTTAACCAGGCAGCCTCTGTTAAGCCCATTTTCCTCAGCATGCACACCCAAAGGGGCTTCTTAATTAGACATGGATATTATTTGTCCTTGCAGCTGATGAAGGCCATGAACAAGTCCAACGAACACGTGCTGGCCATGGGAGCGTGTTTCAACGACCGGGCCGACTCCCACCTGGTGTGTGTCCAGAACGATGATGGGAACTACCAGACGCAGGCCATCAGCATCCATCACCAGCCTCGCAAAGGTGCTGACACAGAAACCGATTCATCACATTTCCTTTTATCTCTCCCTCTGTCTGGTTTCCATGTCCAGCCTGTTGTCTGGAGTGCTCTCCTCCTGACTGCCTGTTATTATTTCTCTTGCCTGAAAATAATTTGACCTCTATCAGTTGTTGATTCACAAAGTTGAACTTAAGTTGTGATTACTTTTTCTAGTTACTGGAGCCTGCTTCTTTGTGTTCAGTGGTGCTTTGAAAGCCTCGTCGGGTTTCTTAGCCAAGACCAGCATTGTGGAAGGTGAGAACTGTGATAACAAACTACATGTTGGCTGTAAAAATGCTGAAATATTGGATGAGAATATTTGTATGAAGCTGCCTCACAAAGGCCTCACACACAAAGAATAATGCCGGTGTCGGCACAAATTCATGAATAGTGCTAAAAATGGGGAGTTGGAGATGTGAAGATATACATTAACCAACTGTTAGATTTTAGTTTTTATAGCTATTTTTCACATCTCTGAGTGTATTATGCTGCTGTGGGAAATAATAATAATGCCTTAATGTGCTGAAGTACTTTGATACAACGGGTTACCCAGAAACCAGACATCCCCATCTGTTTTGTTATATCATACTCCTCATGAAGTTAACTAATCTTCACGTGTAAAATCGGCGGACTTTGTCCCTTTTTAAACAATAACGTTAAGTTAATAAATAAAGTTTATGGAAATTGTTGAGTAATTTTCTGTCAATCGACTCACAGATGAACATACTCTTTGTTTCAACACTGATCATGATAATTAATGGATCATCTTTTTTTTTGGTCTCCACCCTTAGACGGTGTGATGATCCAGATCACAGCTGAGACCATGGACTGTCTACGCCAAGCCCTGAGGGACATGAAGGACTTCAGCATCACGTGCGGTAAAGCGGACCAGGAGGAGAACCAGGAGCTCGTCCACATCCAATGGACAGAGGACGACCACAACTTCAACAAGGGGTGAGACGGGAACAGGGGAGAACGGAGGAGAGTGGGGGGGTGGGGGTGATGAGATGCATTTATCTCACGGGCAATTGAACTGATAGCTTCCCAACCGCTGCTTTTACTACTTTGCTATGAAAACTCCATAATGCATGCTCGAGGAAGCCCTCTGGAGGAAAATCTTAGCCGGGTGGAATGATGTGGTTTGACGTGGCTTTGAGATACAGACCAATGCAATCAATTTTACAGCAGTCTTGATAAGATCTGCAAATTTAAATGTGACTTTTCACTATTGGATATGATTGAGGCCTTTCAGCAGATACTATATCACTTCATTATATGCACAGTAGCTGCTTTAACCCGTATTTCACTAGATAACTGCTCGACTTTTATTCTCCTCAGGCCTCCTGCACTTTATTTTTGTAGAAACCTAGAAATGTATAATATCCACCAGAGAAGAACATTGTCTTCAGCTCTGCAAAACACAAAAAGCCGCACAAGAACATATAGAACAAATACAAAAACACAGTTCACCAGTAAAAGATACAAATAAAACACTATTTATTTAGAGTGGTGATTTTTGCATTTGAAACAAAATATTTTTGTTGCAGGAGGCCCCCTAATCCATCATATGGCTTTATGGTTTTCCATATTCAATATTTTTTTATCGACAAACTTAACATCTGGCACAGGGACAGCGGTTACAAAAGTCTTTTGTGCTCTCGTGTAGAGAAAAAAAAAAAATATCAAACCTCAGCCACAGTCTTATGATCCCCAACCAAGCAGCTGGCAGGTCAGTGCCTTGCTCAAGAGCAGTAGCTGCTAAAGGAAATCTCCCACCCAGATTTTAAAACTTGTCTTGAATCCTAATCAATTGCTCCTCATTTTTTACTTCTGCTTTACATGTACTTGTTTGCTCTGTTTCTAAATCCTCTGTCAACTCTGTTTAATGAAACGCTGTTGTTTTGTGTGTTGTGGTTATTCAGTGTCATCAGTCCGATCGATGGGAAGTCTATGGAGTCCATCACCAGCGTCAAGATCTTTCATGGCTCGGAGTTTAAAGCCAACGGAAAAGTCATCCGCTGGACAGAGGTACAATACAGCTGAATGAGAGATAGATAGATAGATAGATAGATAGATAGATATATATATATATATATATATATATATATATATATATATATATATATATATATATATATATATATATATATATATATATATACACACACACACACACACACACACACACACACACACACACACACACACACACACACACACACACACACACACACACACACACACACAGTGTATATATAATTTTGGTATAAACGATCTTACAGTTAAGTCAGCTTATCTCAAGTTTTTTTGATTGGTATTTCTTAGTTGCCACGCAAGTGCAATGACTCTAGGAATGGTATTGCGTTTCGGGCGACCACTTTGGTCCAGACTGAAATATCTCAACAACTACAGGATGGATTGCCATGGAGATTGCTACAGATATTCAAGGTCTCTAGAGGATTAATTCTACCGTCTTTGGTGATCCCCTGACATTTCATTTGGCGTCATCATCTGGTCAAAATCGTAATCGTAAAACATTTATTTATTTGTAACTAAACAGTGAAGCCACTGGTGTGAATGCCTCGTCACTTTTTAACTGAGACCAAATTAAATTCTGATACAATAATATAGTAACTGTCTTATGAAATAAATCTAGTCATCTCTTAGAGTCTGTAAGGTACATTAGCTTGGTGTACATCACATACTCTGTTTGTATTGTTGGAGCTGTCTGTAACTTATGTGTTAAAAAGCACACAAAAATATTGTTTCTTTTCCTCAGGTGTTTTTCCTCCAGAGTGAAGATCAACCCAACGGTCTGAGCGACCCGGCCGACCACAGCCGGCTGACGGAGAACGTGGCGAGAGCTTTCTGCATGGCGCTCTGTCCACACCTGAAGCTGCTGAAGGAGGACGGCATGGCCAAACTGGGACTAAGGGTTACACTGGACTCGGACCAGGTGGGACGGTTCAGATGAAACGGAGGCATTATTGCAAGCACACAAACTTTATCTATAGCACTTTTTACAAACACTGTTTGCAGGTGAAAGCAAAGAAAAATGGAGAGACGGGAGACAATGTGTTTGTTTCAGCTAACTGTAAATGAACTATTTTTGTTTTTTATGTAGGTACACTGCTGTCTGAAAGATTTAAGAGACCAAACCTACTGAATCTAGATGTTTCCCTGTACGCTGACAGCAGTGAGGATCCAGTCTAACCTGTCCTCATCGTTACAGGTGGGTTACCTGGCGGGAAGTAACGGCCAGCCTCTCCTGCCTCAGTACCTGAGCGACCTGGACAGCGCTCTGATCCCCGTCATCCACGGCGGGGCGTGTCAGCTGAGCGAGGGCCCGGTGGTCATGGAGCTGGTCTTCTACATCCTGGAGATCATCTCCTAGGAGTCTTCGGAGCTTCAACTCGAAAACATCTTTTACTTTCTGACGCCATCTCACGGCCCGGTCCTCCATCGTCTCCCTTCAACCGTTTGCACTTCAAAAGAGCCCGAAAACTGTGGCGTGCCAGGCGGGGTAGCACTCCTCAAGTCAAACCTATGCATCCAACCGCCATCTGTTGCTCCAGAGGCGGCCGGGGCCAGAGGAGGCTCCGAGCAGGATCATCGGTCTGTGTGCTGTGTACCTGAAGCTCAGCCGACAGCTACTCCTGATCTCTGGTGGTCATCCGTGGTGCTCCGAGCAGGAAATGAACACCAGAGATCATACTGTCTGACCCCAGTATAGTGTTACAGTGCCTATAAAAAGCGTTACGCCCCCCTTTGACAACATTAATTCAAAGTAGATTTGATTGAAGACCCTCTCTACTGATCTCTACAAAGTCCTATGAATTAATTATAAATATAAAACACAAAATACATGTTTGCACAAGTATTTACCCCCCTTAATAGGGCACACCTAAATCATTACACACCACAGTGAGCCCTAAATATATACAGCAGTATGTATCCATTATGTAAAGCATCTCTGCTCTGCTACAGGTCTGCACCGCGCTGAGATTTTATGCTACTGAAAGGTTTTTTGTATTGTTACCCTCTTACTACACGCTGAACTAAATTGCCCTTGTAATAGTTTCATTCCATTTTCTGACTCTTGAGTAAAGAGAGCAGAGTGGTTTCATGTGGTTGCTCAGTCAGCTGTGTTTGGAAGATTCATAGCAAATTAGTCCTACTTATATCCTAAAACGATAAAACTTACAGGGAGGGTAAATACTTTCCATAGGTATTGTACGTAGCGCACCTGTCACTCCAATGTCCCTGTGGCAGCCGGGGGTCCTGGAGCACTCTGTAGGCTGTGTAGCACGGACGCTCTAAAACAAGGGAGACTCCTATCCATCGCTGACAAGTCCAGACTATTCCTCTGAACGTTACGTCTACAAATCATTAGATGAGGAGTTGGAGGTTGTGTCTGTGTGGTGATTTTGTTTTTTGCACCATGGTGCTCAGTGCCTGCAGCAGCAATTCATCAAGTGAAAAGACAAAAAAACATTTAATTTCAGCTCTTTTAAGCTTTACTCATCAATCACCAGATGCTTTACTTCATGGATAAATCCATTAACCTGTTGTACATATTTTTTGTAGGCGTAACAACTTCTCCATTCTAACTGTGCATCTGTAGCCTCCAGAGATCCCAGTGAAAGACAGTATTACTGAAGTTACCGTCATGGACTCCTCTGACTGACGCTCTGTGAAATAAGATTACATAAAGCCCTTTTTGTCCTACAGTAGACAGCTGATTTAAAAAAAAAAAAAAAAAAAGGTTCCAATGCTTTATTGATAAACTCAATCTGTACATAAAGCTGAAGGAGCAAATCAGTTTTTAAATCTCATTCATCAACTCAAGCTTCTACATAATCAGCACTTGTTTGTCCTGCAGTGGTTGGAAAAAGCCACTCAAGTTACTTAAAAGAGAATAACCGTTGAAGAGAGAGAGAGAGAGAGATATATATATATATATATATATATATATAAATTCTCTTTTATTGAATTGCAGAAGCAGTGCACTGGATTCTAAGCCATTAATAGGAGAGTGAAAGTGAGCGTTTGGGTTGCCGCTGTGTCCTCAAAGACATTTTTTTCAACGTCAGAAAAGTTCAGTGTTTGTAAAGATCTGGGGTTCCAGCAGAAACAAGAGTTTGCTTGACCTGAAGCTGAATGTATTTCATTTAACATTTCCTGCAACTTATTATCCTTCCACAGCCCTGAAATCATGAACATCCTGCTCCAGACTTTTCAAAAAAATGTTTAAGACCTGCCTAGGAACCCTGCAGATCGCTGATCTGTCGTCTTCAGAAGGCCTCAACTGTTTGTGCGTCTATAAACAGATCGCTGCTGCAGCCCATCTCTTTCTGCTCTGGATTGTGCTCTCCTTTAGCAACACGGACCTGGAAAAAAATATAAGAATGTATTCCTCCTGTTTCTGTTAAAATCTGCAGAATGTGTGTTTTGTTTCTGGCTAGACTAATCACCAAAAACCACCCTGTCATGTCAAAATGCTCTGTACAGTAATCATTTTGCATTATGGCAATTTCTCCATCTTTAATCATGCTAATATAAAACCAGAAGGGGCTACACAAAAAAATTACTGTTAATACAGTACGAGGTTTTGGTAAAGCATTTTGTCGGAGATAAACAATCTCGTCATCACAAGTGAGAATCAGACAATCACATGAAAATCTGCAGACGAGCCGACGCTTCGGCGAGTTTAAATTTAGACCCGTAGCTGTTCTGTATTCGTTTATTACTCAATTTGAAGTATTTTAGAAGCTACTGTAGCAAAGTTAGTGAAGCCGATTAAATGTTCAGTAAAGACTGAATGAGAGGTCAAAGGTCACCAGTTCTGGGTAATTTACTGTGATCATACCAGAGTTGGTGTATCTCAATCACTGTGTCTTCACTATGTGACGTTCATCAGCCGCCGCCGGCAGTTCTGTTTTTATAAATTAGCATTAATGAAGAGGAGACATGAGGATTTATTTTTTTGACTTCCTGTTTTCTGTTATGTTTGATTTTGGCGTTATCTGACGTGTGCAATATGTCCTAAATCCAAAAGAAAAAGGTGCAATTTGTTTGATTTAAAAAGTAGCAATTTTTTTCGTATTCAGTTGTAAGATGTTACTATCCAAACTTAACACTGCATGCAAACAAGCTTGAAACGGTGAAGAGAGCAAATCAACTTTGCATTTTAAGAGTTATATCTTCTAGTTTATGGATGAAACTAAAAAAAAAAAAATCATTCAGTTCTGACATTGACTGGGTTTTGTTAAAATAAGTTTTTTTTTTTTTTAAATAAAAATCTGTCAAAACTGTTTGAAAAGCCAAAAACCCTGTAGAGCTTCTTTTTTCTTTACACTACAATGTCAAAAGTGGTCTTTATCAAAAAACTGTAGTATATGTAAAATAAAAACTTATAGAAAATGAAACTGAGTGCTTTAGTTTTTGCCTTCTGTTTAGATTCTTCAAAAGTTACATTCTCAAATCAGATTTTTTTTTACTAAGAAAGCAACATCATTAGAAAAATACTTGACAGAGCAAAATGAAAACAAGATTTTTAATTTGGTACATTTTTAAGCAGGGTAGGCAAATTCAATTAAAAACAATCTAGCCTTAATTCTTTTTTTAGTAATTACTATTATCATTTTGTAAATATAAACATCAATCTTTGTAAACAAGTATGTTTTAACAGAAAATAAAGTGATGGGTATTAATTATGTAGGCCTATGTTTATTTTATAGTGCATTCATGATGTTTTCCTAAAAAGAAGAAACAGAAATGTTGCGACCACAGTATCGTTTGGCAACTAAATAATGTTAGACAGTTTGGAGGTAAACCTGTTGGATAATGGTACTTATGTAATTGGCTCAGTAGATTCGTTATGGCTTCTTGTGTAGCATTTATTACAATGCTGCAGTTGAAACTTTAAAGTGCCCATATTATGAAAAAAAAATCACCTTTTCTGGGATTTGGGGTGTTATTTTGTGTCTCTGGTACTTCCTCACGCATACAAACTTGAAAAAAAAACATCCATGCTGTTTTGAGTGAGATACGGGTTTCTGAATGTATCCTGCCTTCAGTCTCCGGGTGAGCTGGTCAAAATCGGCAGGGCAGTCTACGTCATCGGCTGAAACATTTGGTGTGTGTTCACCACTTTAGCTAATACCACATCAGCTAGCGGTTTCTCCAACTTCAGTAGTACAAGGCAGGATTAGCCGGGAGACTTCTTCTAAACGAGGGCTCACTTCCAACTTTGCGTGGAATACCTGCAGAACAGGGACATTAAGTAGTTCCATACAATTTCTTTTGTAGATTAGGGTGAACTCGTGTGTGTTGTAGCAGTGTTTTGCCATTGAGAACGAGGTTGTTAACAGCTAGCAGCGCTAGCTTCTAGCTAGTAGTCCTTACTTAGCTACTGCGCATGTGCGACTCCTAACAAAGATGGGATAGAAGTGAGATGCCTCACTCTGTACCTAAAACAGAGATCTTAATCTTAACTCTTAACAGCAACGTGTCTTTTCAGAAACTATGTTCAATCTTACTCAAACCCACAGTGTTCATTTAGGACTAAATCTTCAGTAGAAAGTTGCTCCAATAAAACTACTTAGATGGGACTTTGTTCATGAAAAGACACATTAACTGACAAAGCTAAAAATGACGTTAACAATCTCACCATAAAGGTCCATTTAGCTTTTGATCAGCAGATGTGGTTGATGTTCAAATGTCCAACACTGAAAGGACTTCTTGTCCAAGCTACCCTAAAGCTGAGATACAAAGTTCATTATTTTCCTTGAAAACTATTTTTTCGAGTTGCATTTTCCAAGGTCAAAACTCTACTTTCAATCATTGTTAATTATTTCAAATGTTATTTTATAAAGATGTGAGCAGCACAAAACAAATTCAATCTGCATGGGTTCATATCATAGTAACCATTTAAAACAGTTAAAACAAGTATTCATCCGAAGATCCGGGGTCTGATGCATTGTTAAAAAAAAGCCGTGCCACACGTATAGGAATAGTCTGACATTTGGGAAAATACACTTATTTTCTTTCTTGTCGAGAGTCCGATGAAAAGATCTTTCACCAATCTCTTGTTTGTATGTTAAATATTGTGCAAGAGTTAGGAGGTGATTAGTTTATATCCATGACATTCAACTTTCGGGATTGCTCCGGTGACGCCAGAAATTCCGCCGGATGCACCTCTTTTTGGCCAATGTCCGTTTCCTTCCGCTCCTTCTTTGTGTTGGGATTTTAAACTCCGGTTGATTTTTGAGGACTATGCTTAACTGCTCCTCAGATCTCTGCAGGGTAAATCCAGACAGCTAGCTAGACTATCTGTCCGATCAGAGTTTTCTGTTGCACGACTAAAACAACTTTTGAACGTACACACGTTCCACCAAAACAAGTTCCTTCCTGAGGCTATTTTGCGGCGGCTCCGTGTGGAGCTTAGGACCGCCCAAGACGATTGTGATTGGTTTAAAGAAATGCCAATAAATAAGAGCACGTTTTTCTCCCATCACGGAATGCTGTGTGGAGTAGCCAGACCCTCCTCCGCAGCGCTGTGGAGGAAGGTCTGGCAATGCGAGACTAGGAGGTGATTAGCTTAATTTAGCATAAAGACTAGAAGCAGGGTGAAATGGTTAGCCTGGCTCTGTCGAAACTTCAAACTAATACACCTGCCAGCACCTCTAAAGCCCTCACTAATTGGAGTCTTGTTAATTAGTGAAATTTAGAGGGGCTGGTAGGTGTATTTTTTTTTTAACTTTGGAGGGCGCTAGATTAGATAAAAGACCGCTATGCCTCCATCTCTCTCGATCAGCTAGGCTAGCCGTTTGACCCCTCTTTCTTGTATTTATGCTAAGCTAATTGTGTCCTGGCTCTAGCTTCATTTTTAACAAGAGTGGTATCAATCTTCTCATCGGACTCTTTGCAAGAATGAACATACTGTAAATACACTTTTCCAAAAGGTCAAACTATTCCTTTAACTAAAATATCTACAGGAAACTAACTAACCCTAACTCAAAGTTCAGTCATCCAATCGTGATTACTTAAAATTATCTTTTAAACATCTTATCTATGTAATAATGGATGCCTGCCTTAAGAAAAAAAATTATGTTTAGCTTTTTAGACATAAGCAATTGAAGATCAGCCAAACTCAGCTCAGTTGTGATTTTGCACAGATTTGTGTTATTAAGTGTAAACAAGACAAATATAAATCTAACACACCTAAAGCCACAGATAAGTGAGTGTGCAGTTTAGTGACCACAAGTAGAGGACTTACTAATCAACGTGAAAGGTGCCAAAAAGGGAGTGTGGTCTTCCAAATAAATATATATAATCGTACCATAGTATACAGTATCATCATTTCTTGGCTTACTCCTTTAAAACATCTACGAGAGTTGCTGCGTCTGCCTGCATTCTCACACTTACAACAAAACTGATGAATTGTGTGGGGAAAAATAATTAAAAACAGTCCTGTCACACATTAAACTTCTCGTGTCATAGTAACAGATTTGGCAGCTAACTGGCGATTTCAAATATGCAGGATTTTACAGCAACAGTGATTACTTTGGTATTAGTGCATAGGTGCAGTTCTAGATACCAGAGCTGTAATAATATGAAGAATATGGACACATTCTTTGATATATTAACTGAAGTCATGTTGGGCAGCAGGATCAGTTTAGCTCGACACTGAGCCCCTTAGCAGAGGAAACGCTGCCTGCCGTCCTCCAGGAGATGGAGTGATACACGAGGAGACTTTTTGGAAAACTGTAATCTTTGCCTGAATAGTTTTCTCTGATTTAAGGAGGCTTCCCCTTGTTGCAAGTCTGCCCTGGTGCATCACAAGTATTTGTCCATCAGCTGGTGTCAGACTGAAGACGGAGGGCTCCATGTCTGCTCCTGGTGGACTGCAGTGTGAAAGGGAGCTCTTGTGTCTTGCAAATGTGCAAAAGTTTTACCAAGTCTAAGACCCGTGTAGTAGAGTCCACTCTGAACAACAGACCGTCCTCATCACATCCCAAACTCCGTCCTCCTCCGAGTGTTTTTTATTGAGTGCCTTTAATCTGCTAGACAAAGAAGTTAATTAAATATACACAAACACATGAACGCCTACATTTAAAAGAACAGTTCGACATTTCGGAAAATAACTTCTTGTCATGCTCGCCAAGAGTTAGGTGAGACGGTCAACACCACTCACATACGCCAAAATAAAACTGTACCCGGACGCCGCTTAGCTTAGCTTAGCTTAGCACAAAGACTGGAAACAGGGGAAACAGCTAGCCTAGCTCTGCCTACCAGCCCCTCTTAAGCTCACTTATTAACATGTTATATTTTGTTTGTTTGTGTGTGTTCATTTTTACAAAAACCAAAGGTAACTTCTCCCAGCCAAGAAATAGTCGGGTACTTTGTATTTAACATAGAGACATGAGAGTGGCATCTACCCTCTCAACTCTCAGCATTAATAAACATATTTCCTATTTATTTATAAGCAAAAAATAATTACCTTTATCTTGTGAATCATCTTTAATCTTGCAGCAGCATCTAAACAAGAACCTTGGAGATAAAAAGAACCCAACATCAGACATTTTTACACAATCTCAGGTTTGTCTTTGAGCTGCAAAAATATAAACACTGTATATTTGATGTAACCTGTGACTGGTCGATCACCAGCCAGCGCTCGGTGCTAATCTGCATGTCCTGTCCGCTCAGAGGCTCCCGCAGGCGGATCTTCACTTCAACACGCCCTCCTGTGGCCTTACGACCGTCCATCACCTGATAACAGAGACAACAAGGTCTTAGTTACTATTTATCAGTCAGTGAACATCTTAGATAAAAGACCGCTATGCCTCAATCTCTCTCGATCAACTTTGTTTTGTGGCCTTGGTGTTGTTTCAATCTAACTCACCTCTACGATCTCCCTGATTTCACTCTGTGACTCCAGTTTTTCCAGCTTTACAAGGGCCGTCCCAATCGGCTTGTCGCTCCGTAAGAAACCGCTGTGAATAAAAAAAAACAACCACGTTGACTTTCATCTGTTAACTTCTCAGTATTTGGAGATACTTTGCCAACCGATGTGGACATAAAACTAAACTCAGCAAAAAAAGAAACACCCCTTTTTCAGGACACTGTATTTTAAAAGATACTTTTGTAAAAATCAAAATAACTACAATGTTTCCCATGCTTGTTCAATGAACAATAAACAATTAATGAACGAAAAGACAATAACAGCTTGCAGGCGGTAGGCAATTAAGGTCACAGTTATAAGAAAATTAGGAAAGTAAAGAGACCTTTCTACTGACACTGAAAAACACCAAAAGAAAGACGCCCAGGGTCCCTGCTAATCTGCATGAGCGTGCCTTAGGCATGGTGCAAGGAGGCATGAGGACAGAAGATGTGGCCAGGGCAATACATTGCAATGTCCCTACTGTGAGACGCCTAAGACAGCGCTACAGGGAGAATGGAAGCACAGCTGATCGTCCTCGCAGTGGCAGACCACGTGTAACAACACCTGCATAGGATCGGTACATCCGAATATCACACCTGCGGGACAGGTACAGGATGGCAACAACAACCGCAAGAAGTGGCCAGTCTGGTGCAGTACACGAGGAGGAGATGCACTGCAGTACTTAATGCAGCCGGTGGCCACACCAGATAGTGAGGGCTACTTTTGATTTGGACCCCACCTTTGTTCAGGGACACATTATTCCATTTCTGTTAGTCACATGTCTGTGAAAATTGTTCAGTTTATGTCTTAGTTGTTAAATCTTTTAATGTTCATACAAATATTTGCACATGTTGAGTTTGCTTAAAATATAGAAGCAGTTGAAAGTGACAGGACGTTTCTTTTTTTTTGCTGAGTATAGAAGTAATCTTCCAAACGTTCCACTTTGAGCAGGGGGAGCAGGAGGAGCAGCTGGCGGCGACTCACCCTTTGTGCAGCAGCTCCAGTTTGAGGCCTTTAGACGTCACCACCCTCCTGAAGCCGCGGTGGTTACGGTTGATTGACAGGGTAAAGCTCTGGTTATATTCTGGTTTAAAAGAGATCTCAGATAAAGAGATGCAGCCTTCTGAGACTTTACACAAGAAGTATTACAGACACATACACAATTATTTACAGTTTGATTTTGCATGGTTCTACCTGAAACTCTAATTCATTTGTTCAAAAACAACTATTTTGTAAACAAAATCTACAGTATAAGGTGACTCAACATCCATTTTAACCTACAAGGGGCTGTAAATTATTGTTTTATTATAATTGTATGCGCACATCTATGAACCATCCATATCTAGTTTTATCCATTATTATTATTATTGTATATATTACTTGTAAAACGAACATTAACACAGTCTTTATTCAATTGCACATTATTTTCTCTTAGTTTAAAAACATTGTACAGGTCTTTTCATTTTTCAAACTGATCTATTTTATATATTTATTATTGTAAATTTCTATTTTTTATAATTATATATATATTTATTTATGATTCTTGACTTTTGCAGTATTTTTTTATTTTATATATATATATATATATATATATATATATATATTTTTTTTTGTTGATACAAATATCTGACACACAAATCTACAGTGATGTTGTTCATGTCTCACCCGGGGAGTTAGTGTTCTTGATGACAGCTGTTTTGTGTTTCTGCGGCTGCTCCTGGTGGCAACAAAACAAAAACCAACACTTTAAGGAAAAAACGTCACCTGTTCAAATCCTCCCAGCAGCCTGGGGTTAAGAGTGAAAATGAAAACGAGCTATAGTTTGAGTCTGTTACCGTGCTGGGGTAAGGGAAGTCGAACTTGACGTATGCATCCAGATCATTTGCTTGGATTCCTGAGGGAGGAAGAGAAAGTATATCACAAAGCATCAACCAGTATGTGCCTTTTTTATTATTTTACATCTGTTTAAGTTTGATTGTTTAGTTTCAGTGGTACTTTAAACTGAGAACAAGACCAAATCCAACACAGAAAAAAAATCAAAATGAAAATAACTAGACTTATTGATAAGATTTCAAGTAGGATTTAAGTTTTCACCAGAATAACAGCAAAGCAAGAAACCATCATTTTAAGGCTTCTTAAATTGAATTGAAGCTGTAAAACACCACTTTTTAGTGTCTTCAGAACCATTTCTTCCAGTAGTTGCAGACACTATGTGGACCTGCTGTACTGGTAGATGAAGACGTTTGTTCTTACCACTCGGAGCAGGAAGATTCATCCCTTTGACGATGACAACAACCATGTCAGTGCTGCTCAGGTCTGGAAATATCCTGAAAGGGAAGGAAAGACAGAGAGAGGTACTGTATTAATTCAACAATTAATCTAACTGTGTTTATTATAGGGCATTCAGACCAAAAACAGCCCTGAGTTAAAACAATGCAGGGGGCGGTCAGTGGGGGCATGTTGGTTAAGGTACCAGTCAGATGATGAAATACTTCTCTGGTTTCTGACTTTGAGAGTAGCTCATATTCACAAAATATTGATTGTACTTTCCTGGGATTGGAAATAACATAATGGAATTCTTAAATTTAGGTAGTTTTCCCATTGAAATATATAACTGCAGTTTAATCTTTTAAAAAGTGCCCACCTGACAGTGTGAAACGATCTCTCCTCAAAGTGATGTTTAGGAGGAGGAAGACTTCTCGACTGAGCCAGCTTCAGGACCTCCAGACTCTTCTTACAGCTCTCCGCCATCTTCTCAAACCTGGAGCGCACGCACACACAAGCAGGAGGAGGAAAGATTGTTTGTGAGACATCAGCCAGCTCTACATGGTTGTTACTTTTATAACATCATGCTGTTGTTGTTCACTGTGTATTTCAAGATTTAAATAATCAGGTGTTCAGTCAAATCAAATATACAAAAAGAAACATTTGGGTTTTTTGTCAGACAAAATAAACAATCTGATAAAATCACTTTGGGATCTGGTAAATTATTTTTGTTACATTTCATAGACTGGACAATGGTATCCTTTTAGAAAATTTATAATCCATTTAATCCAAATAGATAAACAGACGTATTGCTAATAGTTGTTAGCTGCAGCCCCAGTCCAGCGTTATAACCGAGTTTGGAATTGGTATGTAAACTGTTGTGACACAAGAAGCTTACTTTGTTGTTTCTGTGACGTTCCCCAGATGTGTGAACTGCTTGGAGTGAGTCATACATTTCTAAAAAAAACAAAAAAAAGGAGCAACAATAAGACAAGGAAAATGTTTGTCTTTACAGCAAGAACAAGAACCGTGCAGAGCAACCAGACCGGGAAAAAAAAATCTTTTTTGGCGTCAGAATTTATTTGGAAACTTATATAACAAATACATCAGAGAGCTGAAAATGTTGGATTCTGGAGCGATGGGAGTTCTGAACATAAATAAGTTGACTAAGGTATTACACTATATATATATATATATATATATAAATAATATAATCCATATCTTATTACTAGGAGTAAGATTCGCCACGAAATGAGTTGAAACTTGCAACTCCTTGCAATGTGCCGGTCGGTAACGCTCTGAAACCTGCCAGTTCACACCAATGCGACGAGACGGTGTATCATCTTCATAGGAACGACTCTTTGTACTTCCGTTCTAACTTCAGACTTTCAGGCTTTTTTGTAGCTGGATATATCATTCTGGGATGGGAGAAAAGCATGCTCTAGTTTATTGGCATTTCTTTAAACCAATCATAATCCTCATAAGCACCGGGCAGAGCCGCTGCAATATAGCCTCAGGAAGGAACTTGTTTTGGTGGAACATGTGTACGTTCAAAAGTTGCTTTAGTCGTGCAACAGAAAACTCAGATTGGACAGATAGTCTAGCTAGCTGTCTGGATTTACCCTGCAGAGATCTGAGGAGCAGTTAACCATAATCCTCATAAATGGACCGGAGTTTAAAATTACAACACAAAGAAAGCGGAAGAAAACGGACATCCGGCGGCTTTCCCGGCAGCACTGGAGTAATCCTGGAAGTGGAACGTCATGGATATAGACTACATTTCTAGTGATGAAACGCCAAAAACAACGTTTTATGTCTCTGATGCATGGCTTTGTTCTAACGCTGCTCGCTCTCTTCAGTCACTCTCTAGCTCGCTCAACCACATTACCGTGCTTGCAGGCGCCCGTTGAGCCTCCGTCTCAAACTCTGCCATTTCGACCAGTTGACAGTTTGTAACATAGAAATAAAATGTATTTTATTTCTATAGTTTGAAGCTGACTTTACAAGCTGACTTTGCTATTGGCTGTTGAAACAGGTGACGCCCTTCAAACACAAGCCTCTGGCAACTTGACCGGCTGAGTCGCAGGCGACACCATCAGCTGGCTGAGACTGGCCAGTTCAGACTGCTGAAACTTTTCCCTGCAATGTTCTAAAACGGTTTCGTTTCGTCCCGTTGTGAATCTTTGGTCTGAACTGGGCTTTTATGAAACGAGGATCATGCCATTTTGGTTCTATGGGGGTGCTCAATGTCTAATTTTACATAGAACTACCTGTTTTCTCCCAATAAGTTAATATACAGCCTATTAGGATGTAAATATCAACATATTGCAGTAAATAAAAATGTGAAAAGAAAGACATTTTTAATCAATCTTTTGAAAGTGCGTGAATAAATCCAAACGCCCAATGACCCCATGATCCGTGACCGATGGTTTACCTCGTACTGCTCTTTTAGGATCTTGGCCAGTTGTGTGTAAAGCTGCTCTGCTTTCTCTGAGATCTGCACGTCGCTGTGATGAACCAGGATGAAGTCGTCGTCTTCGTCACCAGGGGGCGACGGCACCTACAGGTGACAGAACAGAGAGGGTCAGCCGCAGCGGGATGTTGACATCACATATAAAATGGCTGCATTTTGAGGAATAGGAGCACTAATAATACCCTCATGAATAAATAAAAAACTGAGCAAATCGTAATCTAATTTCTTTTACTTTCAAATTATTATGTGACATTTTAACAACTTAACCAAAAGCAAGTAATTACTTCAGAGGAAAAAGAACTATTTGAGACCAATTTCTACTGTGTTCCCTCTACTTATATCCAAATCAATTTCCTGTCACTGAATAAGGTATTTCTAACACCAAGCTGGGTTTGGGTGAATCATACTAAGGATTCAGTAGCAGAGTAAATCTCCCGTCTGCTCACTGTGCTGATGTCCACAGTCTTGCCGCTGCGTGCTGCCTCGATCAGGGGCTCCAAGCCCTTGGCGGTGCGGAGGAAAATCTTGGCCTGCTCCATGTCGTTCTTCTGCTTTGCCTGCAGAGCTGCCTTCATGTACATCTTCTTCCTGCCCTCCAGAAACTCCAGCTGCTGACCCGCTGGAGTACGAAGAAAGACAGAAAGTTAACGGATTGTAAATAACTAGATGTAGTTTTCAGTGGGGATAAATACATCCAAATAAGATCATTTGTAGCATGGCTGACAGAGGAAGGTGGAAGGACCTGTATGTGAAAGAGTTGTTTTTCTTCTTGTCTGGATGGTATCTGTTAACGTTATAAGTATTAGGGCTAATGATAAAAAAAAAAATGATTATTTTCATTAACAATTAATCTGACAATTTCAATTTGCTTGTTTTGTAAAACAAGCAAAAACAGTGTAAAAACATTAGATATTCAATTTACTGTAACATCGTCATCTTTGAGAAGCTGGAACCAGAGAATACTAGGTTTTTTTTGCTTAAAAAAATGACTGGAATTATTAATCAATTTAATCATAATAGTTGCCATTTAATTCTCGCTCGACTAATTGATTAAATGACTAATGGAACTCTAATTAGTATTGTTGTTTATGTCCATTTCTCATTTTAATTTCGGTCGTGTTTGTTGGTGTGCAAATATCTTCTGCTTCAAAAGAGGCTGAACTGTGTCTGGTGTTTTGGAGAACAGGTTCCCTTTTGGGGACTGACCTGTTGGTGAGAGTCCTTCCCTGGCAGCTGTTCTGTCAGGTGAAGCTGACGGAGTTCTTTTCCGGTCTTGCCCTGCAGTGGAGAAATCTAACATGGGCTTCTTTGGCTCTTCTGGAACAGCAGGCTTAGACTACAACAAACATAAAACACTGGATCAACAATTTTTCAACAAAAACCAAATCAAAAAAATGATAATGTGCTGCTGATAGCCCACCTCCTCCTCCTTCTCCTCATCTTCTTCTTCATCTGCTATTTGGGAAGCATCAGTGGAGGCAAGCTTATTGGCTGCCTCCAGAGCAGCAACGAATCCCTGCTCTGCTCCTGATGCCTTCTGGCCCGGGATTGGAGGAAAACCTGAAAGATAAAAGCTAATTCATCACTCTGACTGGCATTACAGTTTTTAAACGCTAGGACTAGGAAGGCCCCAGGACTACAGAACCAGAAACACAATTCAAATTCAATTTTACGGTGCTAAATGTGACTTGGAAATTACACTGCCAGCTCAACAACATGAAGGAAAAAAGAAACTCACCAGGGGGAACCGGTAGCTCCTCAAAGTTGACCGCTTTTCCAGCTTTGTGAGCTCGGATGGCACTCTGGTATTGCTGCAGGAGAAGAGATGATAAATATTTTTTACAATGCTGCTGTAACAGGGTAAAAGGAAAGAAGATTAGTTGCTGTAAAGTGCTAGAAGTCCAGTGTTTTTAGGAATAGAGACTGTCATGTAGAAAAAGACCAAGCCTGACAAACAGTTTTGGCAGTAAAGTTCTGTAAAGGTAAATACAGACATCAGAAGGAGAGTCTCTCCTTGTACCTTGGCGATACGGTCATGCATTCGGGCCTTGCGGTCATCTCCACCAGCTTTAGCCTGATTGGACGCCTCCACATACTTGGCTCTTCTCTGCTCGAGAGCCTCCAGCACGTCTTTGGGAGCTGCTGGGGCTGATGGGAAAGCAGTGGACAACAATGTTTACAAAGTTTGTCATTATGTGTTTTTTTGTTTTGAGATGTTACCTCAAAGCTAAAGACACGCTGTCGGGCTGTACTTAGGGACATCAGGACTTTAAGCTAAATGCTAACATGCTCACAATGACAATGCTTACATGCTGACGTTAGCAGGTATAACATTTACCATGTTCACCATCTTAGTTTAGCATATTAGGATGCCAACATTTGCTTATTAGCACTAAACACAATGTATAGCTGAGGCTGATGTAAATGCTAATAGTTTTGTCATAAAAGTATTGGACAAATTACAATTTTGAGCAGATGATGACGCCAAATGAAATGTCAGGGGATCACCAAAGACGGTAGAATTAATCCTCTAGAGACCTTGAATATCTGTAGCAATCTCCATGGCAATCCATCCTGTAGTTGTTGAGATATTTCAGTCTGGACCAAAGTGGTCGCCCGAAACGCAATACCATTCCTAGAGTCATTGCACTTGCGTGGCAACTAAGAAATACCAATCAAAAAAACTTTGATTGAAAAAAAAAAAATCTAAGATTGGGTATCGTTTATACCAAAATTATATATACACTGTATGTATGTATGTATGTATGTATGTATGTATGTATGTGTATATATATATATATATTTATTTATTATTTTTTTTTTTTTAACATTGTTGAGTATCAAAAACCTTTTTTCATTTAATAATTTCCAAACAAAAATACGATACAATATTATTATTTAACTCAGAAAGTACTTGACTGAAGAATACGTAAATAAGACTAAGAATTTGACTCAGAACTGTGGAAGTTATTTGGTTGGTAGTCAAAAAGTAGCAATGTTTGATTCCCTTCTACTGATGTGTGACAGATGAATATAGCCAAAGACAAATTAGTCTGTTGGTTTTCATTTACTTTCTTTTAGGAAAACTTGTTTTGTCATCCAGTTTTCTATTTCACTTTTACACTGATCCATGGCTTCAGTGACATGCAGCATATGTTTGACTGTGTTATTTCTATTCACCCATCAGCCATGTAATATTCAGGTGAATGTCTTGTTGTTTTTATTCCAAACAGTCTCTGTAGGCATGCTTATACATAACAATGCTGTGCACAACACAAGCAGTGTGTGTTCTTCTCTATTTAAAGGCATATCTACTGTTAAGTGAAATAAGGGGGAAAAGCTGCATGACTGGTCAAAAATAAACGTATGCCACAGCAACAATTCAAGCACATACATACAGTTACTAATGTAGATGATTGCTACCTGGAGCTGCTGTAACCAGTTGGGTGACTTCTATGTTTTGCCCAGAGGAAGGTTCTTTCACTGGAGCAAAGCCTCCTTCTGTACACAATAACACAAGGTAAACGGAAACATACAGAAGCAGATACAACAAGTTTCTGTCCAGTAAAAAATGTTACTTGTTTTCATACATTTGCTGAATATACTTCATGGTGAAGCTACTGATTAAACATTTCCTCATTTACATTCCCTCCCTGGAAGATCCTTGTGACCTCTGTCGGCTTTCTAGACTCATTTCTTCTCACGTCTGGAACATGTAATCCAGGGCTTGTGTTAAAAACTACTAAACTTAACTAAACATTGCAAATAGTTATTGTTCTGCAGTTCCCCCAACATGTTGCTTCTGTTGTTATTAAGGATTGATCATAATTCACCTGCAAATTAGATCTATGTTTTCTATGTTTTTGTAATGTATTACTAATCACTTCACATCAGTGTTTTATATAGTTTTGTTTTATTATCTTAGTATTACTTAAAGTATAATAGAAGCCAAATCAGTATGCCTCTTGAAATCATCTCAAAACCCATTTGTTGGCTTTTTCTTGATTTTTTGATCATTTTATTTATTTTTTTTTATTTTATTTCAGTTAACTTGTATTCCTCCTGTATGTCACCTTGGAACTTCTGTTTTTAAAAGAGCTGTATAAATGAAGTTGGCTTGGTTGTGTGTTACACACTTCTTTCACATAATACCAGTGTTCCTCACCCTGTCCTGGAGATGGAGGAAGGCCACTCAGGTCGACTGCTTGTCCTTTCTCCAACGCCTCAATCACCGCATCGAACCTCTGCACCAAAAACATACAACAAACCCAAACTCTGTCAAACATAATGATGGTCTTTGTCTACTTCCAAATTGTTGGCATGTTTCACATACTTGGGAGGGAAATCCTGCAGCCAGAATATGCAGCAACAGGCTCAGACAACAGACTGCACAAATAGTGATGTGTAACCATATGTTAGCAATTTAACTTTACACATTGAAATATAAAGATTTCTGACATATAAAAAAATCTAAATTGGTTTAGTTTCATAACTGATGTCTGGTATATAAAAATATTGACTTTAGCAATAATCCTGGAAAGCATCAGGTTAAAAAACAGTGTGTTCATTGTCACAAATGCAGCTGCTGCTACATTCCTACAGCAGAAACTTGCTCTGCTTAGCAAAAACGGTTTGCTTCCAGTTGCAGCAGAAACAAGGTTTTATAAGGTATTATATATATATATATAAAATAATATATATTATTTATTTAATCTTCAATCATTAAGAATTGCATCATACTTGTTGCGTGCATAGGTTTTATAAAAAGCATTGAAACTAATTTATATAGCACAAAATAAATATTTTTTTTATTTTGAAATTTCAAAAACATAAAAAAGGACAAGGAGGTTGTCTACTGGTCATCTATTTCCCCCACAGAGTAATTCCCTGACACCATGTTATTTACTAAGAATAAAATGCTCACAACAGAGAAATCCTCTTTTAGGATATTCAAATTTATACAAAACACTGTATAAATGTATGTCATTTATAAAACACTGCTGATAAACATTTCTGTACAGAAGACACAATCTTGCCTTTAAACAAATCCATTAGGGTTGTAGTCTCTTTACTCACCTTGCTGGTCTTGAAGTAAAGCGTAGCTTGCTCAGCATCTCCCTGCTTCTTGGCTCTCAGTGCTGCCATCTTGTATTCTTTCTGCCTCTCCAAAAGCAACGTCTTGGTTGCCTTGTTCACTGTGGATTCATGAGGACAGAATAGCAGATAAATTACCACAATGAAAGCCCTCATTCATCCCATATTGAGAAGCTGACAGCATGTGTGGAAAGTGTGCGGGAATACAGAATGGGAAATCAAATTTAAAGTATTAAAATAAAGTTAACTTGTGGATTATTTAAACCAATGCACCAATATTTAACCAAGTGGTCTCAAATTTAGGGCCAAAACATTAATCCACAATCCCAGAAGTCTATCCTAAGCATGAGCCTGCATTAGTTACTGTTACTATATCAGAAAACCTTGGTAAACATCTACACACCTTTTGATACCTTGTTTCAGTCTTTGGAAAAGGAATGAAAACAACACTATCTAAGATACCAAATGTCATGGTTAAATAATCCATGATGCACAATTTTGGCCATCTTTAAAGTGTCTTTGTAGTTTTTAACTTATAGTGTAAACACGGACCATCTGTCAGACTGGTCTGAGGCTGGCCTGCAGGTTTCTTTGTCTGCTCCTGTGGAGATGGGACAGTGCTCATTGGCGGCAGGCTGGCGGAGGACGACTGCTCCTCCTCACTGCTGGGGGTGAGGATCTCTGGTACAGCAGGTGGCGGTGGCATCGTGGCCTCCGCCTCCCCCTGCTGATCTGAAGGAGTGGTTTCAGGAGGCGAGGGTACAGGGGGAGGAGGTCGACGGGGAACAGCAGGATTAGAGGCAGAACTCGGAGCTCCAGTGGCAACTGGAGGAGGGATCTCTGCCTCGTTCACAGGTCTCCCTTTTTTAACAGCAGCTAACATCGTCTCCAGAGTCTGTAGAGAGTACCATTAACAATCAGTCAATCTTTAATGCGTAATGAAGGAAGTATCACTGCAGTCCAGTAATTCCAGGCACAAAATACATACTGTGAAATGAGAAAACAAGTAAATATCTTAAACTATGAGAACAGATATTACAAAATGACAAACGGCATGCTGTCTTCCTTTATGGAGCTAGACTGTGTGATCAGACACATTAATACCAAAAGACTGTTGTTTCTACGAATCTGTAGTTGTTGTTAGGCATATATCTTGTCATTAGGCAGTATTTAACTCACCTTCAGGCCGCGATCATATCTCCTGGCTTTGGAGGTATCCCCTGCAGTTTTAGCGTTTTGTAAAGCCGTCTTGTACATGATAACTCTCTCCTCCAGGGTGTGTTGGAGGCTGCCAGGAGCTGCTGAGGAGACCTTTACGTCCTGCTGCTTCAGCAAAACAACAGGCAGGTACTGTAAATTATTATCTGAAAACAGCTGGTTTGTTAGGTCAAGAAATTACTCAGAACTGTGTGTTGAGAAATTATTTGCCAAAGATAAATAATAGGAGGAAATTGCTATTTCTACACATCTATATCTCATCTTTATTTACTTGTTAAAAATTCTAGGCACACAAGTATTCAAAGCATTTTCAGTAGACTGAAACACAGGTGGGATGAGTATCAGGAAATGTAAATACTCACAAGAAAGAGTGGAAAATTAATTTCTCAAGTGAATCTATTCTACCAGTGACATTAAGAAGGATACAACTATTGTATGGAGATACAGATGTAAAAAATCTGAAAAATCTGAGGTGATTTAAGATCAAAATAGGCAGCTAATTTTGTAAACCAGCAGAAGGACAAATATGTCTGCCCATTCCGGTTACCTGCAACTGCTAAAATGTTGTTGACACAAGGCTGGCAGTGAGCTACGTGTATTGTACCTGCGTCAGTGGGGACTTTGGTTTTTCAGCTTGAGGAGATTCAGCAGTGAGTGAGGATGTGGGGGAAACAGTTACAGCATCCTCAGCTTCCCCCTCACCCACCACTTCCTGTAGCTCTGCCTGATGAGGTAAATTACAGCAACTGATCAACAGCCAACTTTGATTGTTCATATGCAGGGCTGGATTTCAGAAGTGCAGAATGTGAGACAAGTTTTCCATATGGTAAAACATGCAGTTGTTTGACATAATGAAAGTTATGCCAACCAAAATGTGCAGAAGCAATGAAGGCCCTACAAATCAATAAGTCCCTGGCTAAAAAGATGCAACGTACTAGGATAAGTCTATATTTGTTACAGAATTGACACAAATCTTCTTTGACTTCTGCTTTTGCAGCAAAAAGTAGCTCTGTACCACATTTTTACAACATAGGGTACTTTGTTATTTCAGACCAATAAATACTATACTTGTGTATCAACCATTTAATTAATTACTTGACATTACAGGCTTCCAATGAGTGTGTAAAGGCAACAAGACTTTTAAACCATGTGGCAGATGGCCAAAAGGCCCACAAGCAATACAGTTTTCATTTTGATGTCTCTACCTGCTGTGTTGGATGACTGCATTTGGTTTGTCAGGCTACTTGAATTCATTTCAATGTAAAATGTGTCTGGTAAATGGACTACTTTGTCCAGGTTCTTAAAATCTAAGCAGCCACAAACCCTGGCATAAAATCAGAGATAAATATACAGCAACACCAACCAGTAGATCTTCATCGTCCTCCAGGTTACTGTCATCTTCATCCTCATCCTCATCTCTCATACACTCGTCAGCCATTCTTGCGATGTCTTCCATGGGCAGGGGGCCTACGACACAAACATGATGTCATGTATCCGACTGGGTTTGTATTTGAGATCATCAACACATATTACATAAGGTAGTAATAATATAACGGTCAATAGTGTCTATATATCTACCATCTATCTACCAATACGATCTATCAGATGGTAATGACATGTTTATTTTTTAACAGTAACTGTCCTGCCCAGTACAATTCTTAGTGGTGATTGTTAAATAAACAACTTTAAGGGAACCTATCATTATCAGATTTGTTATACTCTCAAATACCAATATAGGTATCAACATCAAAAATCCAGTATCGGTCAGGCTATAGTACTGACTCTAGGCATGGGGACAACACAGCTTCACATACAAGTGAAAAGCTGCACTGCACTCACTTTTCCCCTTCTGCTTGGCTCTTCCTCCAGCAGTAGCAGCTCTATTTCCAGTGATAGCAGCAAGTTCATCCTCCAAGTCCGGGTCGTCCAGATTCCCCTCCATACCCATCATCTCCTCAGGGTCCAGGTCTACAAACAGACCCATCTGAAACCAGGAAGTAAGAGATAACTTCACCCTTTGACAGCTATTGTCAAGAGAACACGTTACAATAAACATCTTTACTTGCAGCGTTCATCAGTGTTGTTGTTGGTACCTGCTTGGCTGCAGCAGCGCCCTGGCCTCTCGGCTGCGGTGCTCTCTTCTTTTTACCAAACATGTTGTTGTTGTTGTTGTTGTTGTTGTTGTTGTTGTTGTTGTTGTTGTTGTGGCTTGTTGTTTAACAAGCCCCTAAGCGACACTCCAGCGATCCAAACTACAAATACAGACAATACACATACAATAATCTGTTTCCTGTTGTGTAATGTCATCGGTCTGCTCAGTAGTTAGTCATGTGAGTGGTTGTCAGGTGGCTCCAAACAGACAACGAGCTGCCAACTGACGCTTATGTTAGCCGAGCGGCTAGCTGTTAGCTAACCATGTTTGTCGCCTCAAACTCAAAAAGTTTGTTCATGAGAAAGAAGACGACTGTTAGTGTCACTGTAAGCAAACACTTGGGAGAGTTTTATCCAGCTTTGAAAGCGTGAGGGTCTTTACCTGCTCGTTCAACACTTCATCAGGTAGTTCAGTTCAGTTTCATTTCTGTGGTTTGACATGGTAATAGATTTGTTTGAGTACGCATGCGCAAAGCGAGGGCGCGTCCAAGGATCATTTTAAAGGTGCAGCCGTGTGCAGCCCTGGCTCCCAGTGAATTGAATTTAATTCAATGCAAAAATAAATCCGTTAAGTAAGTAAGAAATATATCTAACGGTGTAATGAGTTCCATCGTTCTGGTTTTAACTTTTACAGTCATCTCATGATTCAAGTTTTACTGTCATCTGCATAGGAAACACAAGTCTATACAATAATTCCAATCCTGTACCAAGGCACAAGTTAAAAAAAAATGTGTAATTGATATATTACTAATAAGATAGATAATAAAAGATAATAATAATAAAAACTTGTATTTATATAGCGCCTTTCATGAAATCCAAGGACACTGGAGGTTGTAGGCAACTGTATATACTGAAAGCTAAGTACAATGAGCACAAATAAACAATTATATTTCATCAGCAGAATATTTTTTTCTACCAGTCGGATTGGTTTTACGACTGCAGAAAAAAAATCAATTAAGAATTCTCAGAATAAAGAAAACACATTATGACAATACATTTTGTGTAATCAGAAATAATACTTTGAATGAAAATGACGTATGGTAAAACATACCAACTTTATGTCTAGACAGACTAAATCTGGGGGAACTATCAGGCCTAATTTAACAAACAGGAAAATAAAAATGCTAACAACTTTGTAGACAAAGGAACTTTTATTTACTCTATTATAGTATACAATTTAAGACAGATACATGATTATAACAAGCTATATTCATTCCATGATATCAATCCAGATCAGGGGGCTTAGGCTAAAAACTTTGTTCATTATAGACAGTTTAAGCCTGACATTTAGTGCAAAGATTGCAGCGCTGTGGAGATACAGTAGGTCCGGCAATGCGAGACTACTGCAAAGAGAACCTGATCCAGATTTGTGTTACGGTTATACTGCATGGGAATTAAATTAAAGTTCAACACAAATTGTTAAAAATGTAAATGTTTAGGGCTCCCAGATAGCTCAGTTGGTAAAGCGGGCACCCATGTGTGGAGGATTTACTCCTCGATGCAGCGGGCCCGGGTTCGACTCCAACCTGTGGCCCTTTGTTGCATGTCATTCCCCCTATCTCTTCCCTTTCATGTCTTCAGCTGTCCTGTCAAATAAAGGCCTAAAAATGCCCAAAAATAATCTTTAAAAAAATAAAACAGCTGACAGCTCAGGTGGAGTGATATTACAGATCCCTGTGGTTGCTGCTGAGCAGTGTGGGGTAGGATGTGCCGATGGAGCCCCTGTGCCGATAGACAACCAGCTCCAGCACATACTCATCCACTTTCACCACCACGGACGTCCTCTTCTCAGTCGACATGAGAAAGATGATGGTGAAGAGAGCCATCTCAAACTCTGGACTGACACCAATAAAGGAGCCACCAATCGCCTTCACCAGGCCTTTCCAACTGAACTGCAGGTTCAGGACATGGTCGTCTTCATCAGGCTGTAAAACAATGATAGAAAAAACTAAAAAATAAAGGAACTCATACATTTATCTGTTGTTCAGTAACAGCACTGATTGTTGCTATAGAGTTTTTGTTCAGTATCTTCATAATGTAGACACCGTATTTTCTTACTGTATCTTTGCCTTGTCTTGCTTTGTAGCCTTTGTAGTCAATATGGTTGTGTTTTTCCTGCAGGTAGAACTGGATCCAGTTGTGAAGACCCATAATCTCCCGATCAAACTTGGTTTCTCCCACAAACACATGTTCAAATCCACAGGAATCCTCACTATAATGAAAAACAACAATATGTTTCAAAGATAGGTTTATTAAGTCCTCATGTATGGCCTTATTCAACCTGTAATCAGATCCCTTTAGATATTTTCTCTTATCTACTGTGTTTGAATGGCTGCCTAGATAAAAGCATGAAAACACTTTAAGGTAACACAACCTGTGATTCTCCTTTAAGAAGCAGTTGGATATCAAATAGATGCAAATTATCAGTACAATAAACAAAATTAAAGTTGAACCCATTCACTCAGATATATTCTTTCCAATGAAAGTATATTATTGACTTTGGAAATAATAGTTTGACTAAAAAAAGTTTAACCTCAACTTACTTACTACCTTCTTACGGATCAAAACTTCATTAACTGATACAGACCGTGAGATGTGGTTAAAAGCTCCAGCAAAGCTACTAAGTGTTTATTTTTTGTCAGAGATTTATTCTTTATTTGAATATATATTTATATTTTTCTTTTCTCAGTCTAATAACGGGAATACCACATGCAGTAATTGTAACTTAACTATTAATTTAAAAAAGAATACAAAACATAGAATACACTAAGTGTTGTAGCACTGTATTTATTCATGTATATATTTTTACATTCGTTAATGATTCTTGAGAAGGATATTTATTTGTTTTATTATGTTTCCATGCAAGCTAATTCAGCTGCAGAAAACAGTAAAGGTTGTCTTCCACAAGTTTTTCTGTAGATGATTAAACCTGTGCTCTCTCTGCTAACCTCCAGGATCGTCTCTTTCTACATTACAATAGCTCCCCTTGCTATTATTTTGAAACTCACCCTCCACTCCTGTCCCGGTGGTAGAGGCGAAACCAGATGTCATACAGCTGTTTCTTAAACTGTCCAGGGTCTGATTGCGACTGCCCCTTCCTGACCAGATACTTGTGAGCACACTATAAAAGAAAAAACAAACAGTATAATGAGATAGATAGAGAGAGATATATATATATAAATAAAAGTCTTTAGTGTTTCCTCTAAAATACTTCTTGTTGTGAAGTGTTGTGTAGGATCAGTGTGTTGTTTGATTGTGAAGATAGATGTTAAGAGTGTTAAAGAGATGACACCTTCTCTCTCACAGCCACCGCACCTTCATGACATTGGTCTCCATGATAGAATCAATAAAGAGCATGTTCTCTTTTTGCTCCTCTGACGTCACTGTCTCTGATACACCTGTGGACACCTCATAGTTGTCCAGCAAGTTCATGAAATCTGCATTAAAAACATGCTTGTTAAAAAAATGTAGGTAGTAGCAAAAGTACAAGAAGTGTAATGGAGAAAAAAATGAAACTTACGTAAATATGTCTTGATACCCTTGAGTTTGTCTTCGTTGACATATGTGAAGAGCGGAGCCTTGGCGTTGTCTCTGGCATAGTTACTGCCCTGAGCCACATAACCTGCCCTTCCCTGAGCAAAACACATAACACACACAACAGCATGTAAATGCAAAAGGCAGGAAAACTGACTGCATGGGGTTTGCATGGACTGTGTGTATCTCTGAGTGTTTTGCATTGCAGAGAAGCTCTGAAGGCAGACTTGTGATACTGACCTGGAGGGAAATGATGTAATCAGTCCCCGGCCTGAGACGGTTGGTATCCAGGCGCCAGAGTTGGTTAAGCACATCGGTGAGCTCCTTGTCGGCCTGTTGCCTGTACAAATGCAATGAATTAAGTAGAGTATTGGTAGTAAAGAAAACAGAAATGGCACAACAGAATTAGATTATTTCCGACATTGAAACATACATTTTGAAACCTGCTCAAACTAATAAAAATGTTTTTTAGATCTTAAATCTTTTAGTGGGAAAAGCCTGTGTTACAACATTAACGATGGCTCCTTTCTATTCAAGTGTCCCAGTAAGTCATGACAGTGTGACAGTGAGCCAGCGTGCACAAGATCTGAAACTAAAGCAGCTAAACATGTCTTCTGTGAAAAAGGCCTATTGTTAAAAAGTTTAAAGACACACATATTTACTCCATTCGCAGAAATGATTAACTTATGTCTGATAACCTTCCGTCAACTTTGAGTGATGTATTTATTTTATCCTTTACTGACCTACATGTTTTTTTTCTCCCAATAGTAGCCTTTTATAAACTTCATTCAAACATTCCCAACCAGTTAGATTTAAAAGAGGTAATTAGTTTTACCACCAATGATTAAACCAACAAGTTAAACCAATCAAATAGTGCCATTTAGGTAACCATCATGGTAGCTTTTATGAGAATGTGTTGCTTGATTTATTTATTCAGATAACTTATCTGAATTCAGATAACTGTAACAAGAAATTGCTGTAATATACCAAACCAAATCCTTGTATATCTCACTCATAATGTGGCTCAGTATATATATATATATATATATATATATATATATATATATATATATATATACAGTATTTTCAAGGCTAAGAAGCACTAAGAGGAAAGAGGGTGAAATTACTATTTCAAGCAAATGCAACTACAATTCGATCACAGTGTTTGAAAAGCCCTCTTGCCTAATCAAGAAAATTTTTTAATTGTAAGGGTCAACTTGCACATTGACTATTTTGTTCATGTTTTCCATTTAAGTAGGCCTATATTAATAAAAGGCTTGAGTGCATGTCAGCGTTACATTAAAACGTAGCTAACTGAACTAATCTTAGGTCCTCCGACGGGGGACAGTCATGTCACCTACAAATGCTTGCATTCGCTACAGCAGCTGGAGGCCTTCTGTTGTTTGTTTTTTGTTGCGTTTCCAGGGACCAGTCTTGCTGGTTCCTGGAGTTTTCTTTTGTTAGACAACACAATGCCAGCAGAAAAAAAAGGCCAGTCGAGAAAACCTTGACTCCATTAAAGAACCCAGCTCTATCATTAAGTTACAACTGTAACATGAGATAGACCAAAAACTTCAAGATGCTGTTTTATTGTGCCACTAACTGTTGGCCAAATATGATTCAGGGTATCTGCTCAATTTCATCCTTACTGTATATTAGCTTCAAGTGACAATGCCATTTAAAATATCTCAGAACTGCCACACCCTTCCGGCCATTTAAACAGAGCAGATGTTTGACATATTGGGGAACCGGAAGGAGCACTAATATAGAAACTTCTCTCTTCCTAAATTAGTTGTGCATATCACAAGGGAGAACAGCCACACACTTCATTGCAGCAGAGGGTATTTCTACTCAAGTCCTGTTATTTTTGTTCTGTTGTATAATTTAACCCACTAATCACTACCAGACCCTGCAGCACTTACAAACAAACAAACTCTAACACATAACATCCAGAAATCCACTGTACAAACCTGTAATCTGCACTGAGAACAGCTGATGGTCTAAACCAGAAGGACATTTGTGTTTTAGAAACAAAACCTACAAACCTTTACTTTCTCTCGACATTACCATCGAGAAGACCCCAAGTATTGTGTTACAGTTTGGCTGAAGTTTACATCAAATATTTCTATTTTGACTGGAAACAACGTAAAGCGGTCGAAAGTTGGCTGAAAATGTCACTAATCAGCTAAATAAATATGCACATACAGGAACTGAAGAAAACAAATTAAAATATAAGTTATTCTGATGTCTCTCTGCTCTCCAATTGTCACCAAAAACTTACCCCTTTGCCATGTTTTCGTTCAGTGGTAAATGTTACTCTCTGACTTCTCATCTACTACAGAACTACTCATGCGGACAGTTATCAGCGTCAATCATGACGTTCCCAAAAGAACCAGCCAATTACAAGACCCGAAGACGCCCCCGCCCCTGATTAGAAGGGTGGATCCCTAATAGGTCCATGGTAAGGGGGCAGAGCATTGACTGTAAATATTAATTATTTTTTTAATTATTAACAGTCTATGGGGCAGAGCATGGATGGTCAGAGAACAGATAGAGAGACGACTCAGACAACTGAGTACTTTCATGTATCTGCGTCAAGTGGGGTTCCCCACTGTACGTCACTTTAGGAGACAAACGAGAGAAAACATACTCAAACCACTTTTTCCACACACTTCTGACCGTTCAACACGGAAACCGCAATACAACGGTGCACGGTGCCAGTGCAGTCTCAAACGCAAACGCAAACGTATTCACAACAGCTGCTTTTATTTTGAAAACCACTACCAGATGGAAGGAAAATGGAAGGAAGATGACTTTTGCGCAAGCGCAACAGCCGCACACGTTGTTTTGATATGGGTTTGGCAAAAATAGCTAAGAGATAGTCATGTTTAAATAGCTTCACCACGCTGTTTACGTTGTTTATCGTCTCAGTGTTTCACATCTAGGTTTCTGATTTGACTGTTAGTAGCTGTAATTACCTGTTGGTCAAACGGGACGACAGATAAAGCTGCCGTTTAATGAAAGCTAACCTTTCTAGCTTAGCACTCTGTAGCGACAAGTGGCAGCATGGCAGCTGTACTGGAGCTGATTGCTGGGAGCTACGAGCAGATCGCCTTTGGTTACCGAGTGAATACTGATGGGGAAGTAAGTCTGTCCTTATTTTTTTGTTTTGTAACAATAATAATAATTATATTAGTTAATGTCCCGACTGGTCTGCGTTGTATTTCTGCTCTCTGTCACTTGAAAACTAAACTGTCACTGGGATTGATGGGTAGTCCTACAGGGCAACCTGTGTGTTGAACTAGGACCAACGATTTCATGTTTTTAGTCGGGTGATGAATAGTGTAACCTGTTTTAACTAACTGGCACTGTCAGAAACCTAGGTTCTATGTGTTTTCTCCCTGTTTCAGTACTTAAGTACTAAAGTCCATTAATTCCCAATCGTTTTTTGTTCGTCATGCAGGAGTGGACAGCCAAGGCGAACTTCACACATCACGCGCACACAGCGTCCATATCAGCTGCGGCAGCCAGTGAGAGGTTTGTTGTCACAGGAAGCAAAGATGAGACCATACAGCTGTACGACATGAAGAAGAAGACTGAACACGGAGCTTTGCTGCATCATGATGGTGAGTATCATTATGTACACTGACCAATTCTACAATGTAGACCAAGTAGCTGTGGCACTAAGATTTCTTGTTTGATATAGGGGGCTTCCTAAAGATGTCTGTAGCCTGTGGTCAAGTTCATGTGAAGGCATTTAACCTTCTACATGAAAATACCAAGGATGCAGTAGAGACTGATGATATATTTTATGGTTAGAAAGGACATGGACAAAGACAATTCTATTTTTTAATTTCTTGTGAAAACAAAAAAATAAAATCCACACAAAAGATTACTTTCTTATTTAAAAAAAATAAACGTAATTTAGAGATCTTGAGAAAACTGCTGCATTCTTTTGTGAACTTGACATGCCAATTTCATTTTTGATACTTTTTTTTTGTTGCTTGTTTTAAAGTCACAATCTCTCTCCCATTTCCTCATTTGTGGTAGGCTATAGGTGTTGTAGCAAAACTGCTTTTGCCTCATGATTTGTAGTTTGAAAGACTGTTGGGGCCTGATTTACTTGGCCCCTGATGACTTTATTAATTTTCTTTACTGTGGAACAAGGAGAATAAAATATCATTGAAGAATTTACCATGTTTACATTTTACTGTTTTTCAAGCTGTAAAGAAATGAAAGACCCTAGCTTTGTGGTCTCCACACCTGACCCAAACTTCTCTGTATTGCACAGGCACCATCACCTGCCTGGAGTTTTATGGGGCATCTCATTTACTGAGCGGAGGAGAGGATGGACTCATATGTGTGTGGAGCACAAAGAAATGGGAGTGTCTGAAATCCATCAAAGCTCACCAGTAAGCACACAGAGAGATGCTGCAGAAGCACTGAGATGGTTGTGTTTGTGGTATTGTTGAATTGGTATTTTGTTGGAGTTAAAGTAACTTGTTTAATCCTCTTGTTTTGCTCAGTGGCCATGTCACATCGCTGTCTGTCCATCCGTCTGGGAAACTTGCTCTTTCAGTTGGGACAGATAAGACTCTCAGGTAAAATTCAGTCCATGAGTAGAGACCATTCATTTAACAGGAAATAAAAAAAGACTGTTTTGATCTTTTTATCATTTTAGAACATGGAATCTAATTAACGGAAGATCGGCCTTCATCAAAAACATAAAACAGAGTAAGCCTCCTTTTGGATTCTGAAGTTAAGAACTGATCAAGTTATTTTAGCAATATTAGTATGTTTGAAATGACTTCAACCTTTTTTGTTCCCTACACTTTTAACAGATGCACACATTGTGAGATGGTCTCCAGATGGGGATAAATATGTGGCTGTGGTGAATGACAAAGTGAACATTTACGACCTGGAGACAGCCTCTGTGACAGGAACAATCACAAACCCCAAGAGGATATCATCTGTTAAGTTCCTAAATGTGAGTTCCTTGACTACAGGTGCTTCTCATGTCGCTTAAATTGCCTCCTCGACTCCTCCACTTGCCTCCCTTCCTCATGGGAAATCATGGGAGGAGAGAGGAACCGAGGAAATGTGTTTTAGAGGGATGAGAACATCCTTTCCTCTGAAGCCTCACGTGAATTTGTCAGCTGTATGGGCAGAGTTGGCAACAGCTTTCAGCTGCACGGCTTCCGGGAAGGCTGCTCTTGTGTATCCTCGCTCATGGCTCCTCGGTGATCCCTCTTCGATGCTTGCTCCTCGGGGCAGGAATAAGAGCTTTGAGACGGCCTTCACCGAAAAAGGACGGAACAACATCCAGTTCGACCGAGGAGTCGGAGAGCTATCAAATGAGCGACGTGAGAAGCACCCTATGACTCTGAGAAACTTGCACTTACAGTGACATCTATATGTGATATATAGATTGTTGTGGTTGAGATGATTTGTATCTGCTATTACATCAAGATATGACAATAATAAGCAACATGACAATGAGTTTAAATAGATGTTGTAATCCTGCTTGTTTTTCAGAACTCCATCCTGGCCGTCGCAGGAGACGATGAAATTGTGAGGTTTTGTGACCTGGGAAAAGAAAAATGGGTGTGTGAGTTTAAGGCACATGAAACCAGGTAAATTCATAGTGTTTTTTTACTTCACAAATCCACCACCATGTACTGTATATCTTAAAGTTATTAGGTGCAGGTGTTTGTAGTATGTATTTAAAGTAAAGGCTTATATATTTTATTGCAAAAAAAATTGAAACTTATACCAAAATATCTTCATATCGCAGACAAGTGTTTATTTTACATCTCATGTCATATTGGTGAAAAGATAGCGAACAAACCTACATCCTTTTGTGATTTCAGAGTGAAAGCGGTTGACAGTTTCATGATGGAGGATTACTGCGTGCTGGTGACGGCTTCAAACGACGGATTCATCAAAATGTGGAAACTCAATCTAAAAGAGGCATGTCTCTAGTGTTATTTATAAACATTTGAGTGTATAGATATTCAGATGAATGTCAGACATAGAAAAACATAATGTTACGAGACTTTGATATAGTTTTATATCAACAAATCTGTTTGGCAAAAACAAGAATTTCTCAAAAATGACAAGCTGCTGTAGATCTAGCAATGTACTCCTGTTGTCCAACAGGAGCTGGAATCTCCCACTCTACTTGGGGAAGTGAACACAACGGCCAGACTGACGTGCCTTGCTGTGTGGAAACCTTCATCAGTGCAGCAGACTGCTGAGGAACCAGCAGCTGAGGCAACAACATCTGAAGGTACCGTAGTTGTCCTGCAAACCCTGACTTTTGTTCCATTTCATCATCAAGTTATGAAAAAGATTTGAGCTATAGATATTAGTATACTGAAGCTAGGGATTTTGGTCTTTTTAAGTTTCCACGTTGATAGGGATGCACTGTAGGTGGTTCAGCTTTCTCCCACTAAAATCTAAATAAATAAATCTGTTTGCTTCTGTCCACAGAACTCACACAGGAGCTTTCAAAGACGAAAAGAGTCAGAATTGTAGCAGAAGAAGTCGTTCTAGAAGATGAGAGTAAACCCAAAAAGAAGAAAAAGGATGGTGGAAAATAAAATGGAAAAAAATTAAATCTGTTTTATTATTGGTGGACTTATGTCTGGACTATTTGGTCACATATGCATGTGCTGTTTGTGGTTGCCACAGGGAGGTCATAAAGTACAGCTTTTAAGGACAGAGTTTGTGAATATATTTTGCTGTCAACACTGAAAAGAAGAAAAAAAGACAATGG
This sequence comes from Sander lucioperca, assembly GCF_008315115.2. Lineage (NCBI taxonomy): Eukaryota > Metazoa > Chordata > Actinopteri > Perciformes > Percidae > Sander > Sander lucioperca. The sequence continues at coordinate 4,442,640 of NC_050181.1, forward strand.
AAAATGATATATGCAAAAATAAAAACGTTTTATAATCCATTTACTGCATTTTATCTTGTCAAATACTTTACTCATGGTTACCACTAGGAGGTGGTAAAGCACAGATGCTGATTGTATGTTTTGAAGGATATATTTGCTGTCTTTGTGGCAAGATAGTCACGAATCGATTATGGGTCACCACTTTCGTCCTTTGGCACTGTTGAAGAGTGATACGTTATTAACTAATAAATAGTATAAGATTGCCAGACCTAACTCCACAACGCTGCGGAGTTACAACGAAATAATCAACAATGTTCACATACTTTTATTTTGTTAAATTACATCAGAAGTGACATAATCAGAACGTTAACATTCGGAAGTTGCTAGGTTCTAAACCAAACTGGTGCTAGCTTAAACTTTCATAAATTCAGGTAAGACTAAATGTTTTTATTATTTTTAGTACGTTTAGTGTGATATTTAATTGCAAACAGAATTGGCATGTTATTTCAATTCAATTCAATTCAATTTTATTTATAGTATCAAATCATAACAAGAGATATCTCGAGACACTTTACAGATAGAGTAGGTCTAGACCAAACTCTGTACTTTACGAAGCCCCAACTATTACAGTGGTTGCCTCAAGAGCAAGCATTAGCAGTAGCTATTGCGACAGTGGCAAGGAAAAACTCCCTTTTTTGTTAGGAAGAAACCTCGGACAGACCCAGACTCTTGGTAGGCGGTGTCTGACGGCACCAGTTGGGGGAGTGGTGAATGGTGGCAATAATAGTCATAATAAAGATAGTGAAGCAGTGATCACAATGGTAGTCATAGTAGTTCATGTCATAGTAGGGCACAGCAGGGCGTTACGGGGTGTAGTGTGGCACAGCAGCCTGGGTGGACGTGGTTGGACGCGGCAGGACGCAGTCGGACACTGCGGGGAAACGCAGAGCGTAGCAGGGTGTAGTAAGTCCATAGCGTCAGCTGCACCCAGGACCCCGGTGTAGGTGCCACCCAATTCCAAGGCGATGTTCTGGGTGAAGAAGAAGCAAAGGGACTCCGGGGAGAAAACTCCCCAGAGCTAGGTTAGTAACAGGCATTTCTGGGACTAAGATGCACACAAAAGGAGACAAGTGAAAAGAGAGAAGAGGGAGCGGCTCATTGTGTCCTTGGAAGGAGCTTCCCACAGCAGTCTAGAGTCATAATAGCATAACTAAGAGAGGCAGGCTAAAGAGAGGGGCCCTGGACCGGGCTCGTACTCTCCCCTGCCGGAACGGGCTTGTACTTCCTGCCTCCCTCTACTCTACTCTACTATGCTGCAACTCCTCACTCCCTAACTATAAGCTTTATCAAAGATGATGGTTTTCAGTTTATTCTTAAATGTGGCGACGGTGTCTGCCCCCCGAACCCAAGTTGGGAGCTGGTTCCACAGGAGAGGAGCCTGATAGCTGAAGGCTCTGGCTCCGATTCTACTTTTAGAGACTCTAGGAACCACAAGTAGCTCTGAGTTCTGGGAGCGCAGTGCTCTAGTGGGACAATAAGGTACTAAAAGCTCTTCTATGTATGATGGTGCTTGACCATTTAGTGCTTTGTAGGTCAGGAGAAGGATTTTAAATTCAATCCTGGATTTTACAGGAAGCCAATGCAGAGAAGCTAATACAGGAGAAATGTGATCTCTTTTGTTAGTTCTTGTCAGAACACGTGCTGCAGCATTCTGGATCAGCTGGAGGGTCTTGAGGGACTTATTTGAGCAGCCTGATAGTAAAGAATTACAGTAGTCCAGCCGGGAAGTTACGAATGCATGGACTAGTTTTTCAGCATTGTTTTGAGACAGGATGTTCCTGATTTTGGCAATGTTACGAAGATGGAAAAAGGCTGTTCTTGAGGTTTGTTTTAAGTGGGCGTTAAAGGATAGATCCTGGTCAAAAATGACTCCTAGATTTCTGACAGTAGTGCTGGAGGCCAGGGCAATACCATCTAGGGTAGCTATATATTTAGATAATGAAGTTCGGTGGTGCTTGGGTCCCAGCACAATAACTTCCGTTTTGTTTGAGTTCAACATCAGAAAATTGTGGGTCATCCAGGATTTTATATCTTTAATGCACGCTTGAAGTTTAGCTAACTGACCGCTTTCGTCTGGCTTGATTGACAGATATAATTGGGTGTCGTCTGCGTAACAGTGAAAGTTAATTGAGTGTTTCCTAATAATATTGCCTAGAGGAAGCATATATAAAGAGAATAGAATTGGTCCAAGCACTGAGCCTTGAGGAACGCCATGGCTAACTTTAGCGTATTTGGATGGTTTATCGTTAATATTAACAAATTGGGATCGCTCAGAAAAATAGGACTTAAACCAGCTTAGTGCGATTCCTTTAATGCCAACTAAATGTTCCAGTCTCTGTAAGAGGATGGTATGGTCAATAGTGTCGAATGCAGCACTAAGATCTAATAAGACAAGTATGGAGACAAGTCCTTTGTCAGCAGCAGTTAGAAGGTCGTTAGTGATTTTCACCAGTGCCGTCTCTGTGCTATGATGCATTCTAAATCCTGACTGAAAGTCTTCAAATAGACTATTTCTGTGCAGAAAGTCACACAATTGATTAGCGACTACCTTCTCAAGGATTTTGGAGAGAAACGGGAGGTTAGATATAGGTCTATAGTTGGCTAAGACCTCAGGGTCGAGGGTGGGTTTTTTCAGAATAGGTTTTATCACAGCTACTTTAAAAGACTGCGGTACGTGACCCGTTAATAAGGACATATTGATCGTATCTGGTAATGTGGTGTTGACCACGGGTAGTGCTTCTTTAAGTAGCTTCGTTGGAATGGGGTCTAAGAGACAGGTAGTTGGCTTAGCTGAAGAGACCCTTAACATTAATTGTTGGAGGTCTAAAGGATAAAAGCCGTCTAAATAAGTATCAGGTCTTATCGTTCTCTCTAGCCCTCCTGCGCCCAATGGTGAGTCGTTGGAAGCTGTGGGCAGAAGGTGATGAATTTTTTCTCTAATTGTTATAATTTTATCATTAAAAAAGGTCATGAAGTCATCACTGCTCAGAGCTATAGGAATAGATGGCTCAACAGAGCTGTGACTATCTGTCAGCCTGGCTACAGTGCTGAAAAGAAACCTTGGATTGTTCTTATTTTCTTCTATTAGTATTGAGTAGTAGTCTGATCTGGCATTTCTGAGGGCCCTCCTATAATTTTTTAGACTATCTTGCCAATCCACACGAGATTCTTCCAGTTTGGTGGAACGCCATTTACTTTCAAGTTTTCGTGAGATTTGTTTTAATTTGCGAGTTTGGGAGTTATACCAAGGTGCTAGTTTCCTTTCCTTCATCATCTTCTTTTTGAGAGGAGCAACCGAGTCTAAAGTAGTCCGTAGGCAGGCCGTAGCAGCGTCTACAAAGTTATCAAGTTGGGAGGGACTAGAGTTAACATAACAGTCCTCTGTTATATTAAGGCATGACATTGAGTTAAGTGCTGTTGGAATAGCTTCCTTAAATTTAGCTATAGCACTGTCAGATAAGCATCTAGTGTAGAAACTTTTATTTAATTTCGTATAGTCTGGTAGTAGGAATTCGAAAGTTATTAAAAAATGGTCTGATAATAAAGGATTCTGCGGAAATACTATTAAATCGTCAATTTTGATGCCATATTCTAGCACAAGGTCGAGGGTGTGGTTAAAACAGTGCGTGGCCTCGTGCACCCTCTGACTGAAACCAATAGAATCTAGCAGTGAATTGAAAGCAGTACTAAGGCTATTGCTCTCAATGTCCACATGGATATTAAAATCACCTACAATAAGTACTTTGTCTGATTGAAGGACTACGCATGATAAAAACTCTGAGAATTCAGATAAAAACTCAGAATATGGACCTGGTGCTCGGTAAACAACAACGAATATAATTGGCTGTACTGTTTTCCATGTTGGGTGTTGAAGATTAAGAACAAGGCTTTCAAACGAGTTATAATTTAGTTTAGGTTTAGGATTAATTAACAGGCTCGAGTCAAATATGGCTGCAACTCCCCCTCCTCGGCCTGAGCCTCGTGGAATTTGGGTATTATTATGACTGGGAGGAGTGGCTTCGTTTAAACTAACATATTCGTCATGGCCCAGCCAGGTTTCGGTGAGGCAGAATAAATCAATGTGGTTATCTGATATCAATTCGTTTACCAATAATGCTTTCGATGACAGAGATCTAATATTTAATAGTCCACATTTGATTTTCCTATTCTGTTCTATCGTTGCAGTGGTTGTTTTAATTCCAATTAGGTTGTTTAGTATAGCACCTCTTTTGTTAGCGTTATGTTTAAACGGTCTCAGTCGGGGGACAGACACGGTGGTTATGGGATTATGAATGGGTGATTGCTCTGAAGGGAGCACAGAGGGGCGTGTAGCGCTGTATCTCTGATTATTGACTTTGTCGCCATTATTAACTGTTTTAACTGTTGACAAGTTCTGGTAAACTGTTGGTGATTTACTCTAGCCTCCTGACATGGCTGTAGACTGGGTTGGGTTCAGCTATGCTGCTCTGGTGTCAGCAGGAGGAATCATAGGTTACGTGAAAGCAGGTAAGGAAAACACAGCGATATAACTAGCTAGATATACAGTGGTGGAGGAAGTATTCAGCTCTCTTTATATACAACCTATGAGTCAGATCCTTAGGTAACCGTAAAAGTACTAATACCACACTGTAAAAAAATACTCTGTTACAAGTAAAAGACCTGCATTGAAAATATTTAGTAAACGTATGTAGCTAACGTTAGCTAGGTATAATCAGGAAATTGTACTTAACGTATTAAAAGTAATGCAGAAAAATGGCCCTGTGACTAATATATCTTTTGATTATTATTACTCATGCATTAACATGACATGACCAATAAAATTGATTTTATTGTAAAAGCAGGATTTTACTGCTGTAACGTATGTTAGTTGAGGCTAATTTATTAACTAGTTTGTATAGGACTGCAACTAATGATTATTTTCATTACGGATTAATCTACTGATTATTTTCTTGTTTTATCAATTGATTGTTTGGCGTATAGTACCAATAGTCTAGAATTCTTTAATTATTAATTTAATAATTATTGAAAAATAATAATAATCACAATGTAAAGGAGCTAATCTTCACATTTGTGAAGCTGGAACCATGACATGTTAAAAATGACAGTTATCAAAATAGTAATAGCAATAAATCCTACCTTCTTGAAAGCTCTAATGTTCACTTTTTTAAAAATTAAACTTTGAGGTCATTTAGGAGGTTTGTGGTGCTGTTGAATTGTATTGCGTTATATTGAGAGGCCTTTTTAATATAAATGAGGTGGACAAATCCATTAAATTTAATCAAGTGTTGATTTCAAAATAAAAGCTAACTGTGTTTCCTCCACAGGCAGCGTCGCCTCCCTAGCTGCAGGGCTCTTGTTCGGCCTGCTGGCTGCAGTCGGTGCTTATCTGGCATCTCGAAATTCCAAGAATGTCTGGCTTTCACTAGGTAAGCAAATTAAGTTTGTTAAACGGTGACAGTCCAGCTGCAGCTTTCACAAACACATGGCAACAACTGTTTCCCTGCAGGCACCTCGGGAACTCTGGCTGTGGTGATGGGACTGAGATTTCTCAACTCATGGAAGTTCATGCCAGCTGGTTTAATGACTTTAGCAAGGTAATACACAATTCCTTCTTTTCAGATTTTACTTTCCCTCTGACTGTTTCTGGTATAATCATTTAGTAACACAACCAGCTTTAATGGCCAAGTAAGTGTGAACGCATACAAGACATCTGACTCCAGCTCATTGTTGCTTTTAAAGTACATAAACAGAAAGACATATGGCTAAAAACAAGGACAACAAAGCTGAACAAGGTAAACATAAACATTTACAACATTCTGCACCATGTGGACTGTAGACATTTGCTTTCATAAACCTGAGACAATCAGAAATAAACACATTTACTTTTCAGTCCTTTATTTACCATATCCTGATATAAATGTTTCTTTTCAGTGGACTAATGCTGGTAAAAATCATCACTGGAATGCAGAGGAAACCACATAAATGAAAAAATGAAAATATCTAAATATACCTTTTCTGTGTGTACACATTTTTGACATAAAAAAAAAAATCTCATTTGTGCTCCCACCTACTCTTCATTCGCAAACATTCCCTTGATGTGGTTTTCTAATACAGTCTGGTTCTGTATAAAAAATGTGATATAAATAATTTTAAGGAAAGGGTACAAGAAAATAAAGTACATTTGTATACAGTTAGGTGATGTGAGCTTGTAAATTATCTGCTGCTGTAAAACAATAAATGTACCTACTTTGATAAAGAAATAATTACTTTATTTCATTTCTACTATATAAAAAAAACAAAACAAAAAAAACACTGACCATAGAAGTTATGGGACACTTGTACAACACTGAACAATTTTTTAATAGCATGTCACATGTTACAACAGACTAGCAAGAAACACTTCTCCTCTGAAGTCTGTATTTCTTGGCTAAAGTGCCGTGGGAACTTTTCCCATGAGTCACTGGTGGAGCAGAGTGGACTGCTACTGGTGGCCTCCGTATTTGGCAGTCCAGTCTACTCGTCCGTGCACTGGCTGGGTGTTTGTGCTCCTTGAAAAGGTGTTCTTCCCTGTAACGCTGGATCCAGGGTTCTGAGGATTCAGAGATCTGCTCCTCCACCCTTCATATTCTGGGAAATCATCGTGAGAGAGAAGGAAAGTGTGTTCAGGCTAAACTCGGAACGCGATGTAAAGCTGCATTTCTTGTGCTCATGGGGCAGATTTATCTTTACCTTCATTTGAGAGCAGCAGTTTATTTGAGGAGGTCTTGCTCTTGGATGACTTTATTTTAGACTCAACTCTTAGATCAACTACAAGATTCACAGAAGAAAGTGTATACAAATTCAGGTTGAAACACATGACACTATCAGGGTCTGATAGTACTGGTAAAAAAAAAAAAAATCCTTGAAAGCCCCTTCAGTCACAATCCTCTCAGACACGTCTATCTATAAGGAAGACATTGACTCCTTTTGAACTCCAGGGGGCGCTTTTGTTAAAGTATAATGGAAGATAAAGTTAAAGAAGTGTACTCATGAAGAAACTGCTCTCCAAACACACAACAGTAGCTTCCTGTACCATCCAACTTGATTAGTACCAGGCAACACTGAACCAAGAAAGGTCTGACTCAACCATTATTCTGTCTGAGAAAATAAAAAAGTTCTCCTGTTGTGACTCACTAGCAGAGGTGTCTCCTATAGGTGCCAGTGTAATCCTCTGTCTAGCGGCTCTTGTTTCAGTCTTCTGTAAAGGTGACATGTGTGTTTTGTTTGGGTTGTTGGAGTGGCTCATGAAGGAGTCTGGAAAGGACAATGAAGAAAGCGATGTAAACCACTCCACTGATGTCATTACTTTTTCGTTACTTTTTAATTGCTTCATCTTGAGATTTCAACAATGTCAGTTATCTCCAACTGACAGCGAGGTAGAGACATCCTCATAAGCCACAAAGACCACCTCTAATTCTGTGAACCGCTCCTAAATTTCAGAGAGTCTTTTGAGCGGAGACAAGGGCCTCTACAGGAGGTCCTCCTGCCAGCTGCCATCTCCCTGTGCAACCAGTCGCCTCTGTGTCAGGAGTCAGGGCAAGGGGGTGAGGAGGTGAAGCCTCACACTTCCTCCTAACGGACTAAACAGTGATACAGACTGAGCCATACGCCTTTCATCCACTTTAGAATTAAATTATCTGAGCCATAACTGCACTCTAACCTTACAGTATAATCAGCATTTCATTTCCCACTACTTGCACTATGTCTACGTCACATGTATTAATGTATGGTATAAAAAAAAAAAAAAAGCTGCACTTTTTATTTAAGGTACTGTTTATAAGTATTGTATCTCGTTGATAAGTATTGTGTATTTCTTTGCTTTTTTATTTTGTCTTAAATGCTTAAAAGCTGCTGTAACAAAAAAATCCTGCTGGGATTAATAAAGTACTCAAAATCTCTATCTAAAACCACAGCACAATATGGAAAGAAAAGAGGAGGGGTGAGCGTAGGAGGAAAACAACACAAGAAAACAGGAAATCTGAAGTGTTTTTTCCAGTCGACATCTTGGAAGGACGTTAGGTATAATTTAGGTCTGGCTGCTTCATACTCTCATGTAGAGAAAAGGAATACATGCTTTTTGTGTGGCGGGTGAGTCATATATGTCACCCGGGGCGACTTGTGAATATTACTGCTTTCCTCTTTTCAGCACAGAATAGATAAAAACTGGTTGCAACACTGATGTTATCAGTTTGATGCTGTAATTAGCTGCTGTAGTTACAAAATTCTATTTGCCTTCCCTACCCGGGGATTGAGTGATAAAAACAGTAAATCATAATAGAGTTGTTGGGAACTTGAAAAAATGATGTCATGTTACTTTAAAACCTGTGTGAAATTATTGTATTTTCAAATAATTAATGGCATTTTACACTGCTGAAATATCAGACAGGACTGGTTTGCTGCATCAGGTCAGAGGGAATTAGAAATATTACACCAGGATCCAGTGGTGGAAAATAACTAAGTACATTAAGTAAGTACATTTACTCAAATACAATTTTGAGGCACTTTACTTATTGTATAAGTATTGCCATTTTATGCTGCTTTATACTTCTACTTCATTACATTTCAGAGAGAAATATTCTACTTTTTACTTCACTTTATTTATTTAGGAGCTAAAGTTATTTTTAAATTAAGACTTTACAATACTGATCCAATAATATAATAGTATAACACTGACAGTAGACACTGCATTCTGAGTATTTTGATATTTTAAGTACATTTTGTTGCTAATACTTGACCAAAAATAAGGTTGATTCCCTTACTAGCATATCTATTAATTCATTGTATTATTTTACACTGCAAAATTGATCTGACCTGCTCTTTTAAACAGCTATTGGCGCTACACGTGTGTCCTCAAGTCTTTCTTACCTTTATTTAGAATAAACTCCAGCATCTGTCCTCTGGTTAAACACGAGCTGCCCCAAAGGTTTCTGCTGACAACCTGGCCTCCTACTGAGGAGTTGTATTTTGGATTTATGCCTGAAAAGGACAAAACAGTTTAGAATGAACTCACTGTAACTGAGCTATCACAACAATTTGCCCAGATGGGATAAGGACTTTTGTCTGTTGGTCTTTACCTCTCTTTTTTTTTTTTACTGGTTTAAGGCAGAGATCCACTTTTTAATATCACATAAATGTATAATTCATTTCTTAATTTTTCTCAGAATGTTTGTGTTATTAGTGTTTTTTTAATTTTAGTGTTTAGAGTATAGTTTTTGGCTTCACTGTGAAACTACATAAATAAACAAAGAAATGTACACTTAACACTCCTCGGGTGAGGCAGAGGAAATCAAAGGTTTTGCAGAGGCCAAGGAAACTGTTGATGTGATTTTTGTGATACAGTAGATCATTGTTTCTCACCAGGCAGATATCTGGACTGGCGGAGGTAGTGTTGCTTGGCAGACGAGGTGATGGAATAAGCTCTGTTCAGCCCGCTGTTGCTCTGCAGTTTTGCTCCCGTGTTGTTCTTTGACTCAGGAAATCTAGACAAAAACTTAATATTGTATTTTTTTCACAACTGTGATGAAAACACATCTTCAACATGAAAATGAAGAGTTCTAACCGACAGCTAGGTCCCTCCAGTGTCCTGTCCTTCAGAGAGCTGATGGTGGTTTTTTTGGAGATGGAGACTCCAGCGTCTGCGTCCTCACCATCGTCCCAGCTGTCCACGGACCTGAAAGACGTCTGGCCCCACCGTCGACGTCCTGTCCTCACTCCAGTTATGCCATTCTTTGCTCCTGTAGGCTTTAAAATGAACATACAAAGACAAAATAAAGTTCTGTAAGCCCCAAGAAGGTCCCATTCTGACATTTAGCAGCTGTTGTTGAGTGATACTTACAGCCTGCCAGCTGTCTTTCACCAGGCTGAAAGGTTCCTGCTGCCCCTCTGTCAGCATGGTGGAACACATTTCTTGTTTTGTGCTTTGCTCCATGTTGTCCTGAGGTAAAAGTATCTGCTGAAGGGGCTGGTGGAGAGATTGGCTGCAGGTCTGTGTCCTACTTGGATCGCCGGACTCTATGTCCGTCCTACAGAGGGACAGAGGCTTTGTTTCTGCAGCCGCCTCGGATATCTTTGCCTGAGCCTTGTGCTGCTCTGAGTACTTCAGAGGAGCACTGAGTGCCTGGCCGACATGGAAGTATGGATACCGTAGAACCTGTAACACAAACAGTACAAATACCTTGCAAGGTAAACAACATATTAAAAATGGGAAAAATATACAGAAAAATTTAAAACAATATGTACAAAATGGAGCAATAGCAAAAATAATAGGGCTTACAAGAACATAGACATGGGTTCTTGTTTATAGGACATGGAATATAATGCAAGATATATCTTGTAAAGGACTAATGAAACAAACCACCACTGCACATTTATCATAGTGCTAAAAGCTGTAAAGTAAATTCATAAATTATGTAGAGCACTGGAAACTCATTTTTTTGTAATTGTCAAGCTTCAGCAGTAGTTCAAAAGCTTTCATAATGATCAGTGTCTGTCTCACACTTTTAATGAAGTCAGTGGATGTGCATTGCTTCAGTAGTACACACAGATGTCAAGTCGGTATTAATTACAGCCAAGGTAAGCTGACCGATTCCTACTTGGGCCTCCCATCCCATGCTCTCACAAAGTACTCAAAGGTGCTCAGGATAAAAGCATTCACTTGTGTTACTCTGCAAACAGTCATCTCAAAATAATGTCTTCCCGGTCATCTTATGTATGTTTATTCCAACCAATCTATGTTCAAACTCAATGAGTTTTAAATATACCTGAGCAGCACTTGGTCTTTTCTCAGGGTCCCACTGCAGCATGTCTTTCATCAGTGTGATCGCCTCGTTGCTGGCATTTGGGATCAGGGATCTGAGGCTGGTGGGGACGCACTTTGGGAAGCGGAAGTTCATTGAGGTGGCCAGGTTGTAGCCCTCAGGCCAGTCTGACTGATGTTGTAAGAGACAAGAGAAAACAAATGTGTCACAAAACCTTCACAACAAAAGAAAAGAAATGAGATTAAATAGCTTGTAATGTTAGCATCATAGAATGACAAGGGCCCAAGCCGAGAGGCTGTCACTATGATTTAAGAGATTCTGGTTGGTTACATCCACGATAGTCTCGCATTGCCAGACCTTCCTCCACAGCGCTGCGGAGGAGGGTCTGGCTAGTCCACACAGCATTCCGGGATGGGAGAAAAACGTTCTCTGGTTTATTGGCATTTCTTTAAACCAATCACAATCATCGTGGGCAGTGCTAAGCTCTGCCTGGAGCCGCTGCAAAAAAGCCTCGGGAAGGAACTTGTTTTGGTGGAACATGTGTACGTTCAAAAGTTGATTTAGTAGTGCAACAGAAAACTCAGATTGGACAGGATAGTCTAGCTAGCTGTCTGGATTTACCCTGCAGAGATCTGAGGAGCAGTTAACCATAGTCCTCATAAATCAACCGGAGTTTAAAATTCCAACACAAAGAAAGCGGAAGAAAACGGACATCGGCGAAAAGACATACATCTGGCACAATTTCCTGCAGCACCAGAGCAATCCCTGAAGAGGAACGTCGTCAGCAGGACCACAACATATGACACCTTGTTGTGATGGTTCACCTTCTTCAGCGTTCCCAGCACCTGACAGATCTTAAAGATCTCATCCACCTCGCTGTTCCCAGGGAACAGGGGTCTGAGTGTGTAGAGCTCCGCCATGATACATCCCATGGCCCAGATGTCGATGGGTGAGCTGTAGGAATTAGACTTTAGCAGAACCTCTGGGGCTCGGTACCTGTCAGAACAGCATGGGAGGATATTTATGAAACATTTGCATACAGTGATTTAACTCTACTCTTGCTCTCTCTTGTTAAATTACTCTTTTTTTGTTAATGTTCTTATTTCATCTTATCGTACACAGAATACATGTTTGTGTCTCTCACTAGCAACTAATGAGAGCCACTGCATTGATTATTGAGAGCATATTTTCTCACTTAGGCTACTAATAGTGGTATCTAGCCAGCAAGATAGTATTTGTTTGGTTTGTCCAGGTTTTAAGAAGTCTGTCTCTGAGATACAGTATTTGCTTTCACCCCAATACAATGAAGGTATTTTTTCTTTATGATACTTACAGAAAAAAAAAAAATCTTTAAATTTTATATATATATATATATATTTTTTTTTTTTTTTTTTTTTTTAAAGAATTCAACATGTGGCATCTCTTTCCAGAAACTACATCCTGGTTGCTCTGGATAATCTACAGACATCACTGTTATTTTAATTGGAACTATTTTCTGTGAAGAAATGTTCCCAATGAAATTTTTGACAGCTTGTTGGATTATCAAAAGTAAGGTGTTTTAAAGGAAGAGTTCGCTGTTGAATTTTCTAAATGAAATTCTTCACTGCTGTTTGCACCACAAGCTGAATGCATGAATACATTAAACAAATGTTGATGATATGAAGTATGACATAAGATTAACATTGAAGTTGATAGTAGCAGACAGTACATTAATGTTATTATGTAGTATAAATAGAGGATACCAGCCGACTGATCCCCAATAATCTCAAAATACAGTTATGATAAGTGATATTACAGCCGTTGTTACTGTAAGTTTGATTCAGGTCAGGCTGCAGATCAACAACATCCATCATAACTTGTTATGTATATCATCTACAGGAAAGACTTGTACATTGCCCTGATATTATCTTGTAGATAAATTAGTCTCACCATCTTGTGGACACATAATCAGTGTAAGGTGGCTGCGAGCGGATTTCTCTGGCTAGTCCAAAATCAGCAATCTTAACCAGCTCTGGGCCCATGCAGAGCAAGTTCTCTGGTTTCATATCACGATGGAAATACCCTGAAAAACATGAGACAGTCAAATAAACATGTGCTGATGCTGATATTTGTCTAGATTTGCATTATTTTCTCAAACAAAATTGTTATTGCCTTTAAGTTTCTACCACTATCACAACCACTACCACTTTTAGTACTTATATTGTAACTCTATTGATGCATCACAATTTGATCCAATTTTTAAAGTTCTGAAACACAGAGTTAAAACATCATAAAAAAAGATGTTTTAACCTGAGAAAGCACAGTCAAGCCAAGCCTTGGAAATGAAAAGCAAAGGCAACAGAAGTATCTTACCGTGCTTATGCACAAATGCTAAGCCAGACAATACTTGGAACAGAATGTTCCTTATCTCATTTTCAGAAAACATCTTATCTTCCCTGGCAGCGGGGAAAAGTGGTAAAAGACAAAAGAAAGAAAGAGGGGATAAAGAAAAAAACACTTTGCAAATATGCATGCCTTATTAAAGTGAAAATGACACTAGCACCCACTAGCACTAAAAACTGTGCTGATAGAAAAGAGAAAAACCTGTTCAGATAAGCTTTAGACCACTTACACCTCCTCTTCTCACAGAAGAAGTGAGTCATTTTTGGCTAGAGAAAATCCTGTGATGCCTGATGTCTTATCAACCATCCAGCTTTCATGTACTTTTCAAGTTTAGATATGGTTTTTTTTGTTTACTTTATTACAAAATTATTTATTCTAGGACAGTGCTGACAGCTTGATAACACAGCATTATATAAGACAGAAAAGACAGCAGAGTCAGTTTTTCTTCAGTTAATACTGAAAAGCCTTGCTGAAGTCACCTACCATGTTTATGAATAAAGGACAGTCCCTGTAATATCTGAAATGTCATGTTTCTGACGACTGACTCAGGGAACAACATGTTTCTGTAAAAACAAAGACCGACACATGATGACTCAATCTGACGCAAATAATTCTCACATTCCCAATGGTAATACAATTTTTTTTTTTTTTTTAAAAACATGCTGCAGAATTTTACCACAAAAATAATTGTGTGTACACAGCTGGTAAAAGACTGAAATAAATGCATGTGTTCAGGGGCGGGGCTAGAAGGGGGGCACAGGGTGAAATATGATTGCTCTCCCCCCCCCATTGGATCAGAGTACTGTCACTTAGCTGCCTGTTCTGCCATTCTTTCCAGCCCTTGTCACATGACCAATAAATGTTTTCATGACAACTATCCAAAATTCTGATACCATGGAACCAGCACGGGACTTGTTTTTGAAACAAGTGGCAGACTGAGCTTATAGAAAACGTGTATTGTATTTGGATATACAATTTGTTTAAAATGAAACAAGTGAAATGAATAATGAATGTGATGTTTTATTTAGCAGAATTACATTGGGTTGTTACAGATTTTCAATGCTGTATTCTGATAAAATGTCCAGACCCCCCCCTTGACTGATTATTGGTCCCCCCCCCCGTGCCACCACATTCAAAAAAATCCTGGAATCGCCCCTGCATGTGCCTAATGGGTTCTTACCTTTCTTTCATGAGCTGATAGAGGTTTTCTTTCATATACTCAAAGACAAAGTAGAGGTAGTCATTTTCTCTGATGACTTCCTTCAGTTTCACCACATTGGCATGATTCAGCTTCTTCAGTGACTGAAATACAATATAGTAATTAAGAATCCGCTTATTATGTAAGTAGTAAATTACCTCAAATGTTATGGTTGGGGTTGGCTGGCTGTGAGTCTTTGTTTTATTTTCTGTTTCCCAGTGCCCATTTTATTCCCACTGTCAGTTTCTGTTTGTTTTGCCTCTTTCTGTGTCTCCTGTGTTGTTCCCCTCCTCCTGCCTGCTCCTGCCAGCTGATTACACGCACCTGTTCGTCATTCCATCATCACCCCTCCCGCTGTACACACCTGCCAGCCATCTACTATCAAGCCAGTATATGAACCCCGGATCCACTCATCATCTTCGCTTGATTGTTGCTTCAGTCATTCTGGTGACATGCTAACACAAGCACTCTAAGAAAACGTTGCACTTACCTGTCCTTGTCTGTCGCTAACCTTTTGTCTCCTCTCTGCAGTCATTCTCTCCACTCGCTTCCCGTACCTCCAGTCAGCTGGCTTCACCGTTCGGTCCCCCTCTCACGGCTCTCCGCTTCATCCTGCTCTGCTCCTACACTGCCCTGCCTTCGTTCCAGCTTCCAGCCACCCTCCACCTCGACTCCCATCTGCCCTGGACTCCAGTGCCCCCTCTTCGGCCCCCTTGGTCCCGGTTCCCCCGCGCATTCCCAGCTCCCTCGCAATCCTATTCCCCGCTAGCTCCCTCACCATCCTATCCCTACAGTCTCCCTCAGCATTCCCTCACCATCCTAACCCTACAGCCTTCCTCAGCATTCCCTCACCATCCTAGCCCTACAGTCTCCCTCAGCATTCCCTCTCCATCCTACTCCAGCCCCAGAGCCCCTTCTCCTGTCCCCGGCGTCCGCCTCTCCACTCCTTCCTCTTCCCTCTCCTTTAAATAAACTTGTCTGCTGAGCCTAGCGTTTGGGTCCATTCTGTCTTCACCCTCACACTCAAATGCCTCAACACTGCCTGAAATTAGCTTTTTCACTCATCACCAAAAGGCTGGTGTACAAAAAACATTACATGCCAACAATAGTTTGTCAGTTCCTTTTCATACATAGTCTCAGGTAGCATCAATTTAACACTTTGTCATTCACTTATTCAGTGGATCGAGAAATTTATCACGTAGTGCAATTAAAAATGACAGAACATTTTGAAGCTGACATCTTCCTCGTTTACTGTCGTGTATCTAAAAGCTGCTGTATCAACTAGTTAGGATTTATTGTTTGACTATAATGATTCTCACCTTCACCTCTCTCAGATTCAAACACTCATCCCAAGAGTAAAACTTCCTTTTCATCCTGTTGAAAAAACAACAGATTTGCTTGACTATAAGTGTTTATATTGACCCAGACCTCTAAAAACTCACATCTCCAATTTTTTTCAGAGATATGAAATGGTATTTTTGTCTCATTATCAGGCTTGTATCTATATTATGTATTTCAACAGTTATATTGAGCTACGTAATTTGAGCTAATAAAGATAGCATTGAGCAACTTTTTACATTGGCAGCCACATGTAATGGAAAAAATAGTTTTTTTATTTGAAGGATCAAATGCCCAGAATACAAAGACTCTGGGTTACTCCTGTTTTTATTATCATGTAGTAATTTTAAATTTTCATTTAATATGCATGTGTTGGAAACCACTTCATAAAAATCTATTGTATAATACTTTTGAGAGCTTTCTTTACGGTGATTATGGGCTCCAAAAATGTTGCATCACAACCATAATAGAAGTAAAAACAGCATCCTGGTCTACAGTGTATTGCAATATGTACTTTACTGAAATGTTTTACATGCTTAACCTGTTTTAACCTTTCTTCTTTTTTTCTTCCCCATACTCCAGAAACACTACGCGATGTACTTTCACTCCTTTCACTGTCATCAGTATCAGCTTGCACTATAACCTTACATTTACAAACAGTACCTGAAGGAGCCTCGTAAAACATTTATTATTAATTTCTTTCCAAAGATCTTAAACAGCTCATCCTTAAAATGTGGTCTACAGGCAAATAAGGACATTATGACAATATATAGTAACAATACTACTACTAATAATAACAATAGTAAAGGTGTCTGTGCATCTGTTGATCGTCAAAATAATCCTATATCTTGTCATTCCAGCAGCTTATCTACTCTAAAATATGATACATGATGCACACAAAAGCAAAACTTTTGACTCAAACCTTTTCTTTTTTTCATGTGAACCACGTAAGGACGCAACATGTTTGAGTCTAGAGCCGTGAAGCACCTTGCAGCAGTCTCTCAGGGTTTAATCGGCTTAATGCTTCAAGACAAAATAATACAGTATAGCCCTAGCATATTTACTGGAGCTACACTCACCTCTTAATGGCCACCAGCTCCCCAGTGTGGTTGCTCTTTCCCAGGAGCACGCTGCCATACGTGCCATCCCCCAGCTGCTTTAGCGTGGTGTAGCGGTTCATCGTCCACAGAGAGCCCTGCCTCTCCTTCACCGAGGAGCTTTGACAGGCCCACCCAGTCCAACAGTTGGTCATTGTAAGCACAGTAACATCCCTCCACAGATCAATGGCCCCCTACGCTGCTCTATCCTGCTGCTACTGTGAGGCTACTCAAAGGCTTTTACTCTAGAAACACAGAAATAAAACATGAGCGCTCATCCTTTACCTTTCTCTCTGCAGATTGGTAGGAGGTTTACCTGGCGAGGGAGAGTGGAAAAGTGACGCTGTGTCGATTCTGCCTGTTGTACTGTTTCTCACCTATCCTAAGCTAAGCCTTGACAGAGGAAGGGCGATCTCCTGTGAGGGGAAATGGATTAAAGTTGACATGTGATTAAAAGTGAGTGCCAGAAAACAGGCTCACAAAACAGGCCACAAATTAGGGCCAGTGTATTTATAAATGACATAATACTAGGTTAACTATTGCAAGAGTAGACTAGTTTCTCACCACTTTGTAATAAGGTATAAAGGGGTTATAAATTCAAACTAATGGGCTTGTTATTGGTTATTAGTTTCTCTCTTCTTTTGTCTTTTCTAGAATTTGTATACCATACCCACTAGCAGTGATTCACATAGGCATGTAACTCGAGTAAGTGTATTTATTTTCTTGCCAGTACGCTTACTTATCGGTTATTATTTTTATATTTTGTCTCTGTGCTATGCTAATGTGTTTCAGAATTATTTTATTGTTTTATACTGTTTTATTTATTCATTTATTTTACTGTTGTTGTTTTATCTTATCATGTTTTATCTGCTAGAGGAGGATAAACACCAGTCAGATTTCTCACAGCCTGGCAACCCAAAAGTGTTTTTTATTAATGGCTTAAAACTGATCTATAAAACATTAGTAAATAATATATTAACCATTAATAGTCATTAGTTACACACAGCGGTGGATGAAGTACTCAGATCTTTTAGTACAAGTGGAAATACCACAGTGTAGAAATACTCTCTTACAAGCAAAAGTCCTGTATTCAAATTCATTTGACTTAAGGAAAAGTACAAATAGATATTTCCCTCGAAGATTGTGGTTAGGTAGAAGTATAAAATAGCAGAATGGAAATAGAAATACTCAGGTGAAGTACAAGTATAGCAAGTAAGTAAGTAAGTAAGTAAAATTTATTAGCACCTTTCACAGATAAAAATCACAAAGTGCTTCACAATAAAATGCAACATTGTACTTAAGTAGCCTATAGCACTTAAGTAGCCTAAATGTAGCTAGCCTACTTAGTTACTTTCACTGGTTACACTTTATAAGCCCTTTATAAAGTGGTAGCTTTAGAAATATGGATGGGGTTTTAATGTATACTTGATATCAACTTAGCTTAGCTAGCTATATAACCTATGCTAATTATATGAACCTGAATACAGAACTTGAAATTTGACGTTTTTCTCTCTCCTTTCTATAAAACAAAGTTGCTGTTTTTTTTTAAAATATTGAACCATTTTGAAAAACCTTATCAAGCAAACGTTAGTTAGAAAACAACAAGCAACCCTGCTACTTAGAGTAACGTTAATGTTACGTTAGGTCTAACGTTACATAGCTAGGGTCTAGCTAGCCAGCTAAAGAGCAAAAATAAGCTAGCTAACATTACCCGTGTGTGTCCTTCTTATATACTGTCTATGTGTGTGTCCCCTCATTTTCAACCATATGATCTAACAGACAGTTGTTTTTTTTACCAAATATTTATTATGTCTTAAATCTTTACAGTATTTTTAAAGTATACCTACCATAAGAGGCATTTACGTGCTGATGAAGAACATTAACACGGTGATGGAGAGATGCCTGCCAGCTCTGTTCGTTTGTAAGGGTGGCTTCCTGTATCCTAGGCAACGCAGAGACTTAAAAATAAAATGAAATAAAATCATACTAATTTACTAATCATATGTACAATATTATGCACTGTGATATACTTTGTAATACAAATATTATCAGTGGTGGAACGTAACCTGTAAAAACCTGATGAAAATCTAACTTAACATACATTTTTTTAAGTATAATATATTTTATATTATATTATTATAATAATAAGTTTTTTTTTACATAAAAATGTGTTTAAAAATATCCACAGCTGACCACAATATGAACTAAAATAAAATTATAAAGGTATCAAAATCAGATTTTGCCACAGGGTCCTTCTACCACATAGGGAGACACAATTAAATAATAATGCTTAGTTGATGTTGTAGCCTACCTAAGTGGTGCAAATTTACAATTAATTAGGCTTGCATTACCAAAAGTCAAGTGACATACCATGAACCTGGGGTTTTAGGGTGTCTGAGGGACAGTTGTCAACCCAGCCTTGATTTGGGTTATGATGGAAATTAGTTTAATAATTTATGTTAAAACTACATAATGCTTATAGGCCTACTATTTGATCCAAAAGCTTAGCCTACTGAAAAGTATAACTATATCTGACATATTGGATGTTATTTGGCTCTACTGCACTGACTTTTCTCTGTAGTCTACGTGTATTTTGAAGATAAGTGCTCCATCTACTGGTTCGTTTTTAACCTTGCATCAAATTGTGATTGGCCCCTACAACTCGTCTTTTCTATTATAGGCTACATGTCACAAAGGACCACGATCAGTAAATAGTTACCCCCCCCCCCTCCCCACACACACACACACACACACACACACACACACACATACACACATACACACACACACACACACACACGCACACACACACACACACACACACCTAAAAAGACAGTATTGTGTTGCTAGTCACAGTGTATGTGAAGACTGCTGTTGGGAGACAAAACAAAGAATCCAAATATTCTTATAAATTATGTAGCCTATTGTGTGTAAAGTTTACTGCATTTAGATTGTAAAAATGAAATAATTCCTTATTTCCCTATGGAGCTCCCTGAGACCAACCCAAGGACCCTTGAGAGGTCCCAGGATCCCAATTTGAAGTCCGGATATTTAGTTCTCATAGCCTAGTATTTACAGGAACACTTGAACTGCTCGAGGCTCAAAATAGGTCTTGTATATTTAGAGATTTGATTAATGACACTCGGATTATTGGAATTTAGAAGACCTCATATTGATAGTCCTAAAAAAGAATTAATCAAAAGGCTGATATAAAGACGTTAGGCCTATATTATGAATATGTGAAAATTAGTCTGGTAATACATCTCAGTGTTAAAATATACTAGGCTACTTATTACTTTGAATGTAGGTCCCTATTCCATTTTCAAAAGGCTTGTCATTTTATTAGAAATAAGTATTAGATACATTTTTATTAGCCTATAAAGAAATATAATTTGGTGTCATTAGTCTGATAATAAAGAGAAGGTTAACTGTCTACAGTGCAGTAGCCTAGTGTCTTTAGGCATGCAGGCATGAAATGTGAAGAATGAAAATCATGACCAGCATTCTCGAAATGGCCATACTGTAGTAGCATGACGTGCCGTGCATTGCACCTAACAACTGTGCAGTCAGATTGTTGACTGTCTGCGCAGCGGATAGTCGCGTTTTTTCCCAAGGTTGTGCTTTTGGTTACTTACGGTAAGATGGACCCGCAGTGTCCACTAAAGGATCAGGTGATCCACTAACTACGAAGCGAAGGCTGACTGGGGAAAATGCAAAATGACATATAGCAAATGTCAGAGCATAATTCATTCACATTTTCGGCTCAATTTCAGACTTAAATCGCACCGCTGGAGCTCCAATGTAACGATGGCTCGTTAGGTCTGGTGGCGCAACTGCGATTTTTTTGATATTTTAATTTATGAAAAATCACATTCACAGACAAATATTGGTTTCAACATGGGGCTGTGCTACAGTTTGCGTCCCCGGCTCTTCGGGGACCTGAGCGGGTCTATCTCCAATGCTACCTCGGACTCGGATCAGCCTCCGGACACCGCCGTGCCGACCCGCGCCGTGGGAGCTCGCCAGGAGGACGCCGGGGGATGCGGGGAGAGTTCGTCGCTACGCGGCGGCGGCCCGGTGCGCCCCGGGGACCCTGCCAGGCTCCCGGCCGGGGAGCACCGCCGTGGAGACACCGGTACCGACGGTGTGCTCATACAAAACGGAGGTGGCGGAGGAGGAGGCGGTGGTGGCGGTGGCAGCGGTAAGGGGACAGGGAAGGACCGCGGCCGACGCTTACAGCTGCTGCAAAAGACTAGCACCCAAAAGCAGAAAAACTGGGACAAATTGCTGGTGGAGGAGAAGGAGGCCGAGAAGGAGGCGAAGAAAGTCAGTAAGAATATTGACAGGGCGCTGAAGGAGCTCAAACGGGAGTACAAACAGACGCATCGACTGCTGCTTCTCGGTAGGTAGAGTCCTTCTATGTTGTTGTTGTTGGACTAGGAAGCCGTTTTATTATTAGAAATCAAAACGTAGCCTACTGGCCTTTCCAGAAATTATGTCACTATACTCTGGCGAGGCCTTGCCACATCTGTTGGCTTGGCTGTGAAGACTAACGTTACCCCCTGCGGCTCTCAATGACCAATGATGAAGATGGACGTGTAGACTCACTGGGCCTGCAGTCCTCTTACTGTTAATATTTGGGGTTATAAGAAAAAGTCACATAAACATAATGCAGGCCATCAAATGAACCAGTAGGCTACACACAGGTTTACAGAGACCACTAGCTTGTGGTTTTGGTTTAACTGTGGCATATTTACAGCAATTCTTCTCAATAAGATAGTATTGTAGAGTATAGCCTAGTAGAGTAGCCTGCAGAGTGTTGTATAGTTTTAAAGAGAGTAATTTTGTTGGCTATTATATGCAAATATGTACAGTAGAGACCACTTAGCTTTTGGCTATTGGGCCATCCTGTTTTATACAGTGTATGTTTACTCTGATAGTTAGCGTATAGTATAGTATAGTTTAGTATAAAGCAGAGATTCTCAAAAGAAATTCAGCCAAGGACCCCTTACAAGATAGATATATATATATATATATATATATATATATATATATATATATATATATATATATATATATATATATATACCGGGACCCCCTCATGTATGTCCCTTGAAATAATTTGACATAGCCTTTTTACACTTCCATAGTCTTAATTATGTGAAAAAACAGCACAAGAAATGTATTAGAAAGATATTAGACATGTATTCAACATATTTTCAGATTCTTAGAGCAGTGGTGGAAGAAGTACTCAGATCTTTTACTCAAGTAAAAGTAGCAATACTACTGTGTAAAAATACTCTGTTACAAGTCAAAGTCCTACATTCAAACTCATACTCAAGTAAAAATACAAAAATATCAGCATTAAAATATACTTAAAGTGCCCAAAGTAAAAGTACTCATTATGAGATTGACCCATTTCAGAATAATATACTCAAAAACTACCTCAAATTTGTACTTAAGTACAGTACTTAAGGAAATGTATTTAGTTTCATTCCACCACTGTCTAAGAGTTATAGATTTGTTAGATTAGAAAGTAATCTATGAACTATTATAGATTTAAACATTCAAATATTATTCGTTGAACTATGAAGCCTTTTGTAAAAAAATAAAAATAAAAAAAATTGTATGATCATTTAAATGAATCTGCAAAGTTTTCATGTACCCCCTGGCAGAGTGCCACAGACTAACCACTTTGAGAATAACTGGTATAGAGTGTAGGACTACAGATGAAAAATTGCATTTTGATTAACTGTGGCATATTTACAGTATTTTTTGTACACATGTATAATGTATTATGGCAGAGTTTAGTGGCCTGTAGTGTTACAGAGTGTATAATGTAGTTTGCGTTTGTTTTTTCTGAAAACTAGCATCAAATAGTGTAAGAGTGTATCTGTCCAAGGACTTTTGAGTAAAGATTTTGAAATTATTCAAAATATATTGTATTAGATTGTAGTGTAGTGACTTGTAGTATAGTATAATAGAGTGTTGAATAGTGTGATGTTATGTAGAATACAGTTTAGTTGGTTTTAGTATAAAGATAAGAAAGAGAGAGCACCCAGCTTTTTGGCACCGGGGCCACATTTGCTGTGAATACCAACATACTAGTAGTATAATGTAGGACAGCATAGAATAGTAGAGTGTTCTAGATTATAATGTAGTATTTTATAGTCGCCTTTTGTGTAGTGTGACATCTGTCCAGGGACAACAGATGAGAACTAGCATTAGTAAGGGTTTTCAGTGTTGTATGGTAGTGTAGAGTGTAGTATTGTCACATGTAGACTAGAAGGACGTTGGCTAGTGTAATATAGAGTGTAGTTTATTAAGCTTTAGTGTACAATTATGTACTGATAGAGACATACTATTTGTAGCTTAGGGCTACTGGGCCATGTTTACTCTGAATATGATGTTAGTATAGTATAGTTTAATGTAATAGTGGCCTGGGGTGTAGTGTGACATCTGTATAGGGACTACAGATAAATAATAGGCATTTTACTTTGGCACATTCACAGTATGGGTTTTCAATAGGTTAATGTTGTACAACTGAGTATAGTAGCATCTTGTATAGTAGAGCTGGGCAATATGGAGAAAATCAAATATCACGATATTTTGGACCAAACAGCTCAATATCGATACTGTAGGGTTGACTGTTGGTGCTTTCACAAAATATTTACACAATGAGATTTTTGATAAATACTCATCAATAATGTGGATATAATGACTAAGTGGGTAAATGTAAATAATAAAACGGCTAGAACAGTCTGGTTAATTCAGAAATTACATCACGTTACTGTAATGCAGCCTTTAAAACCAGGAAAAGACAACACTTATGCCATATTACGATATAATGATATCCAAAATCTAAGACGATATCTAATCTTGTATCACGATATCGATATAATATCGATATATCGCCCAGCCCTATTGTATAGTATAATATAGAATAGCTTAATAGACTTTAGTATACAAGGATGTATAGAGGCTACTTAGCTTTCCACTGTTGGACCATGTTTGCTCTGAAAACTAGTATAGTATGCATAGTGGCGTATGGTGGGACATCTGTCTAGGGACTACAGATAAAAAAAATAGTGTTTGTCCCACATTTATAGTAAGTTTTTCAAATAAATCTATGTACTGTATAATATAGTATGGTAGTATGGTCTAGTAGAGTATATGTAGTAGGTTTTAGAATACAATAATGTACTGTATAAAGACAAATTAGCCTTTTGCTATTGGCTATATAGTATAGTATATTCTTAATTCATCTAAAATCATTCTTTTTAGTAGTGTGTAGTCTGGGATAGTAGAGTACTGCATGTTGTATAGTGGCCTGTTGTGTAGTGTGACAAGTCTGATCTGTCCAGGGACAACAGATGACACATAGCCTTTTGACTAACTGTTGCACATTAACAGTAAGGGTTTACAACACATTAGATTAGACTCAACTTTATTGTCATTGCACAGAGTACAGGTACTAAGACAACGACATGCAGCTTAGCATCTAACCAGAAGTGCAAAAAAGCAGTTAGGTGCAGAGTAATGTACAAAATTTACAGGACAAAATATAGATGAAATAGAATGTGGAATAAACAGTGTGGGGTATGAATACACTATATATATACAGTATGAGCAGTATGAATAGTATTAACAGTGGTATGAATATGCTAAGGTATATACAGTAGAAAATAGTAAGCAGTGCAGGTACATTAAAAGAAATAGTGCACAGTGTAAGTACAAGTTGTGCTAATAGTAAACATATACAGAATAACAGCTGGAGGTATGATATGCAGAGGTACACTAAAGATCCGGTATGTACAATATTGACAGAGTGGTATAAATATAAATAGTCTAAAGGTCAGTATAGTATAGTGTACTATAGATGATAGTTTAGTAGGCTGTAGAGTAAAAGTGTAGTTGTCCATGTGCTTTTACTCCTTCTTATTGTTGGGCTGAATGATGATGAAGAATTGATCCACAAGTAACTCAGTAATTCCAATTCTGATCATCAATATGATGAAGTTACCAAACACTTGCTGATTACAGCTTTAAATATGCAAAGAATTGCTTTCTTTAGTATTTTTTGCAATATGGTCATGCTGCCATTAATAATCAATTTTAAGGCATCAGTTAGGGCTCTGGCAACTTGCTATGTTGGTCTGATATTATTTTTGTCATTTTATTGCTTCAGTGATAATAGTTAGATCAAACTTTAACTGACTGATTCATTCATTCATAATAAAAGTGACTTAGCTGAATGCCTTATCTGTTTAACTGTGTCCATATAAATTACAGGGTGATCAGTATTAGGTCATACATGTTATTACCTCACTGGAATCCCATGATAGTTTATGTGACTTATGTTACTTTCCAAATATTGGTCAGCAAAAATTTAGTGCATTTCTAGATGAAGGTGTTGTGTCAGGCCAGACCTCTCTGACCCTGTTGTTAACTTAGATTTAGCTTGTTCGGTTGTGTTATTTTGCCACACATACCGTAACCATCTCGATATTGTACATGTAGGCTAACACAGTAGTTTTCATAAAGGTCAATGTTTAACTTTCAAAAGAGAAAGTCTTGATCAGGAACAGGGGCGTTAAGTCTAATCACAGCTACCCTGATGAGAAAAACAATGTTTAACACATTTATAATAAAAAACAGCATCCACTTGCAGTTTTAAAACACCCCTAATAACATATTGCATGCATTTGCTTTACTTTAAACAATGCTTATTTACTCTATATAATAAATGGCTACCAGTTTAATTTCCTGGTTAAACAGGGCTCACTAATTACACACAGGAAGAAATGGCTCATCCTAATGAAGTCACACAAGGAAGTGTCATACATTCTTCCATGAACCACAGTTGAAAGCTATACAGTGTGTGTGACCTGTGTTACAGTGTTATTTCAACATGTCATTATGGTTTGGGTGGCTTTCTACACCACTATAGAATCACAATTATTTTCTATCTGTCCTGGTACACCCAGCAGCCTCAGCACCAGCCACAGGCCACTTCTGGTTTTTCTTAAGAGGCCTTTCGGGACTTTATACCCTGCAGGTCTCCAGTAGGACTCTTGTTGCATGCCAGAGGACTGAGGTGGTTTGTGTTCCTCTGAAAGTGGACACCTTTCAAATAGTGTTACATTTCAAGGCAACGTATGCTAGCTAATCTGGGTCATTTTATGTTTGTATTTGCTGCAGGTATTTAGTTGAATAATGATAGCCATAAGTAGTTAATGTTTATCCTAAGTGGGCTGCCATGTCTAGCTTGTGCTGGAGCTAGAATCTATCAGTTTGAGTTATATTTATGTGTTACATTTTGTAATGTTTGATCATATGGAATTTTTGGTATCTTACAGTATAATTTTAGACATAGTTCAACTCTTAAATTATGGTTAGGTTTTATAAAATACCTGTTAAATATAATAAAATTATTGATTATAAATGTCTCATTGCATGAGGTTTTGTTTTCAAATACAGAACGGTTCAGAAATGACAAAACACTTTTTTCTTGATGCTTTGGAAATATACCACAATTGCTAAAGTATAGTTATTTACTGAATATGAAAACTAATTTCTGACAGACAGGAAGTAATGCAGAAATTTCTCCTGCCCTAATTTAAATTGGGTGCAGTAAACCTGCTGAATTGAAGCTTTATAAATCAATTCAAAGTAAAGTGGACGTGACAGTACACCAAACAATACATGGCTCCCACATGGTTATACTGTACATATATGTATTAATATTTATATTAGAGCTGAAACAACCAGATGATTAAGTGATTAATACTTCTCTAGGAAATTGAATCATTAAGTTTCAAACATTCCAAACCTTCACTGGTTCCAGCTTCTCATGTGTTAATATATTTGCTTGCTCTTAGTCTTCTATGGGAAATTGAGACTACTACTATTTTCCGATATTTTATGGACCAAACAACCAATGAATTAATTAGGAAAGTTACCAAATAATAGATAATAAAATTATATAACAGAAAAAAGATCTTAGGGTACATCAACAGAAAGTTTCTGGCCATGTCCTAGTGGCTGCCCAGGCTCCTATAAAAGTCTTTAACCTCTCAATATTAAATAGATCAAGGGAGTCCAACCATCTATTAAAGCAAAGCCAGATGGTTTATGTTAGTCAAAATAAGGTAGAGTTGTTATATGACCACTGGAGTTCAGTTGCCTTCAAATACAACTTTCTTGCAGTGTGAATTTAACATGTGAAGTCATTTACATGATATATTTTGTGTCAAGATTTTCACCTAATGTGGACTCCTTGTGAACCACTGTCCTATTTGAAGGCTACATTAGTTTAAAACTGTGTGTAAAAATGCAATAACAAACTCATTATTAAACATGTTTGACCAGGGGACAACTCAGAAAATCTGAATTCCTTTAATAGAGTTCCTTCAGACTTTATACTTCAGTACAGGAATACAGTGATGGGAACTGGAAGGCAAATTCCGATTCTTTTTTGGAAAGGAAGTTAGTTTATTGTTAGGTATCTTGGATCAGATTCTGTACAGGCCTGTGATAATATCTGTTACAGCTTTCCTATGTCCTTAACATCTCAGCCTTATCACCCTTTATGAGCCTAACCAACAGGCTGCTAGCACTGTAGTACACTCCACAGAAACAATGACTGAACTGAGGCAGGCAGGCCAATGAATAGCCTGTCGGAAGTCACTTATAGTCGTGTTTTGTCTGTTTTCGTAGGGTTTTTTCGTGCACGTGAAGCCATATTTTGGAAAAGCTTACTCAGTGAAATGTATATCAATGTTGGCCCTCCCCTTGAAATACCAGTAGAGTCAGGTGAACTTTGCTTCAGTCTAAATGGGTTTTATCATTGACCATTGCTGAACTTTGCTACTAACTGAGTTCCTAGTTGATGTAATGACCAACATGAGGTACTGGAGTATGAATTATGTCACATTTATTATACTGATAGCAGATACTTGTATCAGCTGAATCAAAGTGAACCACACCACACCAGAAGGACATTGGACAGTGTTTGTTCTCCACGTTCTGCTTACTGTATAATTTAGACTTTATCAAGAGCCTCTGCCTTGTAACAGAGTGCTATAAAGTTATTTCCAGCTTCGGAAATAAAATTCAGGGAGGCTAATTTTAGCTGGATATCATTTGGATGGGTGCCTTGTTTTTACAGTACATGCTTCAATTACAGTCAGGGTAGAAGTCGATTTATATGTAGAAAAGAATTCTTTTAAATGTCAGATATTGTTAGATTTATTGTAACCGTTCACTGTCAGATATTGTTAGATTTATTGTAACCGTTCACTGGTCGGTATAATCTTTACCTATCCAGAAAGCCCATGTATTTGACTATATTTAATGTATTTATTTGAGTGCAATAATTTTGCAGAGCCTCCAAAATGAACTGTGATGAAAACTGTGCATTGAGAGTTGGACATTGATTAATAGCTATTTTAAGGGCCTTTGTGGTTGCCATTTTGCAGTACAGATCCACAATCAGTCTGAAAATAGTAAAAACATATTTGTCAGACTTCTGAACACAGAATTTACCTGCAATAGAGTATTTTTAGATTGTTGTATCATTTTGTTTACTTAAGCAAATAATCTGAAAACTTCTTCCAAAACTGCACATGCACACATACTGCCAGTGGCATTTATTATGAAAGATAAATGCTACTATTACTTATAAATATCATAATCATAGTTTAAAGCTCCCCTCCAGACATGTAAAAAAAATTATCTGCTTTAAATAATATTTTGTGGGGTGACCTCTAGCTCACCCAGTAAGAGCGTTCGCCCCATGTTGGCTGAGTCCTTTGCAGCGGCACAGGGTTCGAATCTGACCTGCTGCCCTTTGCTGCGTCTCTCTCCCCCTTTTGTGTCTATCCACTTTCAAATAAAGGGAAAAGCCCCAAAAAAATAATCTTTAAAAAAAAAAAAATAATATTTTGTATCGCATGTTGTTTTACCACAAAAAAGTTCAATTACCTTTTTAAAAAAAATAATACATCTACATCTACTCCTTCCTTCTCATTGAAAAATCTAGAATAAATTAAATATTGTTTATATCAAAAGTTTGACCGCAGGACACAAGATGTCTAGTACTCTGCTAAAAAGTCAATTATCAGTATATTAGTATATGTGAACTGTATACATTACACTTGTGTAGGTTGCATATTGGACCACGATTGGCTTCCAAACTAGTTGTAATATCACAAAATCCTACTGAAATGTACACATCTTAAACTCAGATTTAAGGTGTGCATGCATGGAGTCATGTTTCTCCTCTTGGTCCTCTTTGTCTCTCCTCGCAGATGGAATTTTTGAAATCAGATAAACCTTAACAAACCTTAAAATACTTACACACACACACACACACACACACACACACACACACACACACACACACACACACATACCCTTTTTAGTCTAGTTAAGTGAAAGCCACAGCAAGTTAAACAAAAGTGTCAGACAGTTCTTCCTAAAAAAAAAGATGATAATCTATGCAACAAAACCTGATTCTGCATCACTTAGAGGGAGCTGACAGCATGTATGCGGTGCTGCCTCTAACCACTAGAGAGTGATGTGGGCCAGTCACTTGTTTTGACCTTGCTTACTGAGGTGGGGAGACAGGATTTTTTTCCCTTTCTGATGAGGGTGTGTGTGGAGGGGGTGGTTGTAATATTTTCACGCCACTATAGTGAAATGAGGGTTCCAGTTGTGTTTTGCATACCACACAACTTTGTTGCACTCATTTCACTACATGAAACTAGTATTTGCATTGTGTTTGCATAATGGAGACAATAACAGCACACTCCTTCTTACATGTTACACAAATAATCATTCATGGTTGCCTCATGCTTTTGAGTGATCTATGAACATTTGTAATATAAGCATACAGTACGGTACATTTATAATTTTTTTCCCTGACCTGAATACAAAAGTGTAGTATTGCCTAACATTAGCTCAATCTTAAGGCTGGCCTATTAACTTTTTACCAGTTGCTGTTTTTGAATGAAAAAAAACTTCCTTTTCTGTCTCACACATACTGATAGAGATGTTAATAATGAAAATATTTCTGCCACTGCTACCTACAAATAACACAATGGTAGTGTACATGCAAAGTGCAGTGTTGGTTACTGTTAAGTCAAACCTGTACAAGCCCACACCCCACGTTGACCTAGTTTAGAGGAAGCCACAGCAAGCTAAAGATAAATGTCAGACAATACTCACAACATTGACAGTTTCCTACTTATTGGCAAAAGCATGACTTCCACTGCCAGAGTGTAGTTGTTGTGGTGCATGACCTCTCTTATTCTTTTTAAAGATATTTGGAGATGAAACTTTATTTAAGGCCTTTCACATACATTGTTTAAAATAAAGAGAATTCATTTGTCTGGTCTCTAGTTTAGTGTCGGTACATTTTATAGTCTTTGACAGGTAAACATTTATGAAAAAGTTGGCATGAGATATGTCGGCACTAAGCAATTATTTCTTTTTTAATGGCAAAATTGGGACATATGCGAGAAAAGTACATTGTTTCTCCAAGAAAACATCACTATTAGATTGATAGTATGCTTTTTTTAATGCCTCAACTATTACTATAATACTCTGGTACTACCCATTGCTTACAGTATTTTTAATGTTGACTTTATGGTGACCTAATCAAAACTGCATGCCATTTTTATTTCCTATGGTATCACTACAATTTTACTGTATATGGATTATGATTTTTCTTTGATATTTAATATGACTTGGGGAAATTATCTTTTCATGCACTGGCCAGTGCATGCAGTTAGCCAGCACAGTTTTGCGGGGCCTCTACATCTTGCTCAAGGGTTCATAAGATGAAAGATTAAATCAATTTTTGTTAAGGGTATGCATGATGCATTATATAGCACTGGTTCCCAATCCAGTTTGGCTTGTGTCTTATGTCTACTTGCCACCCTTTGTCACTGTTTGCATATGTCTACAAGTTATGACTAGCAGTTCAACCAATATGTGATTCTTCCTTCTCAGATTGTTTATTTTGAATCATTTTAGAGACATGAAGAGGTCAAATTAGCCTGAATTCCCAAAAAAAAAAGCAAAGATTAGTAGAATGTCTGAAATAAATAAACTAGTAATAATATGTTTTTTCTTCCTTCTGATCTTGTTAATTATTTTGTGATTTTTTTTAAATGTATCTCATGACCCTTTAGGAGTGGTCCCAACCCCAATGTGGGGAATCACTGGTCTATAGAATAGTTTAATGAATTTCAAAGCAAAGGAGCCTAAAATAGACTCACATTAGGTGAAAGACTGTGTTTGTGTCTTTACTGCTCTGGGAAAAGAAGTATTAAGATCCTTTACTCAACTAAAAGTCGCAATACAACACTACTCCATTACATATAAAAGTCATGCAATCAGCTTATTGTTATCGATGTTACTGTATGAATAAGAAAATGTAAAAACAATGTTGCTTGTATGAACAAGTGCAGTCTGAACCCAATGTTGATCTGCAATAAACATATAAAAAAAAAAAGTCATGCAATCAAAGCAAAAGTGCATAAGTATAATTAGCAAAAAATGAAAAAAGTAAAAAGTACCTCAAAATTGTACTTTAGTACAGTACATGAATAAATATCTGGCTGCTTTTAATCATTGATTTACTGTACATAAAGAAATTGCAATTGTGACTTGCACATTTTGTATAAATATTTATAATGTAAAAATGACATTGCAAAGGACGTATATTAGTTTTGTAAATTAGTTTTCATGAATTACATATATGCAGTTACTAGTTACTTTGTATATTCAGACTGTTAACACAAAATATGAATCAACTAATGCATTTTGATGTATTATTATG
Source organism: Sander lucioperca (assembly GCF_008315115.2). Classification (NCBI taxonomy): domain Eukaryota; kingdom Metazoa; phylum Chordata; class Actinopteri; order Perciformes; family Percidae; genus Sander; species Sander lucioperca. The sequence goes on from NC_050181.1 coordinate 4,474,338, forward strand.
AATTAAACTACCCGGCATATAAAGTAGTTAACATTAGCACAATATTAGGTAAATGGACTACATTTATATATTTTACACTGTGGTATTGCTACCTATACTTATAATAAAAGATCTCACTACTTCCTCCACCACTGGGTATTACTATTTTTACTTTTAGTAAAAGAACTGAGTAGACTACTTCCTCCACCATGTACTTGTAGACCTCCTTCTCTACCATGATGGCCCCCAGGCCTGTAATGTATAAAGTACAAGTACCTCAAAATGGCACTTAAGTACAGTATTTGAGTAAATGCACTTAGTTACTTTCCACCACTTAATGATATATTAATACAGTATAAACCTCTGAAAGGTTTTAACTTTGTACTTTTACTTTTAGTAAACTGTCTGAGTACTTCCTCCACCACGTACTAGTAGTCCTCATTATCTCAAGGACTACAACGATGGCCCCCAGGCCTGTAATGCATAAACTACAGAGATAGGTAAAGCCACAGTACACAGTCAGTTTGGTTTGGGTCAGGGCCACCTCACTGACTGGAAGCCAACAAGAAGAAAAAGACGAAGACGAAGAAGAAGAAAAGAAGAAGAAAAGAAGAAGAAGAAGAAGAAGAAGAGACCCAGCCCCTCTGTAAACCAGCACAGAGAGGCGTCCGGGTTTCCACCCCTTTGCCGATTAATTTGATAGCAGGATAGCGACGGACTAAATCGGGAATGGCTCCTCTCCCTTTTCCACACAAGTTATAAAATGCTATATCAGTGCGGGTTATTAATGTTACAGTTTAACGCAGGTTTGTTTTCCACCTCCACGGTCTACGGTTACTTCCTGGTGCCACAGAGAGAGGCAGTGCTGAGTTAAAGAGACAGAAATACTGATAGAAATTCAGATAGAAAAAAATACTGAGAGAAGAGAGGGGTTGGAGACGCGATAGGAACAGTTGACTGGATTCCCAGAAATTGAAAACCCTCTCTCTCTCTTCCTATTTATATGTATTTTTGATATTTCTTTGTTAAACCGAGTCGTTATTCTTCGTTGGTTTGGAAACTAACACACGGTTTGGATGACGGCTGGCTGCGGCTAAAGCGGAATTGTAACGGGGGAACATATTCCTCCCTCCGACGGAGAAGCCTCGCAGAGATTGTTCCTTTTTATTTTACAGTGGACTCATTACTGTGTTATTTTTTTAAACCACAAAAATCCCGGGTGTTATTTTATATATTTTTTACGATTCCACAAGGAAGGGTTAGGGCGACGGAAGATGGGTTGTTTGGGCAACAGCAAGACTGAAGATCAACGCATCGACGAAAAGGCACAACGAGAGGCTAATAAAAAGATAGAAAAACAGTTACAAAAGGAAAGACAAGCGTATAAAGCCACACACCGACTCTTATTACTGGGTAAGGCTGATTTAAATGTGATGGCTATCTGAAATGTAACCGTAATCCCTTTCGTTTACCGAACACGTAGCCCCATTTGACAGCGCTTGCAATAATATGTCATGGGGGTGGATATTGATGGAAGCGAAGCTCGAGAGAGCCTACAATTAACTAGCTTCATTTCCAAAACATGTATGATTTTAACGTTAACCTGGATGCCCATATTCGTGTTCATTTTGGTGATATTCTTACGTATTTTTGGTCTATTTTCGAAGGTGCGGGAGAGTCCGGAAAAAGCACCATTGTGAAGCAGATGAGGATTCTACACGTCAACGGCTTCAACGCAGAGTGAGTGCTATTCAATACACTTATTAAATAGCTACATTACCGCCTCAAGAAGCATATTATTGCTTATTCTTATGGCTTCTCTCCAAATGAATAACACTGTGTCGAGGCCAGAATATAGCCTGTGAATGGATTTTCCCCAGGCACTGCAGCGCCTGTTGGGCCCACTATCCCATGCAAAGCAGCTAATATCTCCCCCCCTCTCTTTTCCTCCTATTTCGTGTACATGTACAGTTATCATACATATGTGATTATCTCAGTGTCACACAGATGCCAAATAATTCACCGTTTCCTGTTTCATGTGAGAGGGTGAAAGGTTGTGATCGACACAAGTCTATTGATTATTTGTTTTGCTGCAAGGCCTTGCATGGCATTGATCTTACCAGTGGTCTATTTTAAACAGGCCTAGTATAGTCAAGAGTCCTGTAACTGTATGAAAATCCCTTCTATGTGTATGTGGAGGCTGGATTTTTAGAGGATAGGATGCTTAATCTTGCATTTTTATGATAAAAATGAGGAAAATCATGTCTACAAGACATCATACCCATTTATTTTTGCATTTTACTGGACTCCATCCTGCATTTCACTGTTACCTGGTTCATATTCCCAGCCTCAACAAGTATGTATGTATGTATGTATGTATGAGTGTATGTATGTATGTATGTATGCATGTATGTATTAAGAATACTGTCTAACCTGGCTGTAAACCCTATGTTACTCGTAACCACCTTGATGATAAATCTTTTGTGGTCTGCTGTGGTTGATGTTTTCGTAACCGCTGCCCCACACATCTATTCTGTCCCCATGCAGAGAAAAGAAACAGAAAATCCAAGATATTCGGAAAAACGTGAAGGATGCCATAGTGGTGAGTTTCATCTATATCACTTCCTAAATGTGCTCAATGTCTCTTTTGTCACACCCACTGCAATCCCATTTTACTGATTATTATTATACAGGCTTATGATTTTTTCCCCTCTATTCTAGGGATGTCACGATACCAAAAATCTAGTATTCGGTACCGATAGCAACAAAAGTACACAATACTCGATACCACAGTGTGTGTAAAAAAAATAAAAAAATAAATAAATAAAAGGAAGAAAATAATAATAATACTTAAACATTAATTCCTTTATTTAAACATTGGAGGGGGTGCAGTCACTTTTCTTTCAGTGTTTTCTTTTAGTTTCACTTTTCTGTTATGGTTTGGAGTGGAGGGGGCAAGGAGAGCGTGATTTACAAAAACGAAAACGTCAGTCTTCTGGACCCCACAGCCTGTTGCTTTGAAGCCTGGCATCACCACACAGCCAGTGTACGGTACCGGAACTCCCAGACAGCAAGCATGTTTAGTTACGTCTGTTTCTCTCTGCCGTTGTTGTTTTTCACAAAGAACCGGGCTGGTTAAAGTTAATAATGTTATAGAGGTCTGTTAAAACAAGCGCTATCAGAGCACACGTTAGGTTGTGATAGAGAACGCCAGAGAGAAATAGACTCACTTGTGTTTTGGGAGTTCCAGGTGAAGTCGTGAAAGCCGTCGCCGTAGATGTACGGTAAAGCCAGAAGCTGAATGCGGTCAAGCCGTACAGGGAGATGAGGGGCTATCCGCTGTTTTTCTGTGCCGGTCAGTGTTCTTAAGCATTTAGCGGCAGTCTAGAACATTTTTAACGTTAGGTGTATATACTGCCCCCGTCAGGTCCGGAAGGATTGCATCCCCCGGTACCTACGGTAGTGTGGGAAAATGAGTACCGGCACGTTTTCAGAATTTTGGTACCGAGTTGGTACCGAAGTTCTCGTGACATCCCTACTGTATTCATCTTGCTTAATGCTTGTTTTTTTGTTTTCCCCCACAATTTCTGCTTTGTAGACTATAGTGTCTGCGATGAGCACTTTAATACCCCCAGTTCCGCTAGCCAACCCAGAGGACCAATTCAGAATCGATTACATCAAAAGCATAGCACCTCTCTCCGACTTTGACTACTCACAGGTAAGACATTCTTAAAGTGTGCAGATGTGAATATGTGCGAGAGAGACTGGTATAGTGCATATGTGCTTTTTTGTCTTTCTTAATGTGTTTGTGTGGGTGTTGGATGGTATGTGATGAGAGGATTTGTCTTTTTATGGCCAACAATGTAGATCTTCCTGATGTATAGCTCATGGATGTCAGATGTAATTTTGCTATAACAGCCCTGATGTTGCCTCTCTTCTTTAATTTACTCCTTTTCATGACGTGGTGAGGTCCTTTTTTTAACAAACAAAAGCTAAGGGCATTGTTTTTTCCTTGGGAGATATGAAGTTATGAATAGAAACGTTAACTTGTATGAAATCAACAGTTAGTTGATTCAGGTGCTTGTTAAAGGTTTGATTCCCCTTCGTAGTCGGAGCAGATGTATTGTACGCGGATTTGAATGCAAGTTGGAGCACATGGGGTCTTTTCAGTGTGTGATCAGCCTGTCGATAGCACGAGGTCATGTGTTGGAAATGTAGATAATGTTTTACATCATTTTAAAAGTGTTCCTTGTTTGACACTGTAGCTGTAGATAGACTCTAAGAGGTCTGAATTTAATTTTTGTTGTTGATACACTTTGGGCTTCAATGGGAACCAAATGAAAGTATTAACATGCTATTATGAATAAATCAAGTACAGGGTTCGTCTCCGTTTGGTGTATTGATCTGCACTTTTGCTGTTGGTTGTATTGGAGTTGACAGTGATTTTTAGTCTCATGTTGAGGTGAGGTACTGAACAATTTAAATTATTGTCAAATGTTTCCTTTTTATATACGAAAGCTTGTTTTTAGTTACTTAATACATTTTTCGATCGACAGAGAAATAATCTGCAACTATTTTGATAACTGATTAATTGATTAATCGTTCAGCATGGCCTCCTATAGCTCCGCCTACTTCAGCTCGCCCTTCAATACAATAAATCCGGTCAATCTCTTCAATAAACTGTTGGACATGAATATTTACCCCTGCATGTGCTACTGGATCAGTGCTTCCTGTGGAGACCTTGGCAACAGAGGGCTAAGATAAAGAGCCTTTCATCTCGCCCTCTGACCCTTAGCACAGGCGCCCTCTAGGGTTGCTTCCTCTTACCCTGGCTCTTCTCCCTCTGTACAAACAACTCCACACTACAGCTCAGTCACCACTCTTAAATATGCAGACGACACATACATAATTGGACTAATAACGAAGACCGATACCGTGAGCAGGTAGCCCAAGCAGCCACTTGGTGTCTTGATAACAACCTCCAGCTCAACACATCTTCATCATCAACACAAGAACTCATAATAGATTTCTGGCACTGCCCCCTCCCCAAAACCCACATACACGTCTCAGGAGAACCCATAACCATTACTGACTCATTCACATGGGAGTTCTGTCTACAGACAGATTTCCGTCATAGTCTGTTTATTTTTACTGGTAGCGCAACCAGCGCAACATACAAAAGTCTCACCATATGCTTGGCTCTTAATGTAATTACCAAAGTGAGATGTTTCTGGATTGTATTTAACAAATAGCCCATGCTATAGGATCATCTTCGGTGTTTCCCACAGGTTGAGAATTTATTTGTGGTGGTGGGTGGCGCAGGATGTGACGCTCGACCTGTGATGGCTGGGTTCAGTAATAAACTAGTCAAACAAAGGTTTATGAACTATTTATTTAAAAAAAAAACATAACAAGATATTTTAGAATAATAATAATAAATAACTATTTACATATAAAACAAACCAGATTAGAAGATGATACAGATGAAGTGTAGCCTATGATGAGCTTTGTCAGTTAAATCTAGTTGGTTTGTCAAATACAGTACATGGTTCAACTAAACCTTAAAACCATACTATGATCCAGACAGAAAGTTACATGTTATTTTAAATCTCAACACTATGCGCACATCATGTCTCCATCTAACTCCTGTTAAATCATAATACACTTAAGGCTATCCAAAGTAAATTCATTGTTCATTTAGTTTGTTATAGATCATTGTTCATTTTTTAAAGTGTTTTTAATCTGTGTTTTGAGGATCCTAAATAACGTTAAACAAGACACGCTGTAACACACGCTGTTTTGTACTATACATGTCCGTGTTGCACTCATTATGATCTCATCTGAACAGATTTCTGTCATTCAAACAACTCTGGATTATAGTTTAAAACTTTTACAGCAAACTTGTGGCAACAATTCCGGGTTTTATTTGGGCTTGAATGCATACATAACGTTACAGTTAATGGGTATGGGCAAGGAGAGAACGAGAACTGAAGGCCCGGTTAGCAACGATTAGGTCTGGTTAGCTCCTGTTAACTCAAAATATAGATCAGCTCCAGCGAAACACACTGCTGCGGAGAGGGTGAACAACCAGACTCTAATAAATGACGTTCAAGGCTCTTTCACAGTGTGGCCGCGGTGTTTCAACAGTTTATTATTACGGTAAATCCCACGGGAAGCAACAAGCAACAAGCAACATGCTACTACTAACATAAGCCTGGCTCTGGCCTGATGCTGTGACATGCATGTGGGGGAGGGGCTGGAGGCCACTGGTCTGTGTGCACTATAAAAATACATTGTTGATTGGAAAAGAAATGCAATTCGGATTTTATCTATCTGGGCGGGTATAAATCTACGTGGGCGGGGCGCCCAAGTAGAACCTATGTATGGGAAACACTGATCTTATCGCGACCGAAACATAACGTTAGTTCTTCTATCAGTACTTTTTAATGTTTTGGTGTAATTTATTATCACGCTGCAGCATCTCCTCTGCTCTGTGTCGGGGCTGAGGTCCTCAAACTACGCTCGTTACTATAAGTGCAGTAAAACGTTCACGAGTAAAAAGCCAATGCTTTATCAATACCCCTGTTCAACAAGCATAAACATGTAGCCTAAACATGTAGAAAAGTGATAATTCAATCAGCTCTGTCCACAGTCTCTCATCCACTGCCGCTATGTGTTACACAGTGCACACAGTGCACTCTAATAGCGAATTGTAACAAGCTAGTCTTGCATTGCCAGACCTATCTCCACAGCGCTGTGTCAGCACTGTAGTAAGGTCTGGCTACAACACACATACAGTACATTCTAGGATAGGAGAAAAAAACACTCTGTCTTGTTTCTTTAAACCAATCACAATTGTCTTGGGCAGCGGTAAGCTCCAGATGCAGAGGTGCCTGTGCAAAATAGTCTCGGGGAGAAACTTGTTTGGGTGGTGGAACATGGTGGGGCTAGTCTATATCCACGACGTTCCGCTTCCGTGTTTGCTCGGTTGCCGATGGAAATTCTGCCGGATTTCCCTCATTTAGGCCGGATATCCGTTACATTCCGCTTTCTTTCTGTTGGCATTTTAAACTGGTCGATTTATGACTATGGTTTACCTTGGTTTACCTTTTCTCAGATCTCTGCAAGGTAAATCCAGGCAGCTAGCTAGACTGTCCAATCTGAGTTTTCTGTTACACAACTAAAACCACCTTTTAACGTACACGTTCCACCAAAACAAGGTCCTTCCCGAGGCTGTTTTGCAGAGGCTCCGTATGGCGCTTAGTGCTGCCCAAGACGATTGTGATTGGTTTAAAGAAATGCCAATAAACCGCAGCTCGCCAGACCCTCCTCCACAGCTCTGGATAATACAGTAACGTGAGCTATTTAAATTAGCTTGATACATGGGTAAACGTAATTTGCTTTTACCAGTGTATCGCCCACAACAATCCCCACCAATCAGTCCAAAAACGTTGGCATTTGCAAGGTGAATCTCCATCTATTGTTGCCAACGAATGTTTCTGGTAATCTGTATATGATGGAGAACTGGCCAGCAGCAATCTTTTCATCTGTGTCTTAATCTTGCCCTGCGTAATAAGCTTTTTCCATAACCGGTGGGCAAACATGCGGACATGTCCCTGTTAGATAGTAAATGCCTTAAACATATTTTTTTGTAAATCTTTACAATCATTTACTGAAAGAACCAAGCAGGCCTGCCTTATTGCACAATCCAAATTTTCATCAAAACTTGCCATTTTCAGCACGTAGCTTGCTAGCTCGGAGGTTGTTGTTGTTGTTGTTTCCCGTAGCGAAGGGATTTTGAGAATGGTAACACACACACATAGCAGAAGGGGAGGGGCAAAGCCTGACATCAGATGTCAGGCTTTTTCCTGGTAATCTTCTTGCCAGACTACAAACAAGCTAAAACAAAAGTTGTCTGTATGCCTGTCTAACTGTTTAGCTTAGTTTGCCACATATCTTAAAATTTGGCAAATCCTGGTAAACTTAGCTGTTGGCTGAGACAAACCAGCCCCTCCTCCCTTTACCAGCGGTACTTGCAGGCCATGATTCACATCAGCAGAGGAGGGCAGTGGACAGGATGAATGCCATACTGACTGATGTCTGTGTTCTTCAGTTTTTCTAAACTTCACTCAGTATTTTGATGTCAGGAATATTATTTATTTTATTGACTTTTTAGATTATTTTCGGGTGAGATATGACTCCGTCACTAGTAGCATAAAATTGCACCATTTAAAAACTAAATAAATAAACATTCCAGGCGGGCATGCCCCAGGTCCCCTCTAGGTGACTTCATGTCTTCAGTGCTCATCATTGGACATCAGTCAAAGAAAATGTCTCACAGCACTCATGCATTCAAATGTCTTGGCACACACATTAGCAACACACTCAAATAGAACATCAATACAGACCACTCTACCAAAAAACTTTACTGTTTTCCTAAGACAGCTAAACAAATTCATAGTAAAACAAAACCACCTTCAGTTTTACACAGCACTGAGAGCATACTCAGCTCATCCATAACAGTTTGGTACAGCAGCATGGGCAGTCACACACGCAAAAAACTGCAGTGCATAGTTAATAAATCATCCAAGATTATTGCCTCCCCCCTACCATCAATTGAATCACTATATCGCAAATGCACAATCAAAAGAGCAAAAACAAAAAAACAAACTGACCCCTCTTACCCTGCCCACCATCTTTTCCAGCTGATGCTGACCCTGCCCACCAAATCATCCTGTTTTAAAAACGTTTTTTTCCCCACTGCAATAGGAACTCTGAACACTTCTCACTAACCCTGACAGAAGTACTGCACTTAGAACTCTGTCAATCTATCAATATTTTGTGTGAATTTCTTCTTGTGGTAATATCTGAATGTCTGTTGTGTTAGTCATATGTCTAATATGATTGATTGATTGATTGATTGATACCTGTGTGTTTGATGTTCCTGGCACTGCTGTATTGAGCTTACCCACCACACTGTCCTGAAAGCAAATTTTATTTATTTATTTAATCATTAATAAACGATTGATTGATCGAAGAACATGCCAAAATTCCTTTTGTTTTGTATCTTTGTAAACTGAATATCTTTGAGTTTTGGGCGAACAAAGCAAGGCATTTGAAACCTTAAAGTAAGAGTGCGGAACTATCACACATAAATGAACGTTTGTAACATTCAAGCCCTTGCTAAACAACTTAACACAGTACTGATTAAGCCAGGGAAAGCTTGTATCTCTCGCTCAGTGTAGCGAAGTTGTGGTGTCTGGTTTCGGTGGCGACATTCCTGCGCTGGTGCACCGGAAGTATGATACAGCTTATTTGTACTCAAAAAAAGTAGTTTATTAACTCCACAACAACATCATTACATTTGCTGTACACAGTGCCGTCAACCAACCTTGCTCACTCGATTACAGTTTTTTACAGCATAGCTGTTTATTCTGGCTCTCTGATTGGTTACACAGTATGTCAGTCTACCTTTATTAACCAAAACCTTGCAGACGGGAAAGGGGGAGAGTCCATAGCAATGCGGCAGTATTATGAATCCCACTGCTGTCGACAGGGTTTTGTAATTACTCTCAGTGCCAGTGGGGGGAAACAAAAGTTCCACACTCCAGCTTTAAGCAAGTTTGATTTTGACAATAATCACTAATGAAAATAATAGTTAGCTGCAGCTCCGGTTCTTTTATCTTTGGGAAAATATTTTGAAAAGTTTGCAGTCATTCACCGTATTAAAAAAAAAGATATAGAGGAGTGAATTTCACATGTGTGTTTATCTCTTAGGCATATGACTTTGCCAACAAGGCCTAAAAATCTAGCTAATATTCAGACCTTGTGGACAGGCTACTCTCTTCTTTAATCACTTCACTGCTTTGTTCTTAAAGTGGCATTGTTTTCACATTGCTGCTTTACATCTTTGCATGATGTTTCCCAGCTTCCCCCGTTAAAACGTTATTTAATGCTACATCACAAGAATAGCCATTAAAAGGATTTGGGTGTTAATATCCTCATAGGCCCTTGGTGAGAGTGTTAGCAGGGCAGCAGTAGTTTGTGCTGCTGTAATGTTGTGTTGTGTGACGGCTGGGGCCATGGGGAGAGCCGGCGCTGAGTTCCCAGGCCCGGCCAGGCCAAAGGGAACAACATGGCTCTGTTTGGAGTGTATGTGCTTGTCATCAGTCTCAGGCTTCACTTGTGCCGTCAGTGTCACCACTACTGTATATTGTCACTTAGTGCCACCAGGCATGATATCCACAGCAGCGCAAGAACATGGTCAATTAGTAACCTGTGGCTTTCACCTGTTGGCGCCGTTGTGAAAATGTGAAAGTATGTTTTACATGGAAACTTTTGGAGAGATGATGTTATGGATGTTATTGCCTTAGCAATAAACAAGCCGTTCTTTAATGTCACCAACTGTTGTTTTTGCTCTTCTTTGGGAAAAACACAAACCAATACCCAACTCTAACTCTGAGGTAATTCTAGCATTCATTTACTCACGCAATTTATAGGTTATAATCATGAAAAAACTTTTCTATCTCTGCTGTGTTCTCTGCCTTCTTTCGTGAAGGCTGGACTTACCCTTATGTTTACAGTTGTTGGTATTTATAGTGTCGATTATTGAAATAATTGTGTTGTTTATCAAATTAAATAACTCTTTTGGGCATTATAATTTGACCTGCTAGCATAGTTAGGTTTTTCCGCTCGAGAAAAGTGAGCCCAAGAACAATGTGTTGGGCTGTGTGTGGTTAGTCAAATAGGAAGGCGACAAGCTACAGAACTATGGCTGCCTTGCATCATGGTCTTTTGAAGGTACTGTTGGTGGAGAAGTTGGTGTCTTTTCTAAGTGATGGATTTCTTCCTGTGTATGGGTTCTGTATGTTGGCGCAAAATCATGACATTTACTGTTGTTTTCGATTTTTTTTTGCTGTCAAACTCTCATGAAATATCTTCATGTAAAGCCCCATGATCTATGTTTATGGCACAGATAGATCATGAATATTATAAGAATATATGCCTACAACACAACAAAATAGGCATGAAAGTGTTAGCTGCACTTTTCTTTACATCCACCTTCATGACTGGGAACTTTTGTAAGACAACCTTTTCATCTTGTCGTACAGTATATGTAAATTGCCATGTTTAGTTTTGCTAGCCTGTACTCTTTATCACCAGGCATCCTTTTTTGTAAAACCTTTCCCTGCAGTAGCTTGAGATAACAGTAGGCCCATGGAAAAAGAAAGAACCGACACAAACGGTCGTCTATGCAAATAGAAACAAATGCCACTGTAGTAGCTATGCTAGCCACCCGACAGTGTCCATCGACTGAAGTGGAGCAAATTCAAATAAGCCCCTTTGTTTTTACACCATGTAGCTTCCTGTCCATCAGACATGTTAAAGCCTACATGTAATCCTGGTTATTTGATGCTAGAACAAGCATTTATAAAGTTATTTTTATACAATCTCAACAAAAGGACAAGGATTAGGCCCACAAATGTTTTTAAGGTATGAATTACAGTCTGTTGTGAAAGTTGAGCTTCATATTATTATGTTCAGCCCCACCTATTGTTGTACTGATCTATTTTTGTGTTAGGGTGCAGAATTACTGTACCGATGAATGGTTTAAATTTTCCACCGTGGCTAAACTGTCAGTGAGCGTGTAACGCTATTTAATAATGTCTGATGTCAGTTTACAGGCCGACCCATAATTATGACTTTCTAGGAACGTGACCTGCATTGTGCTGCTTTTGTTCTTCACTACAGGCGTGAAGGGTAACACCTCTATAGCATTCCCTTGTTGTTACCTTCTTGGTGATTTCCTTATGATGAACAGCTTCAGTAGAAGTTTGTTTTTCCTTTAATTAATTACCTGAGGATCCGTGATGTGGGGCAAAGGGTAGCACGAAGGGCTGCTTCGTTTTTTGGATCCGTGCTATGAAAGATGAACAGTCTCGAACAGTCGCTCCCTCTCTCCTTGGCTTAAACTCTGTTTTTGCTAAATTTGTCTGTACTCTTTATTTTTTTCTTTTCTTTTTTTAAGTGAGTAACCCATGGAAGTCAGATTTCTCTCTGTGCTGGGTGACTGTTATCTAACACAGTCAGATATTCTTTTCAGATCCAATCAATGTGGTGTTGCTGGTGTACTGAGAAGCTAGCTGGTTGTCTGCCTGGCTATGTATGGAGGGATTTGAGATTAGTGGCTGTACATTTTGCTCAAAGGCCAAAGGTCTCTTCAAAACTTTATCCAAAGGAATTTCAGTGTCCCCCTCACGACGGAAGATGCAAGCCATTAGCTCCCCAAACTTTGTTTTGCTAAGTCAAATCAGATTTAGGCCATTTTGTTCCCTGTGTCAGCCTGACCTATATGATTCAAGTAAATATTACATCATACACAACTTGATTAACATTGAAACCAAGGCTGAACTGAGAATTGGTCCTAGCAGAGCCACTGAAAAATCAGCATCTCATGGCTGGTGATGGAGGGGAAGTGGAGTGGGAAGAGCACAGGAAAGAGTTAAAAAAACTTGTTATAGCATATTCCCTCCTGGTCTCTTTCTGTGTTATCAGTTCCTCTGTAGGGCACTGCAGCACACACTGCATTTATTCAAAGGCCCAGTGTCACACGCCTCTGTGGAAAAGAGCCCTGAGGACCATACTCTGCTCTCCCCCCTGCCCCTTCCACTCTCTACCCCTTGTCCTCCCTACATCCAGTCCCAATGCGTGCTAGCTTTGTCAGGTTCTTCTTTGGGTTTTCAAGCCCCTGGTGTAAAGAATTTGTCGAGATCTGCAGAACTAATAGCAGAAGAATGTAATCAGCGCTGTTGAATCTTATTGATACTAGTTGAAGTGGGTGTTAAAGTTTGACTGTAACAGAAGTGGAAGCAAATACAGGCAAGAAAGCAAATATGTCCCCATTTTTTGTCCTAATCAAGAGTTTGGTGTAGCAGGTAAATGCAAAACTGAACCATGGTTGTAAAATTAAAAATAATGTGTTAATCTATCATACTTTGGTAAAAATGTACTTGTACACCCATGTTTAGGTCCTGCCTTGTGCCTGAAGTGTGCGCTTACATTTATCTGTAACAAAAAAGTAAACAAATATTAACGTCTCTCTGCAGTCTCTGTGATACTTCTGCGGACTGGATCAGTGGATTTCCTCCACGTTGAACTTAATCACCGGATCTGCCGAGAGGAGATCTCTCGGAGCATGTGATCATTTATCAGGCTCCTTCTCCCTCGCTCTCTGGTTCGGGGCTACTTTCACCCTCTCCCCAGTCAGAGCGCAGAGCCAGTGCTGAGTGCAGAGAGTCATGTGGTTGTTCCAGGCTAGAGGAGGAGTCCATCTGAAAGACATGTGCACAGGAGGCGACGAGGGATATTAGCCCAATCATCTTTGTTTAGGGCATACAGAAAGTCCTGTGAAATGTTTTAAAGTCATTGATAAAATGAGTTCCCCTCAAAATGCTTCCACTGAGACATGTATCATGATTTACAGCATCATGCCTATGGATGGATTTAATTTGTATATTTTAAGAGATGTAACTGTAGTGTTATCTGAATTTGATCACAATTAAGTTATGCCATCCAAGTGTACCACCTTTGTTGCTTTGGCTCACAGTTCAGAGAAGAGAGCTTGTGACCAGATCATGAGCTTAAATTCAGGAACTGTTGGATAAACCTGTATCGAGGAAGTGTATATCAACTCCCTCTGCTACTGCCGAGAGAGGTGTAAAGTAATTAATTGCAAGTACTCTCGTTACCGTATACAGTATTAAATAGCCTTTTCTTGTGCTTTTTTGGAAATATAAATCAGTATTTCTGCTTTCAATTTCGCAGATTCTTGATGCATTGCTGCATTCAAGTACTTTTTACAGAGTGTCTACAATTATGTTGTTACGGCATAATGAGAAGGATATTACTTCAAGTTTGATGTGACTCTCCTTAGATTCCTTAGAAAGGCAATATGCGAAAAGCTGTTAAAATTAATACTGGCCAGCACTTTGAAGATTACATTTGTAACTGAGTCACTGTAGTCTTTGAAAGTACTAGATTGTACTTGAGAAGACTACAGAATACATAATTCCACTTACAGTACACTATTTATGACTCTGTATGTATGTGCATGAAGTACGTAATTGGAGCTTGAATCTTGTTCTTTGTACTGTTTAATCCGTACATAACCAAACAAAATTTTAAAATTTGTGGTTTTAGGGGCAGTTACAGCAGCGTCTCTGGCTATGCCGCACTTTGCTAGATGGGGTCTGTGAGCACTGGTTTTAGTATACTTCCCCGTACAGGCTCAATGGTACAGTACCAAATCTGGCAACCTCATTTTGACAACAAGACTCTGAGAATTTGTGCACAGTCACTGTGCCCTGCTGTTGTTCACCAGGAAATAGTTAGAGCATGTGTTGGTAGTCGTATCTTTTCACTTCAGACAGGGTCAGGCTTACTGTATCCTCCTGCTTCCAGTCTGTATGCTAAGCTAGGCTAAACACATCCCCACTCTAACTCCATATGTATTGTACAGACATGAAAATAAACAAATGAGCGTGTTCCCAAAATGTTGAACTATGCCTCTAACTTAATACTAATACTTACTTGTTGAGTAAGATATTCTACTACTTTCTTTGCTCCTATAAACGGCAGTCCTTGGAACCCAGCTGCTTTACCTAAACAGCTCAGTGACCAACAGTAGAAGACAGTGCTTGTGCTGGGCAGATGTGTGTATGAACTGTATGTATCTGTTGTGTGTAACTGCAAGTGTGGTACTTGGTGTAGATGAGAAACTGTGTATATGACAATTAGGATATCTCTTTGGATAAATGTATACACAAAATGAGCTATAGAATTTCCCATTCGGTGGGTTTGTTTATTTAGCTATCTAGTTCTCATGGCACCACGAGTTTTAACAACTTTAAGTCACATTTTTAAAGTACAAGTTCAGATTTTCAAAATGTCTGCAGAATAGTCGTAAGTTACTGAACACATGACAGACTTACCTGTTCACAACTATATTTTCTACAGTATATAGGTAAAAATTCTGCTAAGGTGACCCAGACATATACTGGCAATTAAGTGAGCACGATTTTGGCATTTGTGTGTAGGTCTAAATAAAACTTTTTTTTTTAAAGAGTATATACTTATAGTATATATTCTTTCAAGAATATTTCTTTACATAATTCAAAGTGAACTCAAGTGGACTCAAAGTTGATAAAGTAACTTTAGGTGTACTTCAACAGCATCAATATGAATGAATTTAAGGCCCCTGACCTTCCCATCATGACATTGTACTACAAGTCTTTTTGTTGTATGTTATTGTCTGTTGTCTGTTTCTTAATGTTTTTTGTTTATTTTCCTCAGGAGTTCTTTGATCATGCAAAGAAGCTGTGGGACGACGAAGGAGTGAAGGCATGCTTTGAGAGGTCCAATGAGTACCAGCTCATCGACTGTGCACAATAGTGAGTTCAAACATTGAAATACCTTTTGTGTTGTGACTTTGAGCTTAGTATTCTTGCAGGTTTACAAAAGATTGATAACTATTATATGTATGTATAACATACATTATGCGAACAGTTATTTGTGCAGCTTTAGTATAGTGAGAACAAAACAAGTGAGCTGTTTTTTTGTTTTACTGCCTGTAAAATTGTAACTATTGTCACATCCCTGCTCTGTCGGTCCTCTTTGTGTCATGTTTGAGGTGAACGATCTGCGATGTGTGCTGGTGTCATGTCATATATGAATATGGCTGAGATATGTTTACTCTGGGTGTGGCAAGGCAAGTAGCAGTTATATTCGTCCTTTGGAAAATTATACATGTATCGCCTCATGTCAGCCTGTTTGACAACTCACTGTGGCAATATGCAATGCCTGGTCTAGCCTGTATTAACATTCTCATTTCATTGGAAATGTATTGATGTAATGTGTCTGTAAACACATGTAAAGATGTGATAATGCTGTAGTTAAAGTTGAGATTTCTCATTTTAGTGTTGGTGATGGTAACAACCTACCTGTGGAGTTGATAGACTAAATGTCAGCGTTTTTTAAGGCTGGACAAAAGCTATGTGGGTTATGATTTGATTTTGGCTATCTGTATAGAGGTTTTCCTAATACAATTGTACTCTAGATACTGTAGTTAGGAAATGCTGATAACTGCAGTGTGGCAAGGCGTAGAAACTGATGCCTCTTTGCACGGTGCCCCAGATTGTTTGGAAGGCTCCTACTTTACCTTGGGTCACCATAGTGTGCTGGTTGTACACGGTGGAGGGCCCCTGCCTTGCCTGTAAAAGGAAGTTTGGATATGCAAAGTGACTCAGTGTGCTCTCCTTCTGCTTCCTCTCTGACTCACCTCTGGATTCACATGTAAATATGAGGACATGTACATGGTACAGACTCATGGAGTGCAGCGCGCTGGAAGTTGTCCCCTCCTGTCCCAAAGGTTGGCTCCCTTAATCTCTCAGGGTTCGGTCAAAGGCACACTTTATCAGTGACAAGAGATATTGTCTTGTCAGCGATCTGTGAGCCTGCGTTTCATAGATGTAACGTTGAGATGTTTTAAAGACGGTAAAGCATGTAGACAAACAGTCTTTGTACTCTCTTCCTGAATATCTTCCGTTCCTTGAGCATAAATTTGACTTCGGGTCAAATCTTCCTCTGGTTGCCCTGCCTGAAACCAGCTTCCATAGAAAGGAGAGAGATAGTCAGGTGATGGTTGGAGAGTCACATGAATCTGTAAGGTGGAGCTGTTACAGTCCAAGACCTGTGTTTGTCTTTGCTGCCCTGAGTCAGTATGTGTGCAGTACGAATGCACAATATGTTAAAAAGCATCTTGTGTTTATTTTAGTCAATAATCCAGTATCATCATGATACCACATAATATTGTGGCATCAACAACATTTAAAATCTTCTTTCTTGATGTCCAAGAACAACTCTGTAAATGCAGTGGTCTTCTGAATGTTGAAATCAGAAAAGTCTATATTGTAATAATACCTGAAACCACTGAGGATTGCAACTAGCTGAAGTACTGAAAATACAGCTGTCCTGTGACACGAGTAAACATTAACAGAGTGAAATGAAGACAGTGAAAAGCATACAGTATTTAAATAGAGTGGTATATGTGGAGTGCATTTACTGGTTTTGGAACTTGGAGGTCACTATGCATTCTGTCCTTATGTTGTAAGTATAAGGATATTGTTTGCATAGACTTTGTGATACGTCGACTGTTTTAAATCCAAAATAATGCCAAATGATTGATGCCTAATTGTTTATTTTAAGTCCTAATTGTTCTCTCTGTTTCCAACCTCCTCCTCTTCAATACCATTAATTTTTTTTATTGCCCTTCTTGCTGTTCTCCTCACTATCCCCGCTTCTCTGGTTGTTACGTTGCTGCTTCTGATTGGTGAGCAGTTGTATGTTTGGCCAATACTTTTTTTCTAAAACATTTATTTTTCCTGTATGTAAAGGAGATAAAACATGATAAAACGTGCAGCTTCATGTGGTTTAGTGTATAAATGTACAAACTGTGATTTCAGTTTTGACGTGTGATAGTTGTGTTTCGTTGCTCAAGTGCTTTTCCTTGTCTACAGGAACGTGTATGTGTGATTTAGTGCTGTGAATTCACTAACAATTCAACTTGAAATATAATCAATCAATCTCAATACCTACCATGATTTTTGGAGCAGGAAACAACGTTGCACATTTGCAATTCATTGTGAAATCTCACTGTTCAGTAGAAACATTGCAATGTGCCTCTATTGTCAGTGTGTTTGATTGATGTCTGGAATTTGTCAGACTGCGTGGCCTCACACTTACTTCCTCTCTGTTTTAACCTCTGTATGAACCTCTGTATGGACTTTGTGGACGAAGGGCATTCATAGATACTTTGTCCTACATGGCAGCAGACCTGTCTGTGTGTAAAGGCACACACACGCACACGCACCCCTATTGTTGTTACCACTAAACTACACTAACTTTTCTCAGCGACTATCCTGGAAGTATTGAAACACTGGCAGACAGCTTCAGCAGCCAACTGGGTTAAAAGGAAGGGAGCAGAGGTCATACCTTTGGACTGTATTTAAACAAACTTTATATTGTTTGGGGAATGTCTGTTGTGTTATTTTGGCTATTCCTTCTAAGTTCAATACTATAAGGGTCTGTCTGATAGCTTGTCCCTTGTTCTCAAGACTAGCTAGGTGCTTTGCACCGACCCAATAACCTACAGTAACAACCTCTTATATTTCTATAGTACAGGAAACTTTCATTTCATCTTCTACTTTTGTTCTCTACACCTGCTCTCTTTTGTTTTTGTGTACTGAATAGGGATGTCACGAGACCAAAAATCTCGTTTTGTCGTTTGATACCACCAAAAGTACACGATACCAAAGTCTATACCACGATGTGTAAAAAAAGAAAAATAATACTTAAACATTAATTCCTTTATTTAAACATTACAAAAAAGCAACAATAGTGGCAACAGTCCCATAATAAAAAACAATTACAAAATAGATATATAATAAATATTTAAACAGTTGAACATTATAAAAACAACAATAGTGGCATGTAGCCTTCAAATAATAAATGAAATGAAACATTAAGTTGTTACATTTTACTGCCTGGGTAGCTCACCTGATAGAGTGCGCTGATATAGAGGTTTACACTACAACGCAGCGGCCTTGGGTTCCACTCCGACCTGCGGCCCTTTGCTGCATGTCGTTCCCCCTCTCTCCCCTTTTATGTCTCCAGCTGTCCTAAACAAATAAAGGCCTAAAATGGCCAAAAATAATCTTAAAAAAAATGTCTGGAAGAGCTTAGTAATAAAATTGTCAAATCATATTTTAGTTGCTTTTTGTAAATAAATATCAGCCACAGCAAAACCAAACGGAGCCTACGGACCCTCTACTTCACTACCACGCCTGGCTAACCAGACTGTCTATCTTCCGGGCTGTCATCCATTCTCTCGGCAAAGAAGTCTCCCTGCAGTGGGAGTGGAGGGACCGAGCGGCCCGCTGCTAGCTGTTTAGCTAACGTTAGCTTGCTAATTCCACCCACCCAACATGCCTTCATGGTTACACTGGTTACAGAAAATGAGCCGAACAAAGCTGTCACTCATCTGGCGATAGCAATGTGCTTTCCTATGATGTGACAAGAGCATGTGAATGAAACATTAAGTTGTTACATTTTACTAATTTAGAGGCCGGCCAGCCGGCTTGCTAGGGGGCTAATTGTTTAGCGGTGCAGAGAAAGAGAGGTCTAACATTATGGTCTTTATATTCAATTTTACGATATAGGATATTATTTTATTAACGTTAGTTTATATTGTAATGTGTAGGTATGTAGATCTTTTTGAAGACATGTTTGTTGAAATAAATAGCCTACACCTAATGTTACACAAGTAGTTATATATATTACGTTATGTTTGCTATATTATTGACATAATGTGCAAAAATAGTTATTCCAGTTGTTCGAACACGTGTTTTTTTTTTTTAGACGAAACATTCGAACGAATGATCATTTTTGGCCAGTTTTGACAGCCCTATGTCGTTTGGATTGATCAGATGAGATGAAGATGAAAAGTGCGTTTTGTGTGCGCTCTTTCCTCACTATCGTTTTTTGTTGTCGTAAAACCACCAAACAAGATCACAGCGAAAGAAAATTGGGTTTGATTTAGCTACATGTTGTATTTAGATTTTGTGAAGGCAGATTATATACCTCTGCCATCTCATCTGTGTTGTCCTTCACAGACCTTGCTGCACTGGCAGATATTTTTCCAGCAGGCCTAACACCGGACGGCCCATTGGACAGAGGCACAGGAAATAAGTATGGGCTGATGGCAAGCGCTTGTAATGCCAAAGAGCATGTCCATATCGATGCTTGTGGAATCCTGTCACCCATTGATCCGCCCTCTGCATTGCACATTTATATGTTTTAAGAGCACAGATATGTGTCTGCCAGTTGATTGATTATGAGCTATTTTTAGCTGCGGCGGGCTGGTTCCATTGCAATGCCTTGGATGTGTCAATGGCAAAATCAAACACTTTCACACGCAAATCTGAACTCCCAGGCCTCCTGTTTGTTGCAGTCCCCCAGCAAATATGACACAATTCATGACATAATTCATACACACAGGTATTTCTTACTGTAGCGGATGATTGTTATCCAGTTATAGAGCTCCTTGTGTTGGTGTGCTCAGTGGCTGGGAAGCCAGGCTGCAGCAGCAGGGACTGGGCCAGAGGAGAGCTGCCCTGGATGGAGCTGGAGTCTGGGAATGTAACTGAAAAAGTAGTTAGTCTATGAAATAGCTGAGTGATACAGCGGGGGTTTATTACTGCAGTGTGAATAAGGCCTTTGACAGAGATGGCCCTGATACGGGGTTAGGTACAGGAGCATGATGAGGCAGTAAATGCTGTAAAGATTTTTTTTTTTTTTTTTTTGTGAGATTTAAAACGATGTACCTCCAAATATTATGAGTGGCCAACAGTAGCCTCTCTTTGATTAGTTTGAGTCAAAAGACCACTGGCTATTTAAGAAACACCATGGTTTTGTCTAAAGCTAATTGTAGGTTACCAGTATGCTTTCAGTTTCTGGCTGTATGAAACAAGTGATGCAGATAAGAGACGTTTTATGTGGCCTGAATGAATGTAACAGCTGTTAATCCAAGTGGACACGCTAAATATTAACATTAGAATTGAACCAAATATTGAACTATTTGATTGGTCGACAAAAAATACTATTTATTACTACCATTTATTCTATAAAGTCATTTTTAAAACAAAAATGCCAAACGTCATAGTTCCAGCTTCTTAATTGTGAGAATTTTATGCTTTTCTTTGTTATATGTGATGGTACACTGAATATCTTTAAGTTTTGGACAATTTGTCAGACAAAACAAACAATTTGAAGATGTGACTTTGGGGTTTAGTAAATTGTATTGGACATTTTTCACTATTTTCTGGCATTTAATAGACCAGACGATTCATTGATTAACCAACAAGTAATTGGCAAATTAATTGATAATAGAAATAGTTGCTAGTTGCAGCCATACTTATCTTACTCAATGTTAGTCATACTTTTGTAGGTCCCTGTGTTTTCAATCCATATTATTATCCCTCTACAATTATTCATCTCCACAGGCCCATCTAAAGGTTATGGTAATCACACCACACACACCAGTAAATAAACACATTTGAAAACCTACAGGAAGACGAGACTTGGCACTGATTCACCCTTCATACTGAGACAAATATCAGATTGTTCTCGCTTCAGCCATCCAGAGAAATTTACATTTTTTGGCACCATCGCCATTGATCCTAATGAGGATTAAATGGAAGGAGGAAAGATCAAATATTGAGGGAAAGTGGGGACTTTTCAGGGTGAATTGGAAAATGGGTGTCATAATCACACACTTTGAAAAGATGTTAATAATAACATGTCCTGACTCCTGGGGGAACTGAAATAGTTGCAACATTTTGACATGCAAAACCTCTGGTAAATCTAAATCACAGTTTCTCAGAGTGTAAAGTGACATCTTTACATAGCTTCTCTTTTGGTTTGACCAACAGGACAACCTAAACAAATCTTCACATTGGAAAGCTGGAATCGAGTTGAGAACCAGTGTTGATGCTCAAAAAGGGACTGAAACTATTAATTAATAATTGTTTAAATAGTTGCCAATAACTCTTCTGTTTATCAACTAATTGATGAATCAACTAATTGTTGCAGCTCTTTAAAAGATTAATGGAGAGTTTTGCTTAACAAGACTCAATGCATCACACATTTTTTAATTCACAAGGAACATTACAAGTCAGGATGTAGCGTAGTTGGTCCAGGATGGAGAGGTACAGCTGGGACAGGACAGAGCTCTAGCAGTCCAGGGGTTCTGGAGATGGGACTATGGATAGACTTATCCAAGGCTGGGTCTGGATCTTGGCTTAGGCTGGGGCTGGGGTGTAGTGCTGGTCACGGGACTCTGTCACCAGCCCGGGGGCCACTGACACAGTCATCTGGGGCAGTAAAGTGCTAAGAATGGCTGGCATTGTCAGCCAGCCCCGGCCCCTGAAGGGCCTACAGAAACAGAGGGGCTTCGCAAACAGTGGATCTCCTCAATAAGAAGCCTCTTCTGTTCACGGAAGAGCCCGAGAGAGTGATATTTATACACCCGCTGCATGTCACTGCTGCTTTTTCCTGTCACCAATAAGTTGCTTCATTTCTTAATGTTTTAGCTGCTTTGATGTTACACAGTATAAAACCAACAGATGAGGCTAATTGTGACAGGGTCTGGGCTCGTCTTACATGTCTGAACTGATCTGTGTGTTTATATTTCAATGTTATTACTTGTTTGAGATTGGTTACAGTTACAGTTCTGTTACATAAATGGGTTTCTTTCTTCTGGGATGTTTGTCTCACTGCAGCCAGAGCAACGTTTTAAATTGTGTTAAACCTTCATGGACTATTTTTTTAAGGCTTGCACAGTTTGAGAATGAAATCTGAAGTCCAAGTTTGAATGAAAAATGAATTTATCTTACTATAGAGCAAGGAATCGCTGTCTGTCTGCCTGCATGTGTGCCCTTTGAATGTCTCGAACCATTCATCCAATCTACTTCATGCTTGGCGGGTGTATTGCTGGGTACCCAAGGACCTGCAGTGTCAAAGTTGGTGCAATTTGGATACGCGACATGTTCAATATTAATAAAACCTTGAATAAACACGCAAACAGTGCTCTCTGCAGGGGTGGGGCTTCAGGGCTCTGCGGACTGACTCGAGCATGTCTTCACCTGGCTTCAGGGCAGGAAGGTATTAAGGAAACAGTCCTGTGCAGGGCTCTACTGTATAGTGTATGGAGAGTGGACCCCTATTAACTGTTACACCGACAAACACCATGCTCGGTACAGCTCAAGAACAGATGAAGAAAGAGAGACAGGAGATATTACATTATAGCAAACTCAAACATTTCAAGCATCAGCAATGTCATTTTTGGAAAGAAAGCTTTTGTTCCCGGAATAAGCCTGGTTCCAAAGAGCTAGCTGTTCGCAAATGACTCATATAGGCCTACTTTAGCACTGCTAGGGGAGTAGAATCCCAACTATGGCATAGCAAGTGTATTGTTTAGGTATGGAGCAAATGAAAAAAATGAGAAATATGAGCTTTTCAGTTGCTTAAAGAAAGAACAAAACAATTTATTTGGTGTGATTTTTATTTGGTGTGATTTCGGATCAAGTATTACAAGCTTTGGTTCTAAATAGGGATCGACCGATACTGTTTTTTTAAGGCCGATACTGATACCGATTATAGTAGTTAATGAAACTGATGGCCAATATTTGGAACAGATATGTATTTACAGTGAAAATTAAAATCTTTAAATCAAAATTAAGATTTTGGAATGTTACAAACTCCAACACGCTTTAAGCAATTATTTAATAAATTAGAAACTTTCAACATAATACACAGTAACAGTCAGTCAGATAGTGTTGTGGGCGGGACATTAAGTCAGACTCAGTGGTGAGTAGGGTTGGGTATTGTTTGGGTTTTTTCCGATACTATACTTTTAAAGTAATAGGGGAATAGGGTATTTTACAATAACTTTGAATGCACCGCGAGGCTTACTAGTTTGAAGTGAATGCACCGTCTGTGTTGTTTTTCCGGCAACGGCAGCTGCACACTGCTTAACGTCCCGCTGTTGGAATCCTCTACAGTGAAGTAGATTGTAGAAGTAGTTAGTAGAAGAAGTGTTAACTAGCGTCACATGCAGCGTTGCTCCTGTTGCCTCTAACGTCTGTTTCAGAGCATCATAGAGCAGCGCAAAAGGCATTTAAAGGCATACTATGTAACTTTACCTCTTCGGTCCCCCTACAGGTTGTCTCATTGGAACTACAGACAACCTGTAGGGGGACCGAAGAGGAAAAAGTTACATAGTATGCCTTTAATTGGCACCGAAATCTGCATTACAATTCGGCCCGGTAGATACCGGTCATTTAGGCACCGGTCCCGTATTAGCAGCGGGTTTCAGTACCAAACCCTAGTGGTGAGTGAAACCGAAGCAGAGGGACAGACAGAGCTGTAGCAGAGCTTTATCTGCTACAGCTTAACTTTATCGGTTATCAGGCAAATAAAACGCTGATACAGATAATCTGCAAACTACCAAAAACGGCCCGATAATCATCAAGGGCGGATAATCGGTCTATCCCTAGTTGTAAAACAAAAAAACACAGATGAAGATGTTGCAGCACATCAAGGTGCTCCAAAAAGTCAAAGAAAGCTACAAACAACAAGATTAAGACACATAACTAAGCAAAGTGCTAAGCAGCTAGTTAAAATGTATCCTTATTTCTGATTCAACTGTTGTTGCCCAAATGTTTGGGCAACAGCAGCAATTTTATTAAGAAAAGTGCTTTTAAATGCATTTTGAACTATTAATGTTTATATTTCTTTTTTGGTATCCTCATGTGTCTTAGTTGTTACTTCCAGTAAACAAACTTAAAAATAGCCTAAATGGTTTCAGTTCATTAAATCTCTTTATCTTTTTTTGTGTGCCTTTAACAAGTTCACCACAGCACAATTCAAATCATATTTATAACTGCACAAAAAAAAAACTTTCTTTATAAAATGCCTTAATCCAGATTAACAAAAACCTTTGTGTCGCTTGCTCAAATCAGATGACCCTGCTGTCAGCTGACTGAGGAATAATCAAAGAGGGCACTATGGAAGTGTGTGTGTGTGTGTGTGTGTGTGTGTGTGTGTGTGTGTGTGTGTGTGTGTGTGTGTGTGTGTGTGTGTGTTGAATATATCTGTGTGTGTGGATGTGTGTTTGTGTGCATGATTTCTGAAGAAAAGGAAGGAGGGGCTTTGACCTGAACTGTAGAATCTGATCTACTGGAAGCTCAGTGGGACTCCATCTACACAAACCACTGTCCTTAAGGTTGTTAAAGCCCCCTGTGGGACTGACTCTCTCTCTTCTCCTTTCTCTCTGACTATCTATTCAGTCCTCTCTTGAGGCCAGAAAGCAACAGCAGAGAGGATGTTGCGGAACACATGTTGTTTCCTATATGAAGCCTGTGTGTGTGTGTAACCCAACATTTAAAATCTTCAAATTTACCATAGGATGTTTAGTGTTACTGTAATTGTTAATGGCTTTCTGTCCATTAGGTAAGTGTTTTAATGTACTGTGGATGTTGTTTAAAGTTGTGTTTTTAGAAAGCTCTCAGCCTGCCTGGACATTTGGAAACAGTTAAGAGAGCCTTTAGCTGCCCAGCATAGCATGCTACATGTCACAAGATTAGCTACACTACCAGTGTGTTTTTATTTTGTTTCTAGAGACCAGAGGCTCTGACAGCCTGTATTTAGTCAATAAGTTGGATCCCATTTGAAAGCAGGCACTGCTCTATTGAAAAACGATACACATTTTGAATAGTATATTTCAATTATATGTCAAAATGTATGGAAAACTGAAGTAATCCACCACAATTGCCTTTTTCCTGTGAACATGTTCAATAACTTTCATCTCAGTTTACATATCAAATTAGCAAAATTGTGCTATGTTTAGATTGTTTGTAGGTTTGTCTCTCTGAATGTTTAATATGAACTGTGCTGCTGAGAAAAATGGGAATTTATGGTCCACTTAAAGAAGGGGAATTGTATCTATAAATAGATTTTTATTTTTGGGTTAAAATGTGCGTCCATTTTAAAGGACAGAGAGAGACAGAGCGAAGCTGGTGAATGGCGGATATCTGCGAGTCTGTTACTGTGTGCCGACTACACACGCGCACACACACACACACACACACACACACACACACACACACACACACACACACAGTCCTACCTCTCTCTCTCACACCACACACAAATACATACACACCCTGCCGTTGACCAGGAGTGTAAAGGCACAGACTGCTGGAAGACAGCAGTGGCGCTGCAGGTTCCCTGCTCAGAGATTGTGGAATGGTCGTCCAGAGACCCTCCTCCTCCTCCTATTCCTCCTCTCTCCCTCTCTCTCTTCTCTGAGACTCCCCCTCCTCTCTCTCTCCCCCCTCTGTCGCTCCCTTTTCTCCCCCTCCCCTTCCACCCCCCACCCCCCTTAGAGCTTATGTAAACTAGCTGTGGAGCCAGGGCAAGCTGAGGCTATTTTTAGCAGCAGCACTGCAGAGCAGAAACTGGCGGAGGGTCACGTGTGCGCAGCCGAATCAAAGGGAGTATCCCGGCAATGCGCTGTAAACAAAGGGAAGGTCTGTAGCAGAAGGTGAGACACAAAACGCCTCTGTGTTGGTTTTGTGTGTGTGAGCGACTACGCACTGCCTGGCTATACCTTGTCCTCTCTTAATGACATAAAACAAATCATCGCGAGTGTATGAATGCACCTTTAATGGTTTCCTGCTCACTCTGTCTCCCCCTACTTCACACACACACACACACACACACACACACACACACACACACACACACACACACACAGCTAAACCATTTCTGCCACTGCTAGAGACGAGGGGGCGGTGGGGGGGGGCGCGGTGCTGAATTGATTAAAGTGGGGTTTGACACGCGAGGAGACATTTTGCTGTCTAATCATGACAGGGGCTCCCAGCTCCACACTCTCTCCCTGTTCATATCAGAGTGAGCAGCAGCAGACTTAGAGCGATGCAAAATCCATCAAAAGGCACATGACCATGTGTGTTTAGCATTGACATTAGCATGTTTTGTATCACATGGGGTCTTTCAAACCCTTAGCGCCTGCTCAGAGTTTGACCTGGTTGTGTGCTGTAGCTCAGGTTGTGTAGCCTGTGGGCCTGGCTAGCAGTGAGGCTAGCAGTTAGCGGTGTCCAGCCACACCCAGGCAAAAGGTCTCCCTTCCAACTCTGCCACTAGTCAAACAAGCCTCAACTTTCACCTCCTCTGGAATGTGGTCAGAGGGGGGCACAAAGCTATTTATAGAAACCTTTTATATTTTTCTGTCACAGCGGTTTGTTTGCCTAGACAGTTTGAGCTGTTGGCCGTTTTATCAGGCCAGGCTGAAGGAGGTAGCTTGGAGGCTAACTTAAGTAAACATTTGGCTCTAGCACAAGCCATGGTTGGGCAGTTTGGTTGGATGATTTATTGTTGTAGGCATTCTTAACCTGAGATTCTGCAGCTTCTCCATACTGACCAGGTAGATAAGGAGCCCATCTTAAAGTGTCCTGACAAAACATTCTGCTAAGGGAAAATCCATTTCCTCTTTGTATGCCGTTGTGGTTCTTCAGAGTGATACTGTACTTTAAAACAATATGTATTTAGACATGTATTTCCATTACACACCTATTCTGTTTTGATAGCTGCTATAGGTTGATAGCTGCTAAAGGCGTAATGTACTTATATATTCTTTTGTGTAGCTTTGTTGCTTGCCAATTTGTCTTTCTGTGTCTGCTGGAGCATAAACACCGGAAACTTGAGCTAAAACAAATCGATTAGTCCATCAATATAAAATTAATCTGCAACTATTTTGGCAATCAACAGATCATGTAAGTTATTTCTCAAGCAAAAAATAATGTCCTTGTCCCATCCTCTAGATTGTCTGTCTGGATTTGGTGTTTTTCTTTGTTGTATAAGTGATTGTAGACACAAATACCTTTGAGTTTTTGAGTGTTGGTCAGACAAAACAAGGACTTTGATGACCTTGGGCGTTAGCAAATTGAGATGGGTATTTTTCACCAATTTTCAAACACTACACAAGAAAGTAACTTTCAGATTAATAATGGAAACTGTTTATAGTCTGACTGACTACTGAAGAAACTATTAATTGTTGACCATAAAATATATATAAATCAGCAGCATACATATGTGTTGTCACCATGTGCATTTAAAGACATACAGCGCTCATGTTCAAAAAACATTTGTTGGCTTAAAATATGTTAATGCTAATTTTGCTTTCATTGGGTTTCACTAGCATTTTGCTAACATATGGAACCCACACCTGCTGTGTCTCTAAAAAAGCATTTGGTGTGCCACTTCTAGCTCAATATATTCAGAAAGTAGAGATGACTTGTTTTTTTTAACAATGTTTGACATCATGCTTAGTAGGGCTACACAATTAATCGAAATTGTATCGAAATCGCAATATGGACTAGTGCAATATCCAAATCGCAGGGGGGCACAATATTTGTTGATGGCAAAATATGTATCAAACCATTCTGAAGTATTGTGGTGCTGCAGAGATGTCCCGGCCTACAAATCGTATCCTATAGACTAAAGAAAAAAAATCTTTGTTTGGTACAGATCCTCGCAAAACTCACACTATAAGCATTTTAATTTCTTTCAGTGTTGTTAATTTTCAATGAAAATGAGAATAATGATACAAAAACGATCTTTCCTTCCAATATTGTGAATCATATTGCAATCGCAATATCAGTCAAAATAATCATAATTAGATATTTTCCTCATATCGTGCAGCATATTTTAAAGCTGTGTAGAAGTGGAGTAAGATGATGGGGTCTGGTACATCAGTGGGTTTTACTAGTTAGTGACAACATTTTACTAAAAAGCAAGTTGACCAAAATTTCCCGTTTGGGCCCTTTGACCCTGCTGTTCTCACCTGTTCGTTGGCAAAAACACTGTACACACATTACTCTGTACAGATATCAAATCACTCCAATCCATTTCCCCTGATCTGCTGGTGTAACAGAAATGTAGAAGGTTGTTAAAAAGCCATCACAACATCACAGTGCCACTTGGTCATAAAGAGTAATTTCCAGTGGGCATTACAATAACCGGGCCCGTCTCATAGGACTCCTATTGACTGCTTCAAGATATAACATCTTTATCAATTATCCCTAAGGTTCAGCTCTCAATTCCTATAACCCTGTGTATAATTTATCACAACTGACACTGTGTCTGTCTTGTTGTAACATACATTGTGTCTCTTTACATACTACAGACTACACATTACATTCCTCTCCTTACTAAAAATGTGACTTATTTTTGGTTGTGTATTTGAGATGGTGGCACTCTAAAATAATTTGTCTTCTTCATAAACCTAAATTTACTGTGCCCTCCCACGAAACACACATACACACACACACACACACACACACACACACACACACACACACACACAGTGTGACACACATACAATGTAGAAAGCCAGCACAGAGCACGGTTCTGCTTTGTGTTGATGTATGGGAGAGTCTGGGAATGGAAGGATACAAGTGCAGCCTGGCTTAGGAAGAGACAGGGGGATAGAGAGAGAACAAGAGGGAAAGGGAGAGAGAGAGGAGTGGTATGGACCGACTGGGGTTGCCATGGGAACCCAGCTGCTAAAAGCAGGCAGGGTCAGTGTGGAAGAGAGGCTGTGTGCAGCAGGAGCGAAGGGATGCCACCCGGAGGCCCGTTTGTGAACTACACAAATAGCACACAGGCCTCAACAGCTCGAGTTCTGGCAGAGAATCTGCCTTTTTTAAAAATCTTAAAATAAGAGTTGAAAAGGAAATTATTTCACTTTTTTATGGAGAATTTATTTCCTTCTCTGTGGATTTGGTTCATTTCTAATCACAACCTGGTTCAGCCAGAACGGCTCGGTTCAGGCTTATGCAATCTGCACTGATACAGTAGACTTCTCTGTCTGATATAAGTTATTTACTTTTGATTAAGGGAAAAGAGGAAAAGCTCATTTTTACTAGGTCACCAGTTGGCTTCCAAGTGGAACAACTAATTTGACATGGAGGCTGTGGTTGTTTACGGGCGAGAGAATTGAAACCTACTCGATATTGTTGATTAGAATATATTTATTTCATTTTCTAGTTTTGGCACAAACTAATTCAGTAGCTGACAGATAGTGTATCGATGTTGGGCCTCAACGTTATTTAGAGAAACCCATAAGTCAATTTCACTGTGAGAACTGTTGTTGGGAGCTACACATGGGGCATGGTTCAGACCTGACAGAGTCCCTGTGTTCCCACTGTAGTTTGAATTTGGGGGCTGAGTTTATTTTAAGCAGAGGTAATGTAATGGTCCACGTAGACATTGAGCAGAGACAAAAGAGCATTACAATGTATTTCACATTTTTATACAACACCTTTCAAAACCATGACTTGATGCGACCCTGGAAGGCGAATTGGCGGCGTTGAGATAAAGCAGGCACTTTTGTTTACACAAGATTTGGTTTGACTTTCAGGAGTGTCTCCGTTCTTGCTCCTATATTTAGGAAGTACCCACTGAGCCGTTGATGGATTTGTCTAGTTTTAGATCCATCTCCCAAACTGCACAGTGTTCCTGTTTGGATGGATGAGTTGAACCCTGGGCTCAGATCTTTCCACCAGGTGACCAGGATCCTGCACAGCTCCACCTTCACACTGTCCTGCTGCACGTGGCTCTGTGTGCTGCTAAATTTCTTGGTGATTTATTTGATTAATTGATTGACAGAAAATTAATCAGCAACTATTTTAATAACTGAGTCATTTTTTAAAGCAAGAACACAAGTTCTCCAATGTAAGGATTTGCTACTTATCTCTGTTATATATAATTTAAACTGAATATCTTTTGGGATTTGGACTTCTGTTTGGACAAAACAAGACATATGAACACATCACCTTGGCTTCCGACAAGTTCTAAAAAAAATATTTTAGACATATTATAGACAAAGTTTTTAAGATAAATAATTGAGAGATTAATCCACAATTGAATAAAATTGTTAGATGAAGCCCTTATCGAAGATTTGAAATGGAGATCCTGTTTTTTAGTGTCCTGTTTAATAATGAGCAGTCATTGTTGTTACTGTTTCTGCTTTTGCACTTCCAAGACATTGTTTGTTTGTCAAACAGTGGGGTCTGTACGCTGATGCCCTTGGGCATCAATTTTCCATCACTGAACTTAAGGTGGTGTTCTTTTCTTTTTTCAGTCTGCAATGTTGAACAACGCTGCTCATACTCTTTTTGTTCTCCTATTTAGTCCAAATTAATGACATGGATTGTTACTTTGAATACTTCTCTTTGTTCTTGGCAAAATAAACATAAAACACAACTGAGTTACAGTAAATATATTATACCAGAAAATATGTACAGGCGCAAAATAAAAACATTTAAATAAAGCTTCACCAGAAAAGTTGCGGTGCTGCTGCTGCCGTGTCCAGCAGTGAGTTTTTAAAGCACTGTCACCAGTCAGTTGGAGACTAAAGTGAAAGTCCATTATGCTGGCCTGAGCGGCTCAAAATATGGAAACTATTGATCGGATCCTCTACACTGCTAATTAAAGATGGTCCATTATTTGTAAAAAGTCAACCCAATTATCAAATGAGCACAAGGCTGCAAGCTGTTCGTTGGTGTGAAGTGAACTTTTTCCAGACTTTACTCCAGCATTGTTGCAAGTTTTCACTGTCTTGTTACTATTGTACATATCCACAACTGGCTCTTTGTTTTTGGACATGTGTTGTCTTGATGCAGACAGTTTGTTTTGAATGAAATTGTAGTTGTTTGGTTCACTTCTTTGCCTGTTGGCTACTTAATTGTGTTTGTAGCTTTATTTGTATTTTGGCCTGTTTGTTTAGATGTTTGTTTGTTGTGGCTCTCCGAAAGCGAACTGATGGTACAAGAGCTTATATCAGTGCTCTGGTTCAGGGAGAAGACCCCGTGGAGCTGGGTGACCCATGTCCCCGAGCCTCGGTGTGAAGCGTTTTAATGCCCCCACCTCTCCCCTACCACCATCTTCCCTCTACCCTCTTTTCTGCTCAATGGGCAGCAACATGTGACCTGGACCGCGTGGGGGCTGAGGCCTGAGGCCCCCACCCGCATCAACTGTCCCTCAACATATTGTGTGTGTGTGTGTGTGTGTGTGTGTGTGTGTGTGTGTGTGTGTGTGTGTGTGTGTGTGTGTGTGTGTGTGTGCGTGTGCGTGTGCGTGTGCGTGTGCGTGTGCGTGTGCGTGTCTTTAATGGAAAGATGAGGCCAACACAGAAAGACCAGGCCAAGTCAATATATTGTCCACTGTGATACTGTCCACAACAGGGCCTATACATAGCAACCCAGACTGGCCCGCAGGATGAGTACAGTGTGTTTGGGCTAAATACAGAGACAACCCAGCCCTGCAGACAGAAAGAGAGGGATTGTAATAGACAAGATAGTAGTGCAGTTTTGTTTTTTATTCAACCTGCCAATTAAGAACAAACTGTCATGGACTAGTAAAAGATAAATGTGAAGTTACAGCTGGATTAATGTGGTTTGATGGTTTTGAACAGACATTAAAGTGGAAAAAACAAAGCAACATATGTATAAAGAATAATAATAAAGCAAAAAGCCCAGAGAGACCGTGGTTTACAGTGATTTTACAACAGCTAAGGGGCGTTGCCTTAAACCCCCTTAGTAAGTTGTGGCCTCAAGTGGCTTCTTGCTTTTATGAAACAGTAACTACATGAACCTATACAATGTTTCATAAAATAAACACACAGCAACAAAAAATGCAATAATTTATTGAGAAAAATAATAGTTAATCCGCCAAGCAATGTAGCTCTTCAGTGACATTTAGCAGAATGGCTGCCAAGCAACACACAGACGCAGTAGAAAGCATGCTATTACGCTAGTCAAGCAGTGTTGTCTCGGTGCCGGCTGTTTTACAAATCCGTGGCAACGTGGACCAGATGAAGTTCTCCCCCCCCATGGGCTCTCTAGTATACCTAACGTAAGGAGAAAGAAAGAGAAAAGTTCTCATCATGTTGTAATTTACATTATAACAACATATGTGTCTACCATTAGCCACTAGTATGCCCATTTTCCCTAGCTGTAGCTCTGTTACTAGCTGAATAACCAAGCTACACTGTGACAAAAATGATATCGCTGGCAAGTGACAACATGTCACATGAGCATAATAGGCTACAAATGCAACCATGCAAGCTAGGTAAAATTACATTGTTAACATAGCTTACCATAGGTTGTTGGATTAACTAGTTTGTCCGCTTTGGATGGAGATAAAAGTCCAGTGGATTGGGTGGCAGCAACGAAGCGCTTACTAGTTGCTTAAACATAAATTCCTGTAGGCTCTCTTTGTTTCTTTAGCCAGCATCTTTGTTTTTTTTTGTGCATTCATTGAATGACTGCGTTGAGTACTTCTGACCATTCACGTCCTGGCTGACTAATTGGCGCTTTAATACTGAAATTGTGAGGCAGTCATAGCTGTGTGTTTATAGAGTATTTTACAGCGGCTTCGAAAGCGGCTCAGCCAATCACAATCAAGGACTGGATCTTTTTGTTTTTATAAACCATAATTTACCATTTTTGTACTGTACACATAATAAGAACAAAGTGGAAAAACTGGTGGCCTGTTACTGCTTAAATCCACAAACTTGACAGAACGACCACATAACATAACGATCCCTGATGCCACCAGAAAATAGTTCTGAGAGGAAGTTGAAGAAACCAACACAAACCACATATTTCCCCGGAGCTAAAGCCCAGCTTGTCTATTTGTAGCACTAAACCAGAACAACCGTAGCCTCTGAAAACTGCACCCAAACCTTATGATAAGGCATTATCTGGACGGCCACTCTGTAATCAATGTTATCTTTTTCTGCATTTCTTCCTAGATCCAGGACCCTTGTTCTTTTTTTCTTGCTGGGTAAAAGGACTATATTTGGCTCTCCAGTGCTCTACCAATCGTACTTCTGTCACATGGCAGTCACAAAGTGCTCAGTAATTATAACCTAGCTATGTTTCTGCAAGGAAGGCTCTCTAAAAATACTCTCACATTGTTGCAGTGATGGAGCAAAAGCTGGAGATTTTTGGGTTTTTCTTATGTTTTTTTTGTGTGAATCAGTGTCTTTGTCTGCTCAGGGGAGATGAGTGTGTGTGATACTCAACTGTATATTGTGTGTTGTCAAATACAGTGCAGTATAATGGGTTTGCTGGTTGTGTTCGCCTTGGTTCCAAGGAAGTACTAATTTAAAAATTGTGTGATTTGCTAAATGTTGTTCTTGAACCAACATGATGCCAACGTACATCAGTGCATGTTGCTGAGTTTGACCACAGATTTGTGTTTTCCTCTCCATTTCAAGATGTGTGTAGTTTTTTTTTGAAGCAAAAACCTTTTTGTTTACTTTACTTTCTCATCTTTATTATAGAGCTGAAACAGAAATAGATTATTGATAATTGATTAGTCGATCGAGAAAAGCAGCTTCTTAATTGTGAGAATTTGCTGCTTTTCTCAGTTTTTTTGTGATGATAAGTTGAATATCTTTAGATGTTCTATTTGATAACACCAACTAGAGTTTTAGGAAATGTGGTGGACATTTGTCACTGTTTATTTACATTTTAGAGACTAAATGATTAATTGAGAAAATAATCTGCAGACTAAAGAAAAAATTAGATGAATATGAAGTTATTTGCAGCCCTTAATCAGTAATGTCGAACATACATTTTGAACACATTTCTGACCTCATAAAAATGCGTCAAGCCTTTTTGAGAATGTTTTGGAAACCTGCATTATTCACATCTCCTGCTAGGCTTCTTCAGGATTTTTCTATCCATTGCTACCTTTCTGGGGGGGTCACACCAACTGTATTTAGTTATTACTGCCCTCTAGGAGTGGGAAGCCCACAAGGAGTTGCTAGTTGAATCTAGTGTTTAATGAATTGATTGCCCCAGGTGAGAAATGAGAAAAAACTCCATTCTCATATAAATATGAATAAATCTGAGAGGAGAAAATCAAACTTCAATTATACTTCTCACAACATGTACAGATGAGCAACTATGACGAGGGGTCACAAGCGGAAAAAACATTGCTCTGCAGTATAACTAGTGGTCATAAACTCCTCAGGGTGTCTAAGCTTCAGGTTTAGGTGGTAAAGGTCTTTAGAAAGAAAGAAAGAAAGTAACAACTGCCCAAAGGTCAATTTGTAAGACAAGGTGTGGAGAATTTCAGGAGTTTTTCATACTGGATTAGACCTCTGATCAGCCTGGGGAGATGGCTTGGCACACATACCTCGTCTGGTTAATGAGTACATAGTGTAGCATGCACTAAAAGAAAAAATAAGCAATTTTTAGATGTCACTTTAGTCTGCGGCAACATGTGGCGTGCATTTGTCATTTTTGTGAAATTGTTCTAACTAAATCAACAAGTTAATAAAAACAATGAATAGTTAATTTTGCGTAACATTTCCTCATGGAAAATCATTTTAAATGATCCCTTCCTTTCCTCAATAATGTTATGTCTGGTGATATTGTAGATGCATCTACTCTGTGTGAGAAAGTGTAGTGCACTTTCAGAAATAGCCTTACTTCTCCTTCTGTGTGGACTGTGTGAGGCAGAAATAAAGTCGGTGTGATGAAAACATTTGTTGTCAGAGCACATGAGCTGTGTCTCTGTTATCTAATGGTTCATAATAGAGCATTCATTCTCAGCTTATTTAATTCTACATGGGTGTGTTGGGTGGGCTACTTTTTAAGGTTGAATTGAAAATGAACTGGCAACCATCTCCGGCTGAAACCATGCAAAAACCCTGACTTACTAATCTTATATGCGTCAGGTTTCTTGTAGCCGCATCGACTGTCTTGTGACATCCTGAAGCTACAGAC
The DNA here is from genome assembly GCF_008315115.2 of Sander lucioperca. Classification (NCBI taxonomy): domain Eukaryota; kingdom Metazoa; phylum Chordata; class Actinopteri; order Perciformes; family Percidae; genus Sander; species Sander lucioperca. The sequence goes on from NC_050181.1 coordinate 4,509,815, forward strand.
GGTTTGGGTGAAAAAGTAAGGATGGTGAGATATGTTATTTGGTCCACATCTGTGTCCTACATACATACTGGATTCACTCACCAACTTCAGCTTTAGGCTGGGAACTCTTCTCCTCCAGAAATACCTGACGCACCTTTATCTCCTCTGCTGTATCTTTTACTTCATTTGTACCATTCTCTCCATACTTTTATTTAATAGTATTGTTGTTAAAATCATGGCTGTGTGGCCTGGACTACTCCTTAGTACTGATTAGTGATTATGATTTAATTTAGGAATAATCTTGGGTAACAAATAGAGCTGACACTAGCAATTTGTTGTCATTATCAGTTAATCTGTTGATTATTTTCTTGATTGATCAATTGTTTGGTAGACATTTTCTGTAATTTAAGACACATTTTAGATGTTGGAACCATCAAACTTTGGGCTTTTTTGCTTTAAAAAAAAATTATTGAAACAATTAAACAATTGTCAAAATAGTTGTTAATTGATTTTTGCATTACATTTGCATTTCATGCTGGCAAACCTATTTGAACCATTAGTATTTTCAAGGGCATTTTTGCTTTGGGCCCTGGTTATTTTGGAGCTCTGTTGTGGTCCGCTGTTGCTCCTGTAGTAATTCTGTTCAGGTTACAGAAAGCTAAATACCTACATTTTTCGGAGAGACCTGTTGAACGTTAATGGCTGTTTTGGATAATGTATGTATACATTTGTCTAGATGTAAAGCTTTGATCATGTATTATAAATGAATGTACCTTAAATTCCTGTATAGTGCTTTTCTCACAGCAGTGTAGTAATGGAGCTTTTCTTTTTTAAGTCTTTATATATTTTGGGCCAGCATTGTTGGGGTCTTTTAATTGTGTGATTCAGACCATCCAGGGGCCTGTGTGACTGTGTCCCCAGCCTCTGTGTCCTGAGCCTGCTGTGCTGCAGAGAGGCCCAGCAGCAGCTGCTGCTGCTGCACATGCTCTCTCAGTAGTGAAGAGAAGGCAACAGCAAGCTGTCTAACCTCCACAATAACCGCCTTATGTAATCACTCTGGCTAGAGACAGACCAAAATAGCCCAGACTGAGCAGCCCTGCCCTCTTGTGGCAACCAGCTACCTTAACACCGGCCTACCGAGCCTCTACAGGGAGTCAGACATGGCAGCCGCCTTTTGCAGCATCCAGTGTAGCTCACATGAACGTCTAAATAACTGTTTGAACTGACGCAGCACAAGAGATAGGTTTCACGAATGTTGACATGTGATCAGATTTGAAGATTGCGGTTAATAGGTTGAAATAAATAGATAAGATTGTGTTGTGACTGTTGAAAGTGGCCTTGGGTTTCTCTGTGAGATGAGCTCTGGTTCTTTGATTATTTGGATTAGAAATCAGTATTCATGGAGACTAATCTGATTAATTTCCCAGTTTTCATACGTAGTGACATTGTATTGTTTAATGTAGTTGAATCTTAATATCTTTCATCTTCCCAAAGCATATAGAAATGGATAGACCTTAGTGCAAAATTTAAGTCTGTTCTGTTTCTCTCTTTACAGTTTCCTGGACAGAATTGACTCTGTAAGACAGAACGACTACACACCAACGGACCAGGTCAGTCCTCCCAATAATGTGCACAGTTTATAGTTTGTAAATTACCCCCAAAAGCTTTATTGTCTTAAATTTTACCGAATTGGTTACGTCTTCATTTCTATGTTCTACAGGACCTGCTACGCTGCCGAGTGTTAACTTCAGGGATTTTTGAGACGAGGTTCCAAGTAGACAAAGTGAACTTTCAGTAAGTTTTGCTCAGCTTTCACTTGGACATAAAACATAAATGATAAAGATGCATTTTCCCTTTGCTGGTATATTGTTAATTAATAGTTTATTCTTTAATGCATAAATTTTTTTCGGTCAAAGACTAATTCCCAGAAAGTAAAGCAAATCACATTAATTTTTATCAATCATTTGCCAAGTAGCTTGTTAACTGCCTACATAAGTTTGTAATCATCTAAGTGGCCCAAAAACCTCTGTAGAACATACATACTTTTTTATGACGTGGTTTTTATCTTGAAATCTAACATCAGTACTGTGAATTAGAAAAAATAAAGCCTATTTCCAAACACAGAACATCCACAATTTCCCAGTTCCACCCACCCAAACACAGAGGGGTCTACCAAAATACAAAGCAGCTTTCTTAGAAATAAAGACCTTTTATAAAAAGAAATATATACACTCCCCACTTATCTTCAATCTTGTCTGCACTCTTTCATTAGCAGCAGCTTCTCCTAATTCACCCATTCCTGAAATGTAGGCTTTCCAGGCGTTTTCCAAGTTTCTGCGAATAATTTGACGCTGACATGCTTTTAAAAAACATCTGACTGTGCCTCCTTTTTGCAGAATTATGCATATCACCTTCATGCAAATGTCATAAGTTTGTACCTCGTAATAATAATGAACAAATCACTGAACCCAACCTGCTCTGTGGCTGGAAGCTGAGATGGAAAGAGTGTAAATCGTATTGCTTAAAATGCTAAATGAATCCCCCGTGGTCGACCGGTGTGATTTCTAAACCAGTTGAAAGTTTTTGCCCATTGGTTTCGGTTATAAGAGCTTGATGATGTAAGATGAGATGACCCATTTCCGCAGTCGCAGACACAACAGACTTATTCTACCATCTGAAACGGGCCTTTGTATCAAATTATATCATCCTGAATGATTGATGTAAAAGCTCTGGGACATGACTTCCCTTTGGGTGTGCATTTCTCATTATTCAGCTTTGATGACTTCCAAACATCCATACAGGGTCACACAGGGTACTGAGTATGTGCAAATAATGCTGTGCTTCATATTATGTGTTCATTAATTGATTATCCATGTATCCAGACTTGTCCCATTAAGATCTAGGATCTAACCAGATCTGATTTAGCTCAAGACAGGAACCAGATCTTTTGTGATGATCTAAAAAATAAATCTTTATAAGAATAATCATTAAAAAATAAACCAGGCGGATAACTACAGTACAATATGTTCCTGATATCCCACTAGAAATATGAACTCTTTGATTAAAGAGGGCAGCAGCAAGTATGTTGTTGTGTCTTAGTCTGACCTAGTATTTTGTCTCCTCCATAGCATGTTTGATGTTGGAGGCCAGAGAGATGAAAGGAGAAAATGGATCCAGTGCTTTAACGGTGAGACTTTCAGCCTTCCTCTTCTTCTTCTTCTTCTTCAAATAGCCACACTGTACGTCCTTGACCAACAACACATTCTCCTCCCATCACATATTGTCTGTCTTAAAGTATTTTCTGCCAGCTTTAGCATTACATCACCTCTTATTTTTGGGGTTATTCCTACACGCACGTGATGTCAGAGAGCTGTCCTGATGTAGTTCCTCTCCTCTTATTCTAGACGTCACTGCTATCATCTTCGTGGTGGCCAGCAGCAGCTACAACATGGTAATAAGGGAAGACAATAACACCAACAGGCTACGGGAAGCCCTGGACCTCTTCCGCAGTATTTGGAACAACAGGTGAGTCAGAAACATGAATGAAATTTGAGCTGAGTGCTTAATTCACATGTCTGGTTCAGGGGGTCTTTCTCTGCTGTATTTTCTTGTCTTGCTTACATCAACCAGTGAATTTGAATGGTGGTTTATGAACTCAAAGGAGAATTCCTCTGTTGTTTGTAAATTTGGAGTGCTGTCCGTAGCGAGAAAAACGAAAACAATCGGTGCTGCCTACACCGTGTTATCCTCCTGCTACAGTTTGCACCCAGTTTCGGCGTTGTAGTTTGTAGACGGTCCCAAAGCACACCTCAACACTGGAACTAAACAGAGCTGAATTAGCACAACTTTTATGCATTTCTTTCACATCTACTGCAGTCAGATTCACTGTGTTCACTCGGAAGGAATCACTTCACATGGGTAGTCACTTGTAATGACATTGTGAACATGTTAAGAGGCTAAAAGCACGTTTAAAATGTGCCCTGTTTCAGCCTCCTGGGTGCAAACTGTAGCAGGAGGATAACACGGTGTAGGCAGCACCGATTGTTTTCGTTTTTCTCACTACTGACAGCACTCCAAATTTACAAACAGAGCTACGTGTTGAAATCAACCAGAATTCTCCTTTAAATCAACTGTAATCAGTACTGTAGAATTTAACCTCTGATACACCACTTCGTCAGCCTAAGTGCTGTTTTCCTTTTTAACTACTGTCCTTTGAAACATTTTACTCACCACCTCCATTGCAGAGATTTGAGAAACCCAGACTTTAGGGGGCAAGAAGCGCAGGCCTCCTACAGCTTTACAAAACACTTTAATTTAACAGAAATATTTTTAAACACTTGTCTTTGAGTCCAAAGCAGCAGTAAATAAAGAAGGTAGTCCTTTGGAAATCCATATAGCTGTTGAAGCAAAATGCATAGCATTACGGTTTTGACTACAGCATGTAGTTAGATCGGCCAGCAAGTGAAAATTATAACAGAATTTCCCTTTTAAATGCACTACTTAATCCTAGTTTGAACAGGTCATTAATGAAAACGAGAGAGCTTAGGGGTTAAGGCGCCGCCCGTGAACCGCAATGTCCCTCATGTGCCCCAAAAAAAAACCAAAAAAAAACCCACCTCTTTCATTATCAACACGCCCCCATGTCATAGAAGCTAAACTGATGTTCGAACGACCAGTACTTCTATCTCTTGACTTTCTTTAAGCACATTTTTAAAAAGTGGGGTCTAATTGTTTTAAATAAAATAAATGCATAGCATGTATTTTGTTGTTGTTTTTCAGATGGTTACGCACTATATCGGTCATATTATTCCTGAACAAGCAGGACATGCTGGCTGAGAAAGTATTAGCTGGAAAATCCAAAATTGAAGACTACTTCCCCGAATATGCTCGCTACACCATACCAAATGAAGGTTTGTGCCCCACTGAAATACCCAAAGTACTAATACAGTTCCTCTTCATGTCAGTCAGTGTTGAACTGTGAATCTGTTGTTTGTTTTTTTAGCAACTCCTGAACCTGGTGAAGACCCAAGAGTGACGAGAGCTAAGTTCTTCATCCGAGACGAGTTTCTTGTAAGTATATGGCTGCATGTCTGGATTGTTTGAAGTGAGCTGAAGTTAGTGAATGTCCAGCCATGAATAGTCTCGTCCTGTTAATTCATAACTCAGTGTTTTATACTCAGTGCTGCCAAAAACAAATGCCAACTGTGCATTTTATGTCGCTTTGAACTTGATAAAACCGTTCTGCTCATTGGTACTTTCCCATGAGGACACATTGTCCTGTGACCTGCTGAAGAACAATGGATATAAGCAGCCAATCCACTTGCTTTTTCTGAAGCTTTTTAATGGTGTTCCTTAGCAGATGTAGAGTTGTTTTCTGTTACATACATTATGTTGATACTGTTTCTAAGGTCAACACAAAACTCTGACACCTAAATCTTTATTTTGATATCAAACTGGTGTTTGTCGCAAGTCTTTCCCTTCTGTCCCTTCATGTCCAGTGTCTTCTTTTATGATAAAATAATAATGGCACAAGTGATTTAGCTTAATAATAACCAACAGTGGTTTAATTTTGTCTAATATAAGGCTGTAGTTGTTTGGCACTGGAGGTCAGTTACCTCACTTTCTCGTAGGGACAGTTGGAGGGTTGAATAGCAGGAATTTCTTTCTGCTCCTGTTTCCTGGGGAAAATACTGGAGAGATCCTGGGATTATTGCATGACTGTATTTGTGTGTCTGTGCGTTTGGATACCAAAGAATCATTTGTACCTAAAGAAACACTACTTCTCCAAACTTCATTAATGTATATACGTAGAATAACACCAGGTCAGCTTTATAAAGATGGTCAGATGCTCCCATATATCCAATCAGACGTAAAGCAGAGGATGAAATGATTCTGTATTGTCTGCATTTTATGTACTTTGAAAAGAAACTGTTGTACTAAAATAAATATTACCACATAATCTAATTGGAATAAAAATCTGAAAATTAGAATGAATGTCATTTTATGTTTAATAATCTGCAAGTCCCAGGGAAAGAGTGATGTGTTCCCAAGAAGTAATCATTTTAGAGTCACGGGAAAACTTAAACCTTCGACAGTAGACATCAAAATGGGTGTCAGCTAATCTAAATGAGAAAAGCTCGTCAGTTAAACATCATGAAGCAGGATTCCATTTTTTAGTATCTGTATTTTAATTGAAGCCACAGTCCTGATATGCAGATATTTTGTCACGTTTTGTGTCACAGATGGTGAAGGACTATTTCTCAGATGGCTCAAACATGACATTACAGAGACAGGAAGTGGTCTAACTTTATGTGCTGAGGCTGCTTTTATTATAAAAAAACAAAAAAAAACATAATGTGATACTTCAAAGGAAAGGAAAAAGGTCAAAGGTCAGAGACAAAAAAAATAAGAGCAGCACACCTGAAGAAAAAGAGGAGCTTGAACCCGGCTCATATTATATTTCAACCCCTTCTGTCCCGTCTCTTGTCTTCAGCGGATCAGCACTGCGAGTGGCGACGGCAGACATTACTGCTACCCCCACTTCACCTGCGCCGTGGACACAGAGAACATCCGGCGGGTGTTCAACGACTGCCGGGACATCATCCAGAGAATGCACCTGCGGCAGTACGAACTCTTGTGATGGGAGACCGCCTACGTCAGCCTTCTGTGTTTTTCTCCACCATTCTGCATCCTTGACGAACCCCTCCTCCTCCTCCACCACCACCCTTTCTCCTCACCCTTCCTCCCCCAGAGAAACCCTCAACAACCCCCTGACCACCCCTCCTGTCAAGGACTATGAAGTACTACTGAAGTGTGTCAAAATCCTCTTCCTCTTATTAACTTCTTAGCTTTTTGTACTTTTTTTTTTTTTTTTTTTTTTTTTCCTCTCTCTCTCCTGAGACCGATTCATCCCCATTTCACCGATGTGAAAGGAAGGTTGGGGAACAACGTTGTTGCGTGCCGCTTCATGTTTTCTTTTTCTTTTAATCCTTCCTTTTGAATGCCTTGATTTTTGTCATTCCACTAAGCCTTGGGCTACCTCCTTTTCCTTTCTTTTTTTTTTTTTCCCTCCCCTTTGTGTCCTTCCGTTTTTTGGCTTTGTCATTGGACCTGGACTGGTGGGTGTGGATACATAAAAACACACCTACAGGACCTCAGTGTAGAGGCAGTGTGTGTGCGTGTTAACGTGTGTGTGTGTGTAATGAGAAGGAGGAATGCCATGTGAGCGAGCGAGCGCATGTGTGTGGTTATGTTTGTGTGTCACCTGCCAGTTAAAGCTGGCATCACCACCATGACCTTTGCCCCCCTTTTATTGCCCCGTCACCCCCTCTGACCTGCTTCTTCTCTCCGCGTGGAAGACAACTGGACGACACCGGAGAGGAACGGGAGTGGACGGAGGGGAACCGAGTGGATGAAGAGATAAATGCACTTTGCATCAGGTTCCTTAATAACTTTTTTTTTTTTTTTTTTTTTTTTGTTGTTGTTGTTGTTGTTTTTTCTCCAGAGGAAGCATACACACAATGTAGCATCACAATATTTATTACCCTGTCACGATGTTAGCTTGCCAAGCTGCAGGGTGCACCAAGCAGCCGAGAGACATGTGGAGCGAAAGATTAAAGTGGGAGGGGGGGGGGGCAGGAAATACGACACGAAGAAGGATTTAAATGAAGGAAAAGGGACTGAGCTCTCTGCACCTTAGCCCTGCTGCCTCCACGGACTCGGACCTGCCTCCTTTTTCCACACAAACCACCCTTTTAGCTTAGAGATACTGATGGGAGGGGAGGGTGGGGGGGACGGGTGGAGGGACGGGAGAGAAATATGTATTCTCTTTTTTTTTTTTTTTTTTGTTAACTTGTACACTGTGCAAGGTTGAATTATCCTGTACAGACTGTAAAATGTAATATTATTTTGTACAACTTAATTGAAAGAAAAACAAATCTACTTGTAGATCTTTGTGCCTTGATTATGGCTGTACCTGTAAATGAGCTCAGATGTAAGTATGTTTTCGACTGCGCTGTACAGCTTGATGTCAATCTCTATCAGCAGCGGAAGACTGCGGGTAGGGGACTTTCTCTGTAGAGTTTAGTTTTTTCTGGTTTATAAAAAAAAAAAAGGAAATGCTGTTTAGTAAAAAATAAAAAATAGGGAAAAAATCCTAAAAACCTGTATACATTATGCAAATTAACCACTTACCTGCAGTGAAGACCAGATGTTGCAGCGCCATGCCTTTTTTTTTTTTTCTTTTTCTTTCTTTTGTTGGTTTTATTTTTCCTCCTTTTTATTTGTATTTCTTTTGAATTTCACAGCTTTAAACAAACATTGGAAATCCATTGAAAGTGTCCAAATTGCAACCTGGTGTTGTTTTAATAGGAACCAACGTTTTTCGATATGGAGTGTGTCTGAGATCTGTACTGATGTGCGTGCCTGTGCGCATGTGTACATAAAACAAACACAGACACACAGACGCATTGTGTGTGTGTGTGTCTGAGGGCGTGTGTGTGTGTGAGAGAGGGTGAGTGTGTAAGGGCAAATGTGCGTTGTGTGTAAACTTTTATAAATGTATGTACATGTAAATTTATAGGTCTATATAAATATATATGTACAATTATACATGTTTAATTATGTGTGTGCCTAGGTGTACATACCTATGTATGTATACGGTAAATATGTATACATACACACATAGGAAAGCATGTTTAGAATGGAGATGAATAAATGAGAGCGTGCAATATTAGTAATTCTTTGGTCCTTTGGAGCCATACCTAATGGCACAGGCACTATGAATGTGTGAGCAGCACCCAACAAGACAAGCTCTTCTCCTTGTACAAACAGCATCAGCCTTTTCTTCTGCTACAGTACACGTCTATCCCCAAAAGAGAGTGAACTGACTGGAGGTGCAAAAACCTTGTTTGGCCTGGGAGGATGACTAAATGACATTTTTATTTTCTTTAAATAAAGAGGCACATTAGAGGACTTTGCTTTATTTCCATCTTGGTGTCCAGTTGTGTCCAGATTTCTTACCACTGAGGAGTTATTTTTTTTTTGTGTGTTTTTGCTGCAGTGGAGTTAATGTGAGGGGTCGTACGTACAGTAGATATACCGTATGTGGGTGAGTAGGACTGGGGACATTCAGTATCTTTACTGTGTTTCAGGAGAATTGTTTGGGTATAAATATAGGCCTTTTTTTTTCTCACAGCAGACATTTTGACTTCGTAGGAAAAGCACAGGTGTTTCTAATAACATTAACGATGGCCTTGTTGTATTCAAGTGTGCCTGAAGTAAGCAAAGACTGTGTGACAGCATGCACAATACCAGGACCCTGGAACCGGAGCAGCTAAATGGAATTCAACCTTCATTAGTTTTATTATTTACACCTGTGCTTTTCTGCTGTGAAAAAGGCCTATTGAGATGTCATGATATACAATTTGGTTATTCTGAGCTAAAGGCCCATCACAGGTGTCATCAGTTTCTATCTGATTAGACCTCCGCTCGGGTTAAAGGTGGTCGGAGCTACTGTATGCAGGGGGTGACTGGTGGGCCCCAGGACTCCATGTACATTTTATGATAACAGTGTAGTTTCAGGCGCAATACAAGTAACTGGAGAGTCAGAGAGCGGTCAAACAAACAATGAGAAGAGGACTAATCAGGCAAAAGGATTGAAATCACCTGTGCAGGTCTGATTAAAAAAGAACAAGCTTGCACTTAATATTACTTTACTCCTGATACAGTGAATATCAGTTTGACGTCATGTTAGAAAACATTCTCTTGCTCTTCTCATGTAGTGTACCGATGATGTGAATCCAGACTCATATTTCGGATTTTCTAGATTCACTCTGTCTTAGTCACAAAGAAGATTAGGAGTGGGCAATATGGATCAATTTCTCCCATCACGATAAATCTAATTTTATATGATTATATATGTTTTATGATATAGTAAATTTTCTGAAAATGATTGAGACAGAATTGTTTGTTTACTTGACTAAAGCTAAAACAATGGACCTTTTTTCACAGCAGCCATTTTGACTTGTCATAGTAGGAAAAGCACAGCTGAGATTGATAACCTTAATGATGGCTCAATTCCATCAAGTGTCCCAGTAAGCTATTTCAGTGAGTCAGCATGCACAACACCAGGGCCTCTCCTAAGTGGAATGCTGCCATCATTAATGGTTTTGAATACACCTGTGCTTTTCCTACTATGACATGTCAACATGTCTGCCGTGAAAAATTCTATTATTTGATTAATCAGTCAGTTGATTGACAGTAAATTATTTGGTGATCATTTTCAATTGTTTGTCAACTATAAAGCAAATTTCTTTTGGGGGGTTCTTAGCTTTTCAAATGTGGTTAATCAAAATTAAGTATATTTTGCTTTTGGACTGTTGCTCAAACAAAACAATACTTTGGCCTCTAAGAAATGACAGACATTGGAAAAATAATCGATGGATTAAATGATAATGAAAGTAATTGTTAGTTGCAGCCCTATTCTTGAAGAATCAAGTTATTTTTATAGTGTTCCAATCACATTCATTTCTTTTGGTTACCATGACGTTGTTTCCATCTCTGCTGCCAATTTCCAGGTTTTGAAAAGTAGGTGGTGTAGAACATGGCAGGATGTTAAATATTTCATCCATAAGAGTGACATGGCTTTAGATGATTGATTATACCTCTAATATTGATTATCATCCTCTAGTTTAAACCACAACTCTCTAAAAACAGTTTAAGATTCTGATTTATTATGTACAGTTCATCAGAAACGTTTCAATAATTTGGCAAAAACGCTCACTAACATTTGGCACAGAAAATCAGCAATAAATCTATTCAGATATGCATCATAAAAACAATGAGGAACCTGGATGGATTATCACACGTTAACAACAAAAACACACTGTGTTCAGAGTGCGAGATGATCAGTGTGTTTACATCGGATCACAGTTAACATCAGAGTGAAGAGACATAAACCAACATCTGACTTTAAATCAGACCAGGGACAGTAAGTATTTACATATGTACTTATTGTTTGATTTGTCTTATTTAATGCCATGTGTGTACTTTCTAATACCTCTGCCAGTCACAGGAAAACTGTTGTGAAATCAGTGACGGTTACTTTTCTGTGATTGAAAGCTCCACCCGCCTGGCACTCCCAAGGAAGGTAACACCAGTGATGATTTGTAACAACAATATGGCCCCACATCTGCTTTGTCATCACAGGGTATAGTGATAAACTTTGAGTCCTTTTAGGACATTTAAAACATATTTGTGTCTTTCACAGTGTCGTTAAAAACATTTGGACAAACAAATCGAGGTTGTACGAACATATTTTTGACCCGTTCAGAAGAGGAACGTCACATTTGCAAAGTCCATTGAGCTCTACTCCCATGGATCTGTCCTGGTGCACTCTGGGTAACGTAGTTCACAGAGACTTGTGCTTCCCCAGCAGGCAGAGGCTGAGGCACTGCAGCAGGCCTTTCATCCACAGACAGTGAGCCAGGAACAGCAGCAGCATGCAGGCACCGGCCGAGCAGTAAACGCTGATCACCGTGCTCTCCTCCGGCAGGAAACACTTGGACAGAGCGTAACTGCCGGGTGACACCGACGCCTAAAAGGGGGGAGGAGTGGGAGACAAGGAGGATAAATGGGTGAGAGGTGATAATCAGTGTTAATATTGGCAGAGGTGGCTGCTTAGGGCCACTGTTATTTGGTTCCTCGCTGCACATTTTAATGTTAATTTGACTATTTAAAGATGCAACCCCTGATTTGTTATTGTCCCCATTACACAATTGAATGGTGCTATTCACAATTTTGGCATAATGATGCATTTTGGGGGCACTAGAATATCTTTTCAAAAAGGAACTCTTACTACGTCCATTTAACAGCTGTTCTAGAGCTTTCCATTATATCACATTTACACATATTGCTACAACCAGAGCAACAAAGAAGGTTGTTGATAGATTAAACTTTTGCCGTATCCGGTCGGCAAAACTCCGAACACATCTTCCTTTTTTAAGAATGACTTCAGTGCCGTTCTTTGTTCTTTTCTCAAAGAAAAGCTTAACTCCAAGTCTTCCAGAAGACCTCTGTTCCCAGCAGCAGCAGCCATAAGCCTGCCCACCGACTCTATACACGATGTGATTGGCCTGACCAGAGTTTGGTTTTTCTAGCTCGCAAGCCAACGGAGAGTGCCTAGACCCCCCTGGCTGCAAAATAAATGTGCTGCTGCTAGGGTGTGTCTAGATTTCTAGGCTAGGATAAGAAGTCTTTAAGTGCTGAAAAAGCTGTCCTCAAGTCCATGACAAGTGGGAAAACTCCATATGGTCAAAGGCTCCAGAACAGCCACTAAACGACCTTGTGATAAGATTTTCATCACAATTTCTGTTCAAGGTAAAGCCTGAACATTTAACTGGATATTTTAAGATTAATATGAATAGCAGATTTTTGGAATAAGATATTTTAGCTGTTTTTGGTCACCACCAACTTCGGAGGGAAATACAGTATCTGGTAGCCTAGAAATCTAGACGCACCCTAGCGGCAGCAAATTTATTTTGCAGCCAGGGGGGTCTAGGCACTCTCCGTTGGCTTGCGAGCTGGAAAAACCAAACTCTGGTCAGGCCAATCACATCGTGTATAGAGTCGGTGGGCAGGCTTATGGCTGCTGCTGCTGGGAACAGTGGTCTTCTGGAAGACTTGGAGTTAAGCTTTTCTTTGAGAAAAGAACAAAGAACGGCACTGAAATCATTCTTAAAAAAGGAAGATGTGTTCGTTTTGCCGACCGGATACGGCGAAAGTTTAATCTATCAACTAGCTTTGCTACCTTCTTCGTTGCTCTGCCTGGTTGTAGTGCTATCCTATTGCATGCAGAGGGAATTTGAAAGACAACCGTTTATCAGCCCCTCGGATTGAGCTCCGTCAATGGTGAGTTCCCAGACCCAAAATCTTGATGTGGGTCTGGCTTGTCAGGCTAAGTATCTGGCTCTTTAGCTGCTAAATGCTCCAATATGTTCACCAGTTAGTCTCTGTGTCTGTCTGCTGTTTAGCAGGTATGTACAATAGATTTATCTGAGCTTTTTCTCTGAAAACAGCTGCCTGCTGCAGCTGAAAATGACGTTATGAGAGCGGTGAGAAAAAAATATTGAATATAGCTGCTTGAAAAATTCATACTATAAAAGTATTTTTCTAAACAAACAGTGAACTCACCCACACTCATCTATCATTCACCATCATTTGTTTACATCATCTCTGTAATAACAGAACACAACTCTCCAGATATTGTTTGTTACTCACCAAGATGAAGCTGGGGTTGTTTCTGTTCCTCCAGCTGAAGGACGGCACGCTGATTTCCGGGTACTTGTTGTCATGGAGAACCTCACATCCGCTGTGGGTGTGTCCACTCAGGATGAGGCGGGGCTTAAACCACTGCAGCAGCTGAAGAGAGAAAACCCACATCTACCTCAGAGGCCGGTTGCTGCTCACTTACATCATCAGTTTCATCATCATCATCATCATCCTCATCTGCTGTTTCTATACGGGACTATTTCTGACCGTAGACTGTTGTACTGTATTTTATTGGATGAAACCGCTTCAAAGGAGAGCCATGAGCCATGCTTAGAGAAAGAGAGAGAGAGAGAGAGAGAGAGAGAGAGGGAGGAGGCAGTGTGATGAGACTGCAGAGCACTCACCCGCTGTGAGGCCTCCTTAGACAACACGTCATACTTCTCTCTGAACAGCAGGTGTCGCTCTTCAGGCGGTGCAGCGTCCAGTCCTGTGCAGCTGGCGTCGCTCACTCTGTACAGAGGATAGTGCTGGAGGACAGGAAAAACAGGATTATTATCACATCTTCAGTTTTTTATTAGTTTTTATTCCAACACCACTTAAATTAAGAACTCCAATATATTATTTCCATGGCCTAGGAAAGCTCAATCAATATCAATCAATATGAGCTACTCTCTCTCAAAGCCAGACACCATTAAGTATCAAACTTGTGATGTCATCAATGTTTTTGCAATTTTGATATTGCAAAGAAAAAAATACATAGAGAAGATCGAGTGGGACAGTTTTGTCCGAATATTGTGGTACAACAGCAAACATACAGCCAAGAAACTGTTGAAACACTTGTTAAAGCAATTAGTCAAATAATAAATGAGTCGATTGACAGAAAAGTTTGTTGTCAACAATCAATTTGATAGCTGAGTCATTGTTTTAGTCATCTATCAAAGAAAAATACCAAATGTTCCCTGGTAGGATTTGCTACTTTTTCTGGTTTATATAATTGTAATTGAATATCTTTGGGTTTTGGACTGTTGGTCGAACAAAAAAACTAAGGACTGTTAATTGAATAATTGTTTAAAGGATGTGTTTGGAAATGTTTCTGTTTGTCTTTACACAATATTCACATGCTCATGTGTATGTTGAAACAGTTATTAGTCGCAGTAATCATTCCCTCTGTCCCTACTGGCTGTGAAGAGATCCCTTCTAATCCACAGTCCTCGCAGATGATACAAGGCTTTGGCAGTGTGAATTAAATTTAGTAGGTATCTTTTTTGTGCAAAATTCACTCTTTCTTTGACTATCAGACAAACACAGCTTGAGGAAAAAAAGGGAATTTCAACCTCAAGTAACTTTGGAGGACACCCAAAATATTGAAAGAGTCACGTCAAGGCCAGTTTGGACAGGAGAAACAGTCAGATTAACCAAACATCTGTCAATGTGCATATGGGTTTGTGAGTAGTGTATCAAGACAGACTTATCCATTAATCAACTAATCATTTCAGTACTAATCCTTTCCCCGACCAAAGCTCCTTCTGATGAGCAGTGAGTGCCGCCTTGTCTGTTTAATGTTTTCAGACAGAAAAGGGACCACATGCAGCGTACACCTGCCGTTTACCTGTAACATGATGGGGGGTGTGGGAGGGTAGAGCTGTGAGCCTTCACAGCTGTCCGTCACTCCGCTGCCCAACTGCGAGTTCTGCAGAAAAGACGACATAAAGAATTCATCGGCTGTCCACAAGCTCACACTGCGTCCTCAAACATCAGTCATCATTTTTATTTCATATCTCTCCACTTCTTCTGTTTTTGTGCCGTTTGCAGGAAGAAAAAAAACAAACAGCTGCCACTTTTAATGTGTACACACACTGCATGTTTAAAAAGAGCAAAACACGTGCTCCAGGTACGACTGGATACAAGTTTTTTTTCCTTCTTCCTCACTTGATTTGAGTCTTTCACACTCCATGTGCAGCAGAGTGTATTGCTGGTGCTGACAGCATGAAAGTGTGCGACCGACTTCCAGAATTTTTTCTTCCCACCTGAAGAGAACAGTTGAGGTCTCTGGAGAGTTTGATCAGCTCCTTCTCCACCGACTGGCAGATGGGACAGCCGTCGCCGTGCAGGGCCACGCTGTTCACCAGCAGAAAGCTGAAGAGAGAGAGACAGAAAAGTCTCAGTAACTCTGGCATGAAGAGCTGCAGTGAGGCTGCAGAGATACATCATATTGTAATGTTTTTATTCTGGGTGCTTTAAGGAAATTGGGTCGAGTAATGCCCTCCGCACTAGATCCTGTGTGGAGGAAAAGCATCGCTGCACTGACCACAACAACATTTAGTGTCTATTATTATTATGGTCTACAGTTAAGCTGCAGGAAGCAAATTATGTATTTTGTGGATTTGTGGACAGTTTTGTGAAAAAACATACCTACATGTATATATAGGAGTTTAATATTAAACATTCACATCATAAATATACAGTTTTATAATGAATGTTTGGTTCTTGTTTAATTTGCATGTGTTAAATGTCTATAATAAAGGCATAATGCATATTTTAGAGTATTGTCGAATACATCAAGAATTTTTTGTCTTTCAGATATGTTTACCATACATGAGTTTCTTAATATATGTTCCATAATATACTTTTAAATTGACAAAAAGACAAAAACTAAAAACATCTTTTACTTTTACATGCAAACCCAGCGCGCTACAGCTGTAGTACAGCCATGGAAGCAGCAAACAAACAAACGGGATCAACGGAGATAGATTCATTCTACCCGCCCTAAAAAAAAAAAACTAATTTGGAATGGAAAATAAATTAAATATTCTTCTTTCAGGACTCGATAACAAACTAAGATGACTTGATAAGAAGGATATTGAAGATCTCTAGAGCAGGTTACTGTCCGTTGTCTTGTTTAAAAGCACTTTTTTTTGGTGCGGACTAACTCAGGGGTTCAACTGACTTTGGGCCTTGCAGGGTTAAACCTGTGACCTTCTAGCCTGCTGAGTCACATTACTGCAGAGTCAGCTGGTTGTGTTGCATCTTCCTCGTCACTTACTTGACTCCCTTTTTGGTGACGATCCTGGTGGAGGAAGCGTTGAAGACCTTCTCGAAGCGCTGCAGCTTGAACCAGTCCATCCTGCAGGGAGACACAACACACTCATTACACCGCAACAAAAAAACAACAACCTGCTGCTCAGTCTGTCGCGTCTGTCTGTCATATACTGATTCATAAGAGCTGTGCCATTTCACTTCCTGCTGCATGCGTCTAATCAAAGCACATATGAGCCGCTGTGTGTCTGCATAATCCCACATTTCTGAATCACAGGCATCAGATACTAAACCGTAGGAGGATTTTATACATCTTATTGTATTTGCTTTCACTGCTTCTTCCCCTGAGATATTAAGACGAGAGTTTAAAACAAAAACAGTGTTACATACAGAAGTATGTGGACACAATACATACAACATCTCTGCAATATAATGCAATCCAATACAAACACACAGGCTCAAAAAAGACCATAAAGTTGAATCCAGACCTCTGTGATACATGCATGGCATTAAATCATACAGGTTATTCTTCCAGGTCCTTTTTCTTACAGATTTGTTTATGTGACCAAATAAAGTACAGTGCCCATGAAACCATACATCAGACAGGGCCTCAGTGACCTTACAGGTCTATGGTCCTGTCCATCCCTTTGTACAGTATATCTCCTCCTAATTGGCTAATAATCAAATATTTCCTCAAAAGTTATGCAATGTGGGCAAAGTCCTTTTGTTCTTATTGTTTGGCTCTGCATTGTAACTGTAATGGCTTGAGGCATTATTTGACATTTTTTAGCAGCTGATAAGTGTCTTCTCTAGTTACAAAAACGTTTCGAGTCAAAGTCTGTCATTGTCAGATATATCTGTTTACTGTGACAGTGAATAATTACACTATAAAACCATCATACTGAGGTATTCTGAGGTCTAAAAAGTGACAAATGGTGTAATCAAAGCCCTTACTTTGTTGTGACTGATACCCTGAACCCTGCACAGCTTTGTCTGGAGTAACCTGAAGCTGATCAGTCAGTTTCCCAGAATAAAGGTTTAACAGTAAAAACAATAAAGCTGTAAAGCTTGTTCTTACTCGTAATGGAAACCGATGTCATGATTTCCAACCAGTACAACCAGTTCTGTGTCAGTTGAGTGTCTAAACATCCTGTGGAAGCGGCGCACGTCATCCTCCCAGTGCTGCAGAGAGAGAGAACAATCCAAACACACAGCTGAAGCAGGTTTCACTATAAGCCTTAAATAAGACAGAAACTCCCATGGGAAGCTCATGAGCGTTAATGGGATCTCTGAGGGTCACCCAGCAGCCCCCATGGGTGGCTGTGCCAGGCGGTTTTGATTCAGTCTCCAGATTCAATTTTGCACCTGCGAGGGCCGAAGCCGCACACAGGAGGCCTTTAATTACATCAGTGCTGTGGGTTTATGTGATGTTTTTCATACTGATATGTCTCTAAATGACTCCTGGTGCTCCTTTTAATTAGGGCTGATTGAAAGACGATTAGCTGACGATACTTTAATAATCGATTACACTTTGAAGTCAATTATCAGGCAACTTGCATGGTTTTAGGTAATAAAAGATGCAGACTTGCTTTTTGTTAAGGTTTTATATAATTTTAAATTGAATATATTTGGGTTTTGGAATGTTGGTCAGAAAAAACAGCCAACTTGAAGACATCAATTTGGGTTTTAAGGAATTGTGATGGTTACTTTTATAGTGCAAACAATTGGTCAAAAAAGAAAATAATCATTAGTTGCAGCCCTACGTTTAGTATTATTTCTGCTTCTGCAAATTCAAAGCTTTGAAACCTGAAACAGCCTGAAACAACAACAATTTTAATAATCAGTGTATTGTTTGCTACTTTACTGTGTTTTATATAATTATAAATAGAATATATAAGGGTTTAGGACAATATTTCAAACAAAACAAGCAATTTGAGGTCTGGGAACTTGTGACATTCTTTTTTCACTGTTTTATGCTGTGTGGACCACATGACTAACTGATTAATCAAATAAATAGATTAATCAACAATAAAGATAATTGTTAGTTGCAGCCCTATTTCAGACAAAACAAGCAACTTCAAGATGCCATCTTGGGCTCTGGTAACTTTTAACGGGCATGTGTTCTGACATGTAAACGCATCAGTCAAGAAAATAATTCTCAGATTTACAAAATGAGAAAACCTTTGGCTGCAGACCTACTTTCACTATTCCTCTTTCTGAAAATTCAAATTTGAGTCCTTCCTCTTGCAAAAACATCCATGGAATACAAATTACAGAAGAGATGCCAACCAAGTGTGAAAATGATTGAGGAAGCTGAAGGGGGAACATTGTAAATTAGTGGAGATTTTACAGTCTGCACGCTCTCTTTCCTGTTTTAATGAGGCTCTGTGCAGCACTTGCTTAACATTTCATCTTTCTCCTATCTGACTTGACAGATCCCATTTGACAAGCCAGTAATAGATGTGTGAGAATTCCCAGGGGATGTTTTTTTTCCTAAAGCAGGATGGATGTACCATGGAGAGCTGAGAGGATGCAGGCTGCAGCTGCTGCTGCTGTTGGTGTTTTCTTCAAAAATCTGCAGCCTCTCAGGCCTGGATGGTACAAGATGATGATGATGATGATGATAATGACCAGAGAACCGGCCTCTGCTTTGCATCCACATACTGTTCGTCCACCACCACCACCACCACTATGATCATCACCATCATGATAAGCACTGTGGGTTTGCAGAAAAAGCAAGAAGGAAAAAGGGAGCAATTACGTTACCTTCTGCGAGCTCCACTTGCCTTCGTCGAAGATATCCCCGAGAATAAACACTATTTCGGGCTTGAGCAGCCACAAAGCGGTCTGGAAAGCCCTCTCCATCTGCCATTCCCTGTGCGTTCGGAGACAACAAGTAAGCGTTATTTGTTGTTTTTGTTTACACTCCTGCAGAGCCCGGAGCACAGACGGATGGATAGAGGAAGAGTGATGGATTGCTTAAAAAAAACAACAACAATGTCATTACCTCCTCAGCTTGTCGAACCAATGTCCCCCGACGGCTCCGAGGAGGTGGGTGTCCGATAGCACCATAGCGCGGACCGTTGAGTCCATCGGCCGGCCGTCGATGCCCTCTCCACCCCGGGCATGGCTGATCTTCGGCCAGGCGCACTTGAGGATGGTCGGGTAGTAGATGACATACTCGCAGAAGAAGAAAGCACCGCTGACCAGGAGAATCAGCACCACCGCAACCATCCATTTGGCGCTAAACCTCGGCATTTCTTTGTTATTCGGCGTTTGGGATGCCCTGAACTGGAGCACTGGCGGTGATGGAGCGGTCCATGAGGCATCTTCCCCTCTTCCAGACCCGACTGTTTAGGTCTCCAGCCGTGTGATGCTCATGGCAAGGTGCTCTGAGGCTGCGCCGGATCAAAAAAAAAAAAGCTCCGTGTGGAGTCCCGATGATTCAATATGTTAGATAAAAAGTTAAAAACGTCCTCTGCTTGTGGGGAGACAGGCGAGAAGAACACCAGTCTGCCGCTGTTTTGCAATCAAACGTCTTCTCGCAGCTCTTAACGGTCAAGCTAGAAACAACATTTCCGGTGGTCGATTTTCAAAATTAAACTGTAAACAATCCTTTAGAAAAGCATTATGGGTTTTGGTTTTGAGCAGTGATGAAAGAAGTAGCTAGATATCCTTAGATCTTATACTTAAGGAAATGTAGCAATACCACAGTGTAAAATTGCACGTTATGTATGTATACATGTATAAATAGTTGATGTTATGTTTTATTTATCAGGTTCATGTTTTAGCTATTAGACATCTAGAGGGTGTGTGGCTCTAACACATCTCCAAGTTTCACTTTTAAAAAACATTCTTATTATACTTTTTTAAGAACTGTGAACATTTTCTACTTTGTATTGTCAAGTAAAAGTAGCAATACCACAGTGTAAAATGACTATGGTAATTAGGCCTAAGTAAGCCTTTTTAAGGCAGGAGTTTTACTTTTAATTCTTCCACTTGTTGGGCACATTTCACATGAAACTACAGACAATTAGGCCTATAACATCAATGTGTCAAGCGTTTAAAAAGAATACAAACTGTAAAATAAAAATTGTTGTGCTCAGTAGTTGAAGAAGTATTAAAGTAAAAGTACTGCATTCAAAATCCTACTAAAGTAAAAGTACAAAAGTAAAAGTATTCATTATGCAGAATGGCACGTTTCAAAATATCTATTATCCATAATAATCCATAATAATTTATTAGCGGATTTATATTTTTATATTAATAATCTGACTCTGCAAAGTAACTCATGTCAAATAAATGTAGTCGAGTAAAAAGTACAATATTAGCTTCCAAACTGCAGTGAAGTAGAAGTATAAAGTAGAATAAAATGGAAAATAAAGTAGGCCTACAAGTAACAAAGTAGAGTACTTGAGTAAAGTTACTGTCCAACACTTGTTGTGGTTAATAACATTAGCTAATTAAATAAAATCAATACATAAATCAAAGAAGAGAAGCCATGCCCTGCCTGCAAAACAGTTTGCTGTTAGAAACCTGACAAACATAAAACATTAATTTACACTCATGTAAATCTTGTTTTTTAACCGGATCTTTCACTTTTTGTTTAACTCAAGAAGTACTTTTTTGTTCGTTTTTTTTCAAACATGATGACACATTTAACTCAATTTAAAAGCAAAAATCGGCTAACTTCCGGTAGTTTTCTTGCTAAAACCTGCTAACTTGACTGTACTTTGTGGCGAGGCAAAGGGATGGTTGGCCAGAGAGACACAAAAAAAAAAAACACCTCAACTGAAAATGATTAAAAAGCCAAGTTATCCGTTTGTAAACTATTAATAAATCTGATCAGTGGTAACATGGCATCTGTCCAAACAAAAACTCACAGGTGGAAATAAGGAGCCAACAACCATATGGGACAGATGACATTAAGTGTTTAAGAGCAGAAATCTAATCAGCATGAGACTGCTTGTGTGTGCAGCTGTGAAACTACAACCAGAGAAGAGTTTCAACCACACAGGAAACTGCTCTGAAGAAACTGTTGAAACCTGCTGAACCAGTTGGTTTGCAAGAGTTATGTAGGCCTGTGCCGTTGCTCTCTGCACTAAACGTTGGTTCCAGCAGCAGAAACAGATGTATATTGCAAGATTTAAGTCGTCCAGAATGAGGAAGCTTCAGGAGTGAAAGTAGAGCACAGCAACAGCACAGAGGGGAAACTGACGCATGACAGCATAATTAAAGGGAAAGGCATCTCAGTTTTCAGACTTATGATTCCTTTGTGATCATGAATGGGTATTTGTGTCTATAGAAACCAAAAAGGGTGGAGACTCAAAACTCTGCTCCTCTCCAGATGTTCAGCCTGGCTTTGCTCCACTCACAACAGACTTTGAGGGCATGAGTATTTGCTTTACATTGCAAACTGCTCTTCAAATGCATTACTTTGTTTTAAATTCTAAAACATTAACAAAGCTGTCCTGTGGGCCCAAGTCTGAAGGAGAAAGCACTGAGAGATTGGAGTGACTCTCTTTTTGAAACAATCAAGAAATACAATTTACACTTTTTTATATTACAAATCCTGCTTTCATTCACAGTCAGCATCTTAGTTACCATTGGGGACACTGAGGTAATGTCCTCAGTAGTTTTCTGGGAATTTGTGGGGGAGTCATCAACCTCGGGGGAGCTTAAAATCTAGTTAACAAATTGCAAAGGTTTTAGGCCAATCTCAGTTTAAGGCTAGTATTCAGTATTTCTCCACCTGAATTTCATTCCTGGCAGCAAATTTCATTCCTGGCAGCGTGAAGAAGACTTTAAAATACTATTTAGACCGTTCACACAAGAGAAGCTAAGGCCAGACTACTGCCTACTACCTGTATCTGTATGTCTGAATGCAGCATAATCTTTAGTCTCTCGTAGGAGGTCAAACTCCAAAAACATTACTAAAACAACTGGGCACTGTGGCAAATGTAACTTTGACTAAATAGTAAATAGTGCCTTTGTTGGGGACTATTTCAGCTGCGGATAAATACACATTGACATGTTTTTTATGTTGTTTTTGGACACTGGAGCTCTATCTTACAAAGGAATAAGATATATCAAGCTACATAAAAGATACTTTGATCAGTTAATTGTTAGCTTTGGTCTCTTCGTGGGATTTCTTGACAAAAAAAATAGAACATCAATATAATTGAACAGCTGAATCTAAAAAAAATAATGGAATCAGTCTATAAAATAAGTTCTCCTTAGCTTGCCAAAAACTCCAAACTTCCAGAAAAAAATACAGAGGACATGACCTCAGTGTCCTGAGTGTATGAATGGCCCTCTTTTCTTCAAATCTGCAGGAAACACTGATTCATGCTGTCATTAACTTAACTGAAAGCGACAAAGAAGACATGTGAGTCAGGTTTGCATGTCATCGAAAAGGGCACCCCACTCGTGTTAAAGGGAGGTGGTTAAAGTATCTGCTGGTACTCGGTGATATTGTGTCCAAACCAGATTTGATTCATGTTCGTCTGCCTGGTCAGCCTCCCGACACTCATTAGTAGCAGTTTGCGTAGATGTTATTCAGCGTGGGTCAAAAGAAAAAAATAACTGTAAGCTCCCCTTTCCTGAGACCTGCCAACGCTGTTTCACCACTGCTGAATTTAAATGTGTGACTCAGCTTGCCTGTCGCTTGAAGGAATAGTTTCCATAAAAATGTGTGATAATGGATCTGAAGAGAAGAACCTGCAGTTTTTGCCCAATTTGTTTTTTATTTCTAGCTTAAAATTGAATTGTGGAGCAGGTCATCTGTCCAGGTGGCATTTTGAGACTTGCAGGGCATTAGGCATTATTTATTATTCATTAATTATTCTGTTAGAACATTTATTTAAATTAAGTGTCTGAATGTGGTTACGCTTGTAACATTTATGTGGATAGCTCTAAAACTTTCCTCCTTTAACATAAAGGAATAGTCTGACCTTATGGGAAATAAGCGTATTCGCTTTCTTGCTGAGAGTTAGATGAGAAGATCGATAACAGTTGCCTGGCAACCAGCTGACGTAACACAAATAATTGTAATTTTTCAACAAGTAAGCAAATAAATGTATATCCTAAAACTTAATTTCCAAATTATCAAAATAAGTTGTACAGTTATTTAAAAAAAAAAAAAAAAAAACAGAGCCGTGCCAAACTAGAGTCTTTCTATCAGTTTAATTAGGCTGCTATGTTACAACAGGGTCTCCATATGCACAGTTTTTCTCAATACCCAGGTTGAACCAATTGCCTTTTCCTCCTTTATAGGCACTGGTGACTATTCTTGCCCAGCCGTGTTCTCCCTAAAAACAAAACAAAATAAATATTATTTATTCTGCATGCAGGAAACCCAAAGTCAGTGAAAATGACTTTTTTAAAACACTGGCTGGAAACTAAATAAATAAAAAGGTAAATTCATAAGTTGTAAAGTAGTGAGGTAGCTACAGAGCTGATTTTTATCAGGCAGGTGGGTGTGGTGCAGAGAGAGAGAGAGAGAGAGAGAGAGAGAGAGAGAGAGAGAGAGAGAGAGAGAGAGAGAGAGAGAGAGACCAACCCAAAACTCTCCCCAGGAGTTCCTGACGATCCAGTACTCAGTCCCGTCCTCCGCCACACCCCAACCAGCCACAGAGACAATGTGATTCGGCAAAGACAGGGGGTGAAACTCTGAGAAGATCCCTCCAGAGTATTCCTCCAGGCCGTCAGTGGCCATCAGGGCACAACTGAAAGACAGAGTGAGTTTCTGTAGTTATTTAATCTTAATCTTCCTTTTCTTTTCACATTATTTTGATCACTAAAATGTGATGATAAATCATAGAAAGAACATTTCTATGGGTTCAAATACAGGTCAAAACTTTTATTATTTGATTATTATTATTTTTTTTTAAAGATTTATTTTTGAGCATTAGGCCTTTATTATGTAGAGGAAAGCTGAAGACATGAAAGGGGAGAGAGCGAGGGAATGACATGCAGCAAAGGGCCGCAGGGCGGAGTTGAACCTGCGGCCACTGCATCGAAGGAGTAAACCTGTATATACTGGCGCCTGCTCTACCAGGTGAGCTACCCAGGCGCTTTAACTTAACTGGGAACTTTGAGTTTCACACAGTTTCCTGCTGTGAATATGCAGTCAGATGTTCATGTTGTGTGTGTTTGTGTGTGTACAAATTTGGAATTGGACACAACACAACTAGATATCGTTCTACTCGTTCTCAAACTTAAATTCCGCACGCAATTTGAAATTCTTAATGTCACAATCTTGTCAACATTTTAAATGACAACTGATGAAAAAGTTCTTAATATATCTGCAGGTATTAGAAAAGCAAATTGAAGACTTTTTAAGACCTTGTTAATACTGCATGGATTTAATTTAAAGACTAAATAAAGCTGTCAAAGCCAGAACATTACTAAAAGAGTAACATCTAATGATAGAAGTTCAACTATAAATGGACGAGATAAGGAAAAGAACATCAGTAATGGTTAAGTGACATAAAGCTCAGTTGTGTTTATTAAAGTAGATACATGGTGAAAAATATAAATCTGTAAGTAAGATATAAGATCAATACTTTTATTTGAGTGAAATAAAATGACACTGTGCTGTACGTTTCTCAAAGGTTTAAAGAACGATTAAATATGTATCTACTAATAAAAACTTCACTATGATTAAGAATCGCTTTGTGAAAAGTTCAGGCTGAATCTCTTACTGTACTTCACACGGACGGTGTAGGTGGATGGATAATTAGAAAATGACTGGGGATGGATGACTTACTCTACCTGATGGGCCCATTGGTGAACATTTCTGCTTTTATCTTGTCTCTTCCAGAAACTTCTCCATAGTCGCCCACTTTCCACGTAGTGTAGTTCTTCACGACAGCACACGATTCAAAAAAGGAGCAGGTGCCACACTGGTTAAACTGCTCACACTCTAAAACAAATTAGATTATTTATGAGGATTTACAGGGCAGTACAACACTCATTTTACTATTCAGATCCGTACAATTACCATGAGGTTACATTTTAAATTTTCCAGTGTAGTGTTAAGGTGTAATGTGAAATAACATGTAAGTGCTGTAATATTGTTACAACAAATCTGTCATTATCTGTCCTTAAAATGACAAAATAAATAAAAAACAGTTGACAATATACTGTAACAACACTACACTAGATCTGATCCTAAATTAGTTTTTCCACTAAAATTAATATACACTATAGGACCAAAATAATGACACCAAGCCATTACACCCACATGTGACTGCTGAACATCTCATTACAATATCATGGGTATTAATATGCTGCTATAACAGCCTCCACTCTACTGGGAAGATTTTGTAATCCTGCTGCAGGGATTTGCTTCCATTTAGCCGCAAGAGCACTGGTGAGGTCCAATGCTGATGTCTGGTGTTAAGGCCTGGCTCACAGCGGTCCAGTTCATCCTGAAGGTGTTGGATGGGGTTAAGGTCAAGGCTCTGACTGTGAAAACCATTACTTTATGGACCTGGCTTTATGCATGGTGGTATATCATGTTGAAATACGAAGCAGGAAAGAGGCCTTACCCCAACTGCTGGCACAAAATTGCAAAGTAACACACACTTTTGGTCTAAAATATCATTGCCTGTTGTCGCATTAAGATTTTCCTTTTTGGAACTAAGGGGTTTAGCCCAGACCATTAACAGAGACAGCCTTAGACCAGGGTGTCCACATACTTTGGGCCATATAGTGTACATTTACCAACAGACAGAGTGATCAGAGTAAAATAGAAAGAAGAAAAAAAAAGAATATTCTTATACTTTGGTTTTTGGCTTGGTAGTTGTTGCAGGTTTCATCAGGAATGCCTCTCTCGTGTGCGTAGGCGTAGACTCTCAGGTGATCTCCTCCGTAACAAGAGCCCGCCCTCCCACAGTCTATCACGTTTTGGACTGACAGATAAGCCGACGGCCACACTCCTCCACGCTTGATGTTGATACGGTCTTGGACAAAAGAATAACAACAACAAATGTTGAAATGGTAAAATTTCCTCAGGAGATCACAGTCTTCTCTTTCTCTTGCCAGCCTGCAGGGTGGATCCTGCTCTCCATGCTCACTATGCCACTGCTGCCACACTATTGTGATACTGTGTAGTCTACAGCAACGGCAAAATATAATATCTCTATAATATATTGTGTGAACACACTGTGTGATAAAAATATTTTAAATACACATAATAATATGCATATTCTATATCAGGGGTCGGCAACCTTTTTAATATGAAGTGCCATTTTAAAATGTTCTTGTTAATCAGTGTGCCATATGAGCATTAAGCCTGCCATCATCTACCAAGCCCACTCAGGCAGTGTTATTTTTTCCCCTTTGTGCTGCATTCTGTAAAGAAGGCAATGGGTACTGGCCAATCAAGGTAGAGGAGGGCAGGTCTTCGTGGAATGCGGAAGGGGAAAAAGTCAATCAAACTACCGTAAATAACAGATTGCTAACCCCTGTTCTATATCATATTTTACATCAATCACATCTTCTATCCATCCCTATATTCTCATCTTGTTACCAGCTAGTGCACTGGTAGCTCCCATGGCCCAGCAGGACCCACAGTACTGGGGGATGTGCTGGTTCCGTGTGACGCTCACATAATTCTTCCCCTTGATGTTCCTCCAGTCCCAGGACGGAGGAAGGTCTGACACCTTTACATACTCATGTGGGCGGGCCTGTGTCCTGAAATAAGTAATAAGTAAAAATATTATCAAGCAGAAATCAGAACAAAGAAGAACCATAATAATATTGAGGTAAATATAGAAACGTACAGTATATCTATACTATTGTATACAAACATAATATCACAGAAAAGTCATGTTTCCATTTGACATTTCCATAAGAGATTATCTTTATTAACATCTGCTATAACTGTCAAGTTAAAATTAATATTACAAGTCACAAAAAAGAGCAAAAAGTCTGGTGGTAAAGATGGAGCTAATTTCAACTACTTTATAGCTGCATTACTTCGTAATTATTTATTTATTCGTAATTTAGTATTGCTATTTTGTATTGATAATAAAAGTAACTAGTAATTAATGCTGTCAAATTAATGTTGCAGAGTAACACGTACAATATTAGCCAGCCTCCGCAATGTAGGTCGGCAGAAAGTAGCATAAAAATAAGTAGCCTAGGCTACTTTAGTAAATGGAGTTAACTTAGTTACATGTTACCACTGACCACATTACTGTAAATTCACTACTAAATATAAGCCTGTGGAATACTTAAAACTACAATATACGTATGTACGTGCAATGTTATGTATGTAATGTAAGAAACACAGATAGCGGTTAAATATACAAAGTCATATATTATGGTAACTTTGGTTCTTAAGAATGTCAAATCTAACGTAGTCACTTAGGAGGTAACGTTATAAGTCTCAGGATGTAAACAACAAGTCCAAATCATTAAACTGTGTCACTGTCAGAACAAAATGTAAATTTTTTCATTACTTACTTGACAGAGTCTGGTCTGCCGTCTTTGATTGGTTTGTAACAAGGCTCAGATAAAAGTCTGGAGGAGCTGATTTGCAAAGAAAATGATGCTAAACAAAACAGTAGCGGTACAGTTATTGAAGACGCCATGTTGGATCCCCTCCTTCGTGTGACGCACACACGCAGGCAGCGCCCCCTGTCGACATCTGTTACCATCACAACCTCCATTAAACAGTAGTATCACATAAATTCTTCTTCTTCTTCTTCTTCTTCTTCTTCTTCTTCTTCTTCTTCTTCTTCTTCTTGTGTTTTTGAATGGCGGTTGGCAACCAGCTTTTTGGAGCATTACCGCCACCATCTGGACTGGAGTGTGGATCAAGAGGTCAACCTACACTTTCTTAAATCCTTTCTAATAACCTAGTTATCTTCAAAAAAGAAAACAAAAAATAAAAACAAATTTCACCTGATCCTTTTTGCAGTATATCATGTAAATTTAATGTCATCTGGTTTTCACCCAGTTGTGAAATCAATCTTTGTCTGGCTTGATGGTATTTAGGACAATACATAATTACATGCTCTATGGTTTCTTGACTATCGCAATATTCACACATTCCATCAACATGCTTTTTCATTATAAATAATGTTCTATTTAATCCTGTATGTCCTAGCCTCATTCTGGACACCACATCTTCTTCTTGCTTACTTCTGTATGTATTCCTGTTCTTCCCCACTTTTTCTTGAATGCTATACAGGTGTCTCCCAGATTGTTCAGTGTCCCACAAAAACTGCCATTTTTTATTTGTTTTAGCTTTAATTATACTCTTGACTTCAGCTTTACTGTATTTAATATCCACCTCTATATCAGGCAGCTCTGCTGCTTTCTTTGCATACTTATCTGCCAATTCATTACCTCCTACACCTATATGGGCAGGTACCCATATAAATGTAGTATTAATACCGGACTTAATCAGATTGTTAGCTAGTTGCAATATTTCATACACTATGTCCTGTCTAGACTCAGAGTGAAGAAACTTGATGCTTGTCAAAGCTGAGCTGGAGTCTGAGGCAATCACAGCTTGCTTAGGTCTATTGCTCTCTACCCACATCAAGGCCATCCATACTGCTAACAGTTCTGCTGTGTATACAGCTAAATCATCATTAATTCTTTTAGCAGATCCAATGTTTAATTGAGGGATAACATAAGCAATTCCCATTTTCGTATCCGTCTTCTTAGATGCATCAGTGTATATAATGACTCCTTCTTTATATTTCCTTGAAATGTATCTCTGTACCCTGTAATGATCCACTTCATTAACCTCCTTTTCCCCCAATAAGCCTAAGTCCACTGGAACCTCTGACAAAAGCCAAGGAGGAACAACTGGATAAACAACTGAAGGGCTTATTTTCAGTGCACTGATTCCCATCATTATTACCTTCTGCCTTATTGTCCATCCAAAACTTTTAATTAGGTCATTCTCTCTTTCTTGACAATGCCATAGAACTGACTGACTCAAATGTTTGTCACCATGACCTCTCAAATTCGCCCAGTACACAAGAGACAACTGGTCTCTTCTAAGATGGAGAGGCATCTCCCCCATCTCTACCTGAACTGCTGCCACTGGAGTGGTCTTAATTGCCCCACAACAAAGCCTCAAACCTTGATTTTGAATGACATCTAACTTCTTTAATGATGTTTTAGCAGCTGACCCATACACTATACACCCATAATCAAATACCGATCTCATCAGCCCTGTATAAATGGATTTCAAAGCAGGTCTGCTTGCACCCCATTCTACTCCACGCAAACATCTCATCACATTCAACACTCTCTTGCATTTATCTATAATTTTTTGAATATGCATTGTCCAAGTCAGTTTTTTGTCAAACCAAATACCCAAATATTTGAAGAATTCCACTCGTTCTAACTCTGTCCCAGATAACTTGATTTTCATATTCATACGTATTTTCTTCCTAGAGAAGAATAAAGTCTTAGTTTTATCTATAGAGAACCTAAATCCCCATTGAACAGCCCATTCTTGGACTTTGTTTACTGCCTGCTGCATCTTATCCACTACAAAATCTATATTTCTTCCCTTTTTCCACATTGCTCTGTATCACATAAATTGAACATGATATATATATATATAATATAACTGCAAATATATATGAAGTTGACTTGCATTATGAGGGCAGAGTTGTTGTTTTTTTTATTATTATTATTATTTCTAAAAACGGCATTGAACAATACAGAACACAGTAGTGGAATAATAATAATAATAATAATAATAATAATAATAATAATAATAAATATGTTTATTAGAAATTGTTTCATTTTATATTATTGAATTACAGTTATGGATACATTAATGTGTACATTACTTTAATGTTTCCACAGCTGGTGTGGGGCTGGTTTTATATTTACCTATAATAATAAGTACAGTACTTGAGTAAATGTACTTAGTTACTTTCCACCACTGAGAGAACAGGAGAATATCAGTAGACAAAATAGCGATACACAAGAAACAGTTTTCAGCTACAGACTACAGGAGCAATATAAACAAATTTAAAAGTTGAATTAATAAAGTAACAAAAGGCATCAAATGAAGAGTATAAACAGAAGAGTGTCAGTGTTTTGAGCATTTCAGATTGTTGAATGCATTTTTCACATTAGTTGAGAAAAGTCTAAAATTAGGAACATTGTTTGTTGTTCTTGATTTATAGATATATTTTTGTCCTAATAGATAAATAAGTTTCAGACTGCTAAAATGTTCTACTGTCAATAGGCGCTACAACACTTAATAATAACAAACAAAATAGCCAGACACAGGAACAGTTTCTTTCCACAGGCTGTCATGAACACGTCACACCAGTTCATAGTGTCATAGTGCCTGCATTCCCTGTTCAATAACCCTGTAACACCAAGCATCTGCCTTTCAGTAAATTATATATTTAATAGTGTTAAACACATCATTTAAACATGTAAATATCTGTCAAATATACAGTCTATATACTGTCATATTCACCTACCTCAGGTATATATAAGCAACCTGTTTGTTATATTAATAATTCTTATTTATGGGGCGGCCTCTAGCTCACCCAGTAGACCGTGCGCCCCAGGTAGGAGTCCTTTGCAGCGGCCCAGGTTTGAATCCGACCTTCGGCCCTTTGCTGCGTGTCATCCCCTCTCTCTCTCTCCCCGCTTTCCTGTCTATCCACTCTCACTATCTAATGAAGGGAAAAGCCCAACAAAACGATCTTTAAAACCATTTGCACTTTTGCATTGCCCTATTGTCTTACTGTTTACATTCCTCATAGAGCTGTTTGTTTACATATGTGTAGGCATATGTAGATATACACTTTTACTATACAAACATATATTTATGTGTCAAAATGTTTATGTTTACCTTGTTCAGCTGTGTTGTCCTTGTGTATGTTTATTTCTATACTTTGAGAGCAACAAAAAGCTGGAGTCAAATTCCTATGTGTTCACACTTATTTGGCAGTTAGAGCTGATTCTGATTCTGAATTAGTCCCGGTCTTACATTAATGTCTAACATTAACATATTTTTTTCACATTTGAAATACTGCCTACTGTCTATGTTAATGCATCAACACTCTAAAAAAAGCTTTGGAAACTTTGGATAATATATCCTACTTTGGTCCCTGTAAAAACACACAAAGGAATTCTTAGAAAACAGAAAGGGGGAAATGTTTTTTTTCACAGCACTATATATAGGTATACATATTCAAGTAACAGCTTTGCACCTACTACATAGCCCATATTCGTAAAGACATTGTTTTTGCAACCCATACATTTGAAATCCATGTTTAAGTATTTTTCTGCCAGTAACATAAAATAAATAATAATCCATTGTTTTTTTTAATAAGTTGTATTATTTCAAGTGCTTTATTATTTCTACTTTTTATATTTCTGATTGTGCTTATATTTTTACAGTTCCTTGCGTCTGCTGACTCTACTTTTCACCACAGTGATCAATAAATGAATGTCTTCTAAAGAAAACAGGTGTTAGAGCGGTGCAGGTTTTGCAGGGTCAGCAGGAAACTTTTAAATAACATTCTCCGTTCCCAATTTCAATCACATTACACCTAATGCAGGGCCTGATGATTGGTTGGGTTTTCAACGATAATATACAGCTCTTAACAAGGTTATTATATCACAGGATGAAGCTCTACTTCAATCGAGGTCTGGTTTTGTGAGTAGGAAGCACTATTGTTTATGCCTTTAATGATTAAAACTAGAATCAGATTATATGTGCATTAGGCACCTAATGAACCATCAACAGGAACACAAGATAAATCACTCACCAGTTGTTATTTGTTGTGTGATCCATCTTCAGATTGTGATGATGATGATGATGCTGAGCAGCTCATGTAAAAGCTGCTGAGCAGTAAGAGGAAATGATGTTCATGTGTTGATGTAAGTGTAAACTGGAGAAGATAAACTCAAAAAATGAGTTAAATGCTTTCAGCTGGGTCCCATAAAAACAATGGTTGCTAGAAGATATGGTTTATAGTAAGAGATGTTCTCCTTAAAAAAAATGAATCTTTATTGAGAGCATACCCCTGCCTTCAGGGGAAAATGTCAATTGTACATGTTTTCAATTACATGTTACAATTTCTGTGTATTTTTGGGCCAATTATGTTGTTGAATTATTTTTTAATTGTTTACACTGCTGGTCTAACATATGTCTGGTCCAGCAATAACGCAGTTTGGTGTCAGAACATCTTCCAGCAACCTGAAACTTAAAAAGCTTCAGTCCCTCAGAATAAAAGTGCTTATTTATTGATGTAAATGTATTGAGACACTCATCAATCATTATTTGGGGGAAAAATTGAACATAGAAGGAAAGAAAAATAGTACTTACACTACACTACATTTATTCAACATTCAACAGTTCATTAAAAAAATAGTTAAAATACGTTGCATTGTTAAAATGCTGCTTACACATCAGTGCAACCATAATAATAATAATTCTGTAGCATAAAACATGTAATAATACACCATTCTGAAGGGGGCATTCTGGCTAGTGAGAACAAATAGGCTACTTTCGGTGCTTTAAGACACATTGAAAGCAGGACATTCACTTGCAATTACACATTTGTCACACTGTGTAATTACCCTTTTCTACTAAGTACAGGAATTAACCACTGGCTCTTAGTATGCCATTACTTTGCTATTGCTCTTTCCAACTTTACATAAGACCCACAGCTGACACCACAACAGTATATTCAGTGGAATGTTTGAATGCAATTCTGAGAAATGTAGGAAATCACACAGCCTTTCTCAGCAGCAACAGTTGTTGAGGTAAAGTAGGTACCACGAAAATATAAACAGCACTTTATCACAGAGCAAACACTGAATCATGACTCTGAACATCAGAAAATGAAGATATATGTGACAGTGAGGACGGGGAGGGTTGAGTGTTCCCAGAAGGAGTCGTTAACCTCAAATAATTTATTAGTCTGCATTTAAAGCTTCTGAAACCTTTACCAAATAAATCTAACCCTACCGCTTGATGAAATGTTAAGATAATAAAGTAAACAGCTATAATTCCTTGCTGAAAAGCAAGGAATTATAAATTAACCTCTGACTGAATCTCATAAACACAAACGCTCAATGTTCTTCCTCATCAAGTCACTTACTCTGTGTTTTCTCTGAAGACGTCGCCTACCCCTCCTCAGAAGTCCATTGTGTTGTGAAACACAGAGACTGTTGTCTGCTGCAGGACCAGAGGAATGAAGTTCAAATGACCTTTGACCTCTTAGGTCATCGCTGCTATGTTAAAAGCCAAACTCTTGCCTGATTTGGGACTTCTTCAGTCCCAAACATCAATAATACATGGCCTCACAGCTATAAGGCTGCTCTTCAAATCTGAGTGCTGTAGCTCTTTCAGGATGTAATGTGATGTTACAAACAACCTAGAGGTAATACAAGACGTCTGCCAACATATAAGTTCTTTATGATGAGGCTGACATCCTGTATATGTGCATTAACATGAGCATCTTCCTGCATGCTAATGCTGTGGTGATATAAGCCTTGATGACACTACTAAACAGACCTTCAATCATCAGTTAATGAATCCCATTATCCTTCTTCATTTCACAATATAAAATTGCTTTGAAAGCTGGTTTCTTACATGCAGACAGACATGCAGTCGTTGCAGATACATCATTTCAGCTCTGTCCATTTGTCTTGCCTTTCTAAAAGCCAGGAGTCACATCTGCTCTTTGTGATTGGAATGAATACCAAGTAAAGACTTAGTTGAAGCTTGAGTTACTAAGCTAGCAGCTGGTGGGTGGGTTGGTGGGTGGGTCGGTCGGTCGGTCCAGACTAAAGTATCTCAACAACTACTAAACTTATAGTCATTCAACTTTGCACAAACATTCATGATTCCCAAAGGATGCATCCCAATGACTTTGGTGATCTTGAGTGAGATATCTTAACAGGTATTGAATCCAAGAAATTTGGTACAGACCTTCATGATTGATTGTAATCTTTTTTTGTGATCCCTACATAAAGGAAGAACCCCATTTTATACATTTTCAGCCATGCTGGCATCATGGCTCTGGGGTTGGCAATGTTGGTCCGTCCACTACTTTGGTCCAGACTGAAATATCTCAACAACTATTGGATGAATAGCAATGAAATGTAGTACATACTTTCACATGCCCCTAAGGATGAATTGTAATCTCTTTGGTGATCCCCTGACTTTTAATCTATTGCCATCATCAGGTCAAGATTTAAAAAAAAAAATTCCCCATGTTAGCAATTAATTAAGCAAGTGCCACTGTGCCTAAGTACAGCCTCGGAGAGCCACCAGCATGGCTGTAGATTCTTAGTCTTTTTACATAATGGCTGGAAATAAACCTGTATAGTTTGTCATGTTTGAAATAATCCATAAAAACTGCCTGGTTTGCAGCCTGACTACCACGTATTTGTATGTTTAATCAATATAGTTAACATGATTTTTAATGCATGAGTGAAAAGATCACAGAATAAATCAACAGGAGGTCACCTCATGTGTGCAGTTAAAACATGAACGTCACCCAAACTGGAGTTACAAGGTTTTCATACAGCGATATTCAGAATATCTGTCTAAATTCCAAAAGAGACGATCTGCCCACAGCCACCACAGAAAGACACTAAAAAGCCCACTTAAGCAGAGGCACCTTTAGAGTGCATGGAAAGTGCATCCATGTAAATATTGAACACACACACAGTTTGGATTTCACTCGCGGATCAATAATGAAGCAATCTGGACATTAATCTCATTTATACTTCAGTTTTCTTCTTGGCAAAAGCTGCTGCAGACTGGCAGTGTGGGAAATTACAACAAATTCAGCATTACGAAAGATTTTTATGAGGTCTGCATGAATGAAAAAATATATATAAAACAATATATAAAAGCGCTGTTGTCATTTTATCATAGATTACCAATTGTATTTTAAAAAGGACCATAATTGTTTTACTTATGCGTATCAATGAGTAAGTGAGACCTGATCACAAATTTTTCAAATCTCCCATTTTAAAAGGGAAGTGTAGGACATATAGTATGTTCTGTATAATATCTTTTCTATAGTATCTTACAAATCTAAGAAATTATTCCTGCCCTGTTCGGGCAAATAATGCCTCTATTTTTATGAGGTCGGCATCATCTCCACCATACACATTCATCCAAAGATGTGCACTATATGCCCAAAAGTACTTAGACATCCAGACATTAAATCCATGTGATTGTGAACATCACCCACTCTTCTGGTTTCAGGCTTTCCACTGAATTTTGGAACCTCATTGCTACAAGAATTTGCTCCCATCATGCCACAAGAGAATTAGTGAGCACTGATGTTGGGTGATAAAATCTGATTCGCAGTCAGCGTTAACATCAGATGAGACTGAGGTCAAGGCCCTGTGCAGGCCAGTCAACCTCTTCCACAATAAACTGGGAAAACCATTTATTTAAGGATATGGCTTTGTGTGCTGGGTAATTGTCATGTTGAAACAGGAAAGGGACTTCCTTAAACTACTGGCACAAAGATGGAGGAAGATTATTGTCTAATATATCAACCCCTTAGTTTCTCCAGAATTGCCGAGACAATGCTCATGGAGTCCTCAAAAGAACAAGGATCCAATATAAAGCGACTAATTCATGTTGCTGTTAAAATGTGGGGCAGTCAGTCAGGAACAGTAATAATATGAAAATAATAATACATTTTATTTGTAGAGCACTTTTCATTGTTAAAATCAATCCTAAAGTTTTACAGAGTAAAACAAGATTAAAAACAGGTTAAAAACAGTAGGAATGAATACAATTTTTTTACCAGAATGCTTGCATAAAAAGAAAGTTTTTTAGGCCTGGTGTGGCTGAGCAGAAGGCCCGTTTCCCCGGGCCCGTTAGGCTTGGTCCTGGGGGCTTTGTTTCCGGAGTGGAGGTTACGTGAGGAGGTTTGAGGTGGGAGTAGTTCTTTGAGGTGACATAAACTTTCACTGTGTACTGTGTAAAACCGTTGTGTCCGTTTGGCCGATTTATCAATAACTCCCTCTCAAGAATCAAATGAATAATGGATCAAAGACAAATGTTAGTTATGATTCACATCCATCTGAGGGATTAGATCAGCAGGTCCGGACTTCTAACAGCAGAAACAAATCAAGGGCTGCCATGTTTTGAGATTGGTTATTGATCATGGCTGGCTGCAGTTCAGGGCCTCATGGGTGACTTGCTGACTGCTCCCATATGACTGCTGCAGCAGAGCATCCAGGCGGTCTGGATTTCCAGGAAAAAGTTAGGCTTCAGGGCAGATTGGCAGCAACCATGTTGATGATCCCTCAAAGTCAGCTTTTCCCTAAGACGCATTTAGTTGTTTATTTTTCATAAACTGAATCCATTTTTGGTGATTAGGCCAAATGGTGATTCATTACATCCCAAGAAGCAGAAATGTTGCTGCTTTAAGTGCCCTGTCTTTTCTACATGGAGGTAGAGGAGGGTCATTTTGCTTGGGCCTACCGACTCGCCTCATACCTTGATTTCCTTCTGCCTAATGCACTTTGGAGGATACAGAGGAAACAGGGTAGATCATTTCCTTGTCAATATTGTCATTAAACAAATCAAAGCATGCATGATTGATTGGTTTTAATCATATGTTAATGCTCCAGTTAAAACTTGGCTGCTCCTCTTTATAGTATACACAACAAGTAAACATGAGGTCAGCCATTTTGGTTTGCTGTTGAATGCAGTTACTTTTATTAGCTGTGATAAATAACCTTAAGTGGAGTTTTATGTGTTTCTGATATCCAGGAAATAAGGGGAAAACCAGTTACAGTAATTTCAATATTTATATATCCCCCTCCTACATTATTTTCAATTAAATTTTAGTGGTTACTCCTTTTATACTCTTTACAGCAATCGGGACTATTAAAGACATGATTTATTTTGTCTTAAATTGAGATCATTTTGTAAGTGGGAAGATTCATTTGTGTTCCAATAGACAGGAATAAGCATAAAACATATATATGTTGTTATGCTAATGAAGAGTTTTAATGAAAATTTACTTTAGCCATGAGAAAAAAATTATATTTGGACTCTGGAAAATGTCTGTGTATGTTGGCACATACTTCTTTCCATTACTTTTAAATTGAGCTCAAGTAAATCTTATGTGAGTCAACACAGGTTCTCAGTATACAGTGGAGCTGCTTCAGGCATCTTTCTTGATGGCATTTCAC
Source organism: Sander lucioperca (assembly GCF_008315115.2). NCBI lineage: Eukaryota > Metazoa > Chordata > Actinopteri > Perciformes > Percidae > Sander > Sander lucioperca. The sequence goes on from NC_050181.1 coordinate 4,547,291, forward strand.
CATGAACTTTAAAAAAAATATATTTGACTCATTAATGACTCAAGAAAAGTCAGGGGATTACCAAAGTCATTAGGAGTCATCCTTTGGGGACCATTAACGTCTCTCAAGTAAATGTAGGGATATTTCACTGGATAAGTGAAAGGTTTGGTCTTCTGGTGGCTCAAAAAAAACATCAGGGCATCACCAAAGTCATTAGAATTCATCCTTTCGGCACCATGCATATAATCAATCAATAATTGTTAAGACATGTCAGCTTTGGTAGGCATATTTATGAATTTTGGAGAGAGCCAGGCTAGATGATTCCCCCTGCTTCCAGTCTTTATGCTAAGCTAGGCTAATCACCTCCTGGACCTAGCTCCATACTTAATGCACAAACATGAGAGTGGTGTCACTCTTCTCCTCCTAGAAAAGAAAGTGATGTAATGTAATGACATTATCAGCTTAATCCTTGCTGTCTTGAAAAGTAAGTTTGGAGGTCAGACTCAGGTGCAGAGCAGGAGCCATGCAGCTGCAAGAGAGGGGAGGATTGGGATTCAGCCTGAGTTTCAGTGTTTTGCTCAAAGACAGTTTAGCAGCTGCCACAGGAATTAAACCTATGCATGTCATCCCACTGACAACTAACACCACAATGATGCAAATCAACTTACATGTCCCCAGCATTTGGAAATACACAAACAGATCTAAGCACTTTTTGGGGTTGAGGTTTTAGTCATGATACATGTCTGTTTTTCTCAGCATACAACTGGATTAAATGTAATCAGAGAAAATGTTTTTGCTACAATGTTCTTGGTTATTTCAAGAACTGTAAACATCTTTGGTTGACATCCCTTTTTCCTGCCTGCAAGGAGAAATCTGACAGGCCTGTTTTGTGGTAACAAGGATTAGATTGAAGTGGATGTGCTGATTTGTGCTGACTGGTTTCAAACCAGTAGGCGTCGCTGTTTCTCACTTATGAACAACTGGACAGAAGACCTGGAGGGATGCTATGATCAGTGAAACTCTCAAAACATTTAGAAAACCTGGAAAATTCTGGAAGTGGTCGTGCGTATTCAATATTTATAGACTTGAATATGCAGATTAAATACTAAACTATGAGAACATTTTTGTAAAATAAAAGAAGCTGTGGATTTGAGACACGTTATCTTTTAATACTTGTGGTATTTGCCTCCATCTCCGCGTCCCACCTCTTGCTTCCAATTATCACAGTGGGCTGAGATCTACCAGACGAAGACTTCTGATTGGCTGAGTCAGGTGTCAATCACAGGCTCGTCCTGTAGTCTCCTGTTGGCGAATACAGTCCACACCAGAAGTCAGAAAGTCCAATTTCACCAAGGGGACAGAAAAGACAAGGGTATATTATGCGGTTATTCTGAGTGTTCCTGTCAGTCTTCACAGTAAAGAAGTGTTATTAGACTTTTAAATATTGTGAACGTTTCTCGTTAATGTGGTTTTGTTGTAAAAAGTAAAAGAGAAAGGGAGGTTAATTGGACTTGTTGGCTCCTTTCTCCGGCATTTCTACGTGCTGTGCCAGCGCCGCTGTTTGCGCACCTGAGTCCGCTGCTCAGTTTGTGCAGCGTCAACATGCCTTTAATGCATCTGAGCAACTAAACTATCACGGTGACATTAGTTACGGGTAACATGCCTGCTGTGGTGAAGTTGGGTAAATGCGCAGTCTTTCACTGTGGAATAACCACCGGAGTCCAGGTGTCATCAGGGAGAGCTGATGTGGCCGTTTGGAAGAGCGCATCAGTTTGATGTCAGCTGGGATTTGACAGAGCGCAGGAGTTTGGGATGCAATTGAAACCTTAAAGTGACAATCCTCGGCTACTTTTACCTGGATTTAACACAGGCTAGCCGGAGCCATGGCCTCTGAGGTGGTGTGCGGACTGGTCTTCAGGTTACTGCTTCCAGTGTGTCTTGCAGCTGGTGAGTTATTTCAATTTTTACGCATCTTAATTGGCCTACAGTGCTGTGTGTGCGCCAGGTGGGGTTGGGTGATTGGTCAATGTATAGTTGATCTAATACTTTATCTGAATTTATCTGATATTATTCTACAAATCAGTTCATTCAGCCTGGTACAATGTATCTCTACTTGTTCTTATACAAGGTTAATGTTTAATTGTGCATTGTCCCTGTTTAAATACAATTACATTACATACTAAATGTAACGTTTAAGGAAGGCTGTAGCTTATAGGCTATGGTTGTGACACTTATTGGGAAAATGTCCTACTTTTTTACACTCATGAAAATCTGTGACATGAATTAAAAATCTTAGGTACACTAGTACAAACAGGAAGTATCCTATTTTAATATGCAGAATGTTAAGAGCAGAAATCAAATGAATGATTGTGTGAAGATGTAATAGATGTTTATGATGATTTGTGATTAACCTTATGATGTTGGAGGTCACAGTTCATTTCTCATCACTGCTGAGGTCTGTGTGCTCTTAAACCAAGTCCAAACTAAAGCAGTAGACTGCACAGAGTCACACACCAGCTATTATATATAAATTACAAACCAGAGCAGTGGTGTACCAGCACTGTTCTTCACCTGGCTGTCACCTTTTATTGGATTTAGTAAAGGAAACACAGCTGACAACAGAGCATCCAGTCACCGCAGAAACAACCTTTTTGAGTCTCTACACTCAGTGCACAGTGTTTATGTCTCAGTTTGTATGTTCAGAAATGTATGATTAAAAAAACAAAAATATAAAGTGCATCTTTTTAAATTTTTCAAGTTTGAAATGCTAAAATTATCAACTGTTTCTGTATCTACTGTTTTAGTTTATTTTACTCGGAATAAAAACAGAAAATACTCCTTACTGTTGTTGTAGGTCGCCTATGTGGCTCAACCGGCGAATCAAATTGCAGTTCAACTGTGTTATGTATATTTTTACAACATTAGAAATTAATTTATGTGGTTTCTAGTGTGGTTTCTGAGTTTATCTTATTGCCTATTAATGAATCATCAGTCTTGTTATTGAATTTTTAGCTGCTGACTGGACATACATGCCAGTAGTGTTAATACTGTTAATTAACATTTGAATTGCCTTGGCAGTGTTAGAGCTACATGTCTTGTGTTGTTTAACAATTCTCTGAGTTTTAGTCAGCAGTGCTTCTTGGTTTGTTTACAGCATTTGTAACTTTGAAAAGCACTCTACACAGATGAAGTTATATTTGCAGTGTTTGTGAATGTTTGATCTACTTTTTTGCTAAGCAGATTTAAAAGATTACTCACAGTCAAACTTGGCAGCTTATTTAAATTAAGGATTGACTTTTAGCAGCTTTTAACAGACTGGAATTAATTAGTTTCACAGAAGAAGAAGGCACACACTAGAGTTTGTGGAGAGGAAGCTCGAGGCATGATCCTTATGCAGACTTCATTAAATGCAGTTTACTTTGTGTTTTAAGCTGTATTTCTGCGGTAGGCCACAAGTGAAAAATGATTAGTGTCTAACTGCCACTGAGGTTTCACTGTGGCGTCTGTGTAAGACTTATGTGGCTGAGGTACTTTTAAAGCTAACAGCATGCTTTCTATAGATAAGACCCACTCAGTACCACCATAATGCATCACTTGACAGCCCGACGGCCCCTTTATTTTCAAAAGCAATTGTGAGGCCATGCATTGTCTCCATTAATTCGTGGAAAGTCGTTTTAACAGTATGAATTAATAATGGGGTTGTGAGGGAGGGAAGAATTGCCTTTCCCTTTTATCGTAAACATACCTTTAATATTTTATGTTTTTTCAAAGTGCAAATGAGCACTTGTCATTCACTGCAACTCTACACAGTAACTGACAGGATGAAGGAAATGTAAAGCGGAAAGAAGGGGATGTATACAGGAACAGACGGCGTTAGGGGGATGAGAGAAGGTATTACTGCCACCAGCATCAGCTTATTTTCCTTCATTGTTTCTGTTTGACAGTCAAAGATCTCATCTTAATTAAAACTGAATGGATCTGGTGTAAATCAATAACCATCAGCCACCAGCTATTGTGGCTTGAAGATAATTTAAGGTTTCATTTATTTTCTTTCTCTTGTTTTGGTCCATATTTTAGGCTTTCATGTCATGTGTTTTTGGGGCCAAATGTGATTTAAAAAAGTATATTTTTTCTCTTTGCTGAGAAAACAGAGGAAACAGTACAGTACAGCAGATGTTATCTGACACCTACATTATACTTACTGATATGTACTGTAGTGTAATATATGTATATGCACACCGTCTCTTTTCTCATGTCCTAGTGAAAGACTTGTCTGCTAACGTTACATACGGTAGTCTGTGTTTCCTGTTGGCCATCTGACAGCACCTCTATTGAAAAGCACAGAACTGCTGGGCCAATGTGTACACAGTCTCCTTTACCACCACACACACACATTTGCACACAGTTACAGTTTAGCCGATCAAACAGGTCGCTGTGTATGTGTTAACTGGCAAAGTTTGGAGTGTGAACATGATTATAAGCATGCACTTGTGGTGTGAATGTACAGATGGAGCTGCAGGTCAGATGTGTTGAGGCGGGCAGGTTGTGGCAGAGTAAAGCACTGAACACTGTGGGAAACAGATGTGGGAGGTGACATGCAGATGCTGGGAGCATCACTGGAATCATGATGCTTTAGGTTTTTATTTGGACTTAATAAGACAAAATAAATGTGTAGGCAATAAACATTGCGCTATAGATGCAGTGTTGTTTCATCACAAATCTTGAGGCAGACAGTTTGATGCTCCAGAGGATAAGTTGTTGTCTAAAAATACACTTTTAACCAAATAAAATTGTACTTGTCTCTTGTGATAAGAAACTACTTTAATATCCAAAAACATAGCAACAAAACTGTTAAAACCACATTGAAGTGTGTAAAGCAAGCAGAAACAGAACAGTTACCTCTGAAAATGTGGTAGAAATTGAGTTCAGGTGTAGTTAGTTTAGTTCAAATCAAAGGTCATGTAGAGAAAAACAAGCTTTTTGACTTTCACTATATTTTTACCATTGCTTAACATTTGCTTAAACATAATTAGAAAAAAAACTGTCAAATGTGCAACTAATAACATGAAAACTCAGACAAATACAGTGCTAAACACAGAGCAAATAATATATTGTGTCAGTGGTGAAAACTGTTGATAAGTGCTTCATTTAATCTCACCATGTTAGTTCAGTCTGTAAACCAATCAGGAGCAGCTGTGCACACAAGAAAATAACAAAGAAAAACAGTAAAAGACGTAAAAAAAAAGAAACCCAACAGATTCAGAGTAGAAGAAGAGAGATACATGAAGAAAGTAGTGGGAGAATTCAGGTCGGTCGCTTAAACTCTAAAACACTAAAAATAACACCTGTAACTTTATTAGAGTCAACTAACCATTGTTAATTGTTTTTACTGTTTGGCAGGCTAGCAGGCTAGGCTGCTGGCTAGGCAGCAAGCTAGCAGGCTAATGGATCAATCAATGTATCAAAGCTACTGACGTAAATGTAGCTAGCTAGTTATTGAAATCTCCCTCTTACAAACAAAAAAAGTTGAATTAAAAACAAACAATAAAACATCCAGTGGCTCAATTCAATACACTTGAATTATTATTGCCCAAATGACCTAACTTTTTCTGGTCATAGACTGTAGGTTCTGGTATAACAAGTAACTTTAGTTTAACGTTACATTATAACGTTACCAGCTAATGCTAGCTAAGTTAATGTTAGCAAATTTCAGTTGACTTTACATTGTCTACTTGTGCTTCTGTTATGCTACTATTACTGTAATGTTAGCTATTAGCTAGCTTTTAGTGTTAGTTATTGTTAGTAGTAAGCTAACCAGTGATGTTAACTAAACAAACTTAACGCTGCAAAGAATACTTTTTTATTGATTAGTCAAGTGACAGAAAATTACTTGGCGCATGCTGCACTTTCAGTTCAACGTGGTCGGCTGGGAAGACTGGCCGAGAAGGCTCGCCTGTGCAAACATCTGTATGATTCTTCATGTACAGACCACAGGGAGTCAAACAGCCTTGAAAATGTGGTCAGAGAGAGACACCACACTAGGAAGAAAAGAAGCATTTTGCTGAAGAGTGTGGAAAAACATGAGAGATTATTTTGTCAAAGCTAAAAAACGGCCCTTATAGAAAGAGTATTCTTAACAATGTTGGAGGTAGACATTAATTTAGATTTGGAGATAAACGACAGTTGGGTTAATACTTAGAGTAGATAAATGTAATGTTTGGCGGTACGTCGTCCGCTGTTTTCTTCTTTTCTACTACTTCTTGCTTATTCACAGATTATTTTGTTTGCACGCCCCCTGGTGTTTCAGAGAATACTGCAACGAACAATGCGTTGACCATAATCATCTGTGTGCATGCTCTTAGTGCGCGAGCCATCTACTGGGGTCAGGGGTTAGGGCTAACCTTAGTCTATAGCCACAACGTTCCACTTCCGGGATTTCTCCAGTGCCGCAGGAAATTCCGCCGGAAGCATGTCTATTCACCGATGTCCGTTTCCTTCTGCTGTCTTTGTGTTAGAATTTTAAACTCTGGTCGACGGACCATGGTGGACTATGGTTAACTGCTCCTCAGATCTCTGCATGGTGAATTGAGACAGCTAGCTAGACTATCTGTCGAATCTGAGTTTTCTCTTGCACAACCAAAACAACTTTTCAACATACACGTTCCACCAAAACAAGTTTCTCCCGAGGCTATTTTGCAGCAGCTCCGTGCGGAGCTTAGCGCTGCCCATGACGATTGTGATTGGTTTAAAGAAATGCCAATAAACCAGAGGACGTTTTTCTCCCATCCCGGAATGCTGTGTGGACTAACCAGACCCTCCTGTGCAGCGCTGTGGAGGATGGTCTGGCAAAACGAGACTAGACTAACCCAATGAGTAAAATAGTTCACAAGTGTAATACAGTAGCTAGATAACTACACATTCTTAACTTGTAATATATAACTTAAATACACAAATAGGCTACACACCTTGCCGCTCTCTGAAGAGGAGCTCCAACCAAGAAGGCACAGTCAGTGGGCACAACCGGAACTGAGCCGGCAGCAGCGAGACAGCGTCGCGTGCAACTTATTTAAAGCATGTGTGCGCTGTAGCAAGGCATGCGTGCGACTTACTTAAAATGCATGTGCGACTTACTCAAAGTGCGTGTGTGCTTTAGTAAAGCGTGTGTGCGAGTTATAAAGCACACACGCTCCGTAGAAAATTAATTGGCAACAATTTTGGAAATGATTTAGTCATGTTTTTCTATGCACAGAAATCACAATTTACAGCTCATCATGTGAATATTTTCAAGTTTTCTCTCTTCTATCATAGTAAACTGAGTATGTTTGGGTTTTGTGACTGTTGAACAGACGAAATTGGGCCAATCAACTTGAACTCTAGGAACACAGAATCACAATTTGTTGATTTTATAGACCAAATCACTAGTCAAGAAAATAATCGATAGATTCATAATGAAAATCTTTGCAGTTGCAGCCTTGATTGAAATCAGCTGCTCGTCATCTGAGAGGGTAAGCAGTTTTGTTTGTTAAAACCAGTATTTGGATTGTGGCTTTGGAGATGTGACTTCCATCAACCACTTAGTTTCTGATGAAACCACACTGCACAGTGGTGGTATCTACTTGATGTAGTATGCTCTTTATTATGTTCAGGTGTTTAAATTCCTCTGTTATTGCCCAGTCAAAGAGGTTGTAATAATTATAATAACCCTTTGGTGGGCTCGGTCTGGTCAGGCACCGCACCACCCTATCTTCTATCATGACATTTATGTTTTTGGGCTAACATTCTGAAGTCATTTGGCTTTGATTTTACTTTTGAGACTGTCTTGCTTCTCTTGTGTTTAGGCTTTGTGTGGGTGTATTAACAGCTTTTACTGGAAGAGACAAAAGCCTGACTCAGATGTGAATGGGTAGTTTTTTTGCAGTAATCTGATGTCTGAAAACAACAGCATCTTATTTTCATTCCCTGCTGTGTAAAAATCCTTAGATGGTGAGTCATACAGCGAGGGCAAATGGTCAGGAAGACTGTGGTCAAGTGTCTGCAGGCTAGCAATGGATGTACGGTTACAGTACAGTACAGATAGATTATCTGCATAGATACAAAAGGACTTCTTTAGATTTGTAACTCTGAGCAAATGAATAATGGGGGCAGCAGGCTCCGGACTACCAACATGGGCAGCTTTAGAGCCTATTTAATGCTACATTTAACAAAGTTAAAATGAAGTGGGTGTGGATAGAAATGGTGCAGAGTGTGAGACCAAAAATGTAAGATTGAGTCATTCACTCTAGAGGCTTAGGCTGAAAAAGTACCTCACCTACTACGTGTGTTTGTTTGAAAAGGAAACAAAAAAAAAAGATAATAATAATAATAATAATGATGATAAAGTGCTTTTTTGTTGTGTCTGGAATATCAAGTATTTGTGCATACTTAAAACTTAATAACATAATCTACAGATGTTTGTGGTTTTCTTAAAGATGATAGCCCCCCATAACATTTATTAACTTTAGTTGGTTTTCATTAGGCTGTATCTGAGCACAGAGAAAACCAGGAAGTTTACTTACTGTAGGGCTCCAGCAAGGGAAAAGTCAGTGCCAAATTAAATGTCAATGAATAGGTCCATTGAGTGTGCAAAGATAAATAAAAGCACAATTTTTAGCAGTTAAGTGTAATTTTTCAATAGTTCAAGACCAGTAGCTGCCCAGACGGGTTGATCTCTGCGACTTAGACAGTAATTCACTGAGCCGACCTGGTTGTAAACTTTGTGCTTGTTGATATAACTGCTAAGATAAATTTGGGAGGTCAGACTGTGTCCACATTTTGTACAAGGTTACTGTGTACGTCCCTCCTTTCCCTCACTACCTCCTGACCTAAACATTTTCAAAGAAATGTAAGGCGGCTTATTGCATATTTTGCATTCTTAAGGAAAACCTGAAAAACTGTAGGTTGTAAATGTTATGTGATATTATTTGAGCTGATGCTACAGCTGTAAAAAATACCACAGTATCCAAACTTAAAATGTGCTTCATGCATAGTGTGGTTCATATGTGTTAATTGATGTTCAGTCAGCAGGTTATTTGAGCCGTTTAACTGGTAAAAGCCCCCAATCAGGGCAGATGGTGGTCAGTCTGACTCTGGGAAATGAAGTGCGTTACAGATCAATACATCAATTAATGGTTTTTGGAAGTCATGTTTGCACTTAACCATTTTAACTTTCATCATGAGCTTAAAAGACTTCCTTGATGTGTCTCGAAGGGGTGTGTATGTGAGTGTGTGAGTACGGGGAGTGTTTGGGAAAAGGTGAGTTTGTGGAGTTACATAATCCATCATTCATCATGTGTAGTGACACTTCCTAAAAACTGAATCAGTGCATTAAAGCAATAAGCGTGGGCTCCAAATAATGGTTATTTTCATTAAAGATGAATCTGTTAATTGGTTAATATCGGTTAATTGTTTGGTCTATAAAATGTCAGAAAACAGTGAAAAAGGTCACATCACACTGTGGCTAAAAGCCAAAGTTTTTCAGTTTACAATCATATAAATTGAGAAAAGTGGCAAACTCTTACATTTGAGAAGTTGGAACCAGAGGTTGTTTTGCTTAAACAATTAATCAATTATCAAAAATATTTGCTAATGAATTATTTGATTAACAGACTAATATTTCTGTCTTAGGAATCTGAGAAACAGTGTCTGTATTTTACTACGCAAATTGGTCTTTCATTTGGCTGATTGCCTTTATGTCCTTAGGCTTCATCACTGAAATAATAATACATACAACAAATTAAGGGAATGTAGGAAATGCAAAAATTACAGTGAAAATATCACAAAAAAATCAATCAACATAAGCTATTAAATCTATCAAATCCTCAATAAAAAGACTATAACCAAACACTGAATAATTTTCAGATACTGGTTGTGACATTTCACACTTCAAAACAAACATAATTTCCCTGAATGACTGAATTAAGCCTAGGCTCTTTTTGTGATGCAGGCCAGATGAACAGATAACGAGGCTTGTGAGTGTGAGGTTTGGTTCGAGGAATGTTCTGGCTTTTTATGACTACAAGCAGCTTTTCTACACCAGGAACATTTTAATTACTTTCACCACATGTTTCTCTTAAATCTGTGTTTAGTTGATCTCAATGACGACTCCTTTACCACTGCCAGCTTCTGCACTTTATTTACAGTTAAACTGTATGTAATGCACACAAAGCAATAAAGAATGTTTGTTGTTTATTATTATTATTATTATTATTATTATCAAAAGGTGGATTTGCTGTTCAATATGCATTTGTGTCTTTGTTTCTGCAGCTTGCCTGTTCAGGTACAATGTCCTGTCCTTCGTCTACCTCATCTATCTCCTGCTTATTCCACTCTTCGCAGAGCCCACAAGCACAACAATGCAAGGTAAGAACTATAGTGTAACTCTCTTTGATACTTTGTCCATCGCCTGAAGAATCTTGAGTGTTTCCTAAAAGTCTTGTTTAAATTGCAATATTGTTCTCTTTAATGTAAACCAGCCCTTCTCCAGAGGACTTGAATTTCCTTGAGATGAGGATGGATTTGGCACGTAGTTTAGGCCATGAAAGGTAATATCGGTTAGTGCAGGCATGAGTCCATCTGTAATAATAAAAATGATGAGATGTGATCCATCAGAAACCAGATCTTACATACACTCGATAAAAAATTACATTTTAGGCTTAGGTTTGGTTTATTTGCACAGATAAGGTCCATATAGATACAAACTAAACACACAAGCTGTGATGTTGAGAAAAAAAAACCCTACAAGCCTGTAAAATATCTTTCAGAGAAATAAAAGAGAAGAGAATTGAGATGAGGGCTGTTTTTGATAATGGTTAACCACTGCAATTATCGAGGGGGGATATAAAAGTTGCTCCTAAGGCTCCACTGATTCCTTAGATGGGTTTCATTTCATAATACCATGATGTGCGTGCATTTGACAAATCAAGTGTTATTGTTTAAATTAAGACGTTGTGAAGGTTAGTATTTAAGCTCTTTGGTATTTTGGTTTACGCAGCGGCCACTCATCCTCTTAATATAAATCACAGCGGACCTATGAGGCTGAGGTTTATGAGAATGAGGTGACTGTTCTCCGTACGGGTGATGAATGTGGGATTGCGGTCGGCAACTTTAGCTGCGCCTTTATGCACTCCCCTCACCACGAAACACTACCATAATATGGGTTTCTGTAGGAGACCACATGCAGTGTTTAATAATACATAAACCCATATTGGTGGAGGGAACAACATCCAGTCCAAGAGACGTCTCTGCTCGTCTTCAGCTGAAATAACAATCAGGAAGTAAAGGAGGAAGAGAGGGAGAGGAGTGAGCAGAGAAAGTGGACCACTTACACTCTCATCAATAGTTAAAGAGAGAAGTCTTCTAGTAAAGCTCAGTGTTCATGTATCTGATAGCTGTTGACTTCAAACGTGGGTCAACACATGGCAGTTACAAGGTCTTTTTTAAAATATGAAAACATTTCTGTCTTATTAGTCTAAAACAGGAAGTGTGCCTGTAGCCAAAATGCCCTGTGCACCTAATTAAGATAATGTAGTATTGCAAAAATATATAATAGACACTTCCACACCAACAAGACATAACAAATTAAACTTCAAGTGAAAGTAAGGCAACTTAAATATTTTTAAGATGTTTGTAGCCACACAAATAATGTTAATTTTTCTGGGTTATAATTATTTATTTACATTTCACATAAAAGTTAATTCAGTGTGTATTTAGAAGTAATATACAGTTTATAACCCCATTCTCCCACTGGAAGGCAATTCCACGATGGGGTTTTACTGCTTTTATTATCTTAAGATGTTAACATGGTATGGAGTAAAAAAAACATATTTAATATGGCACAGAACAACAGCTGGAATGATGTGAAAAAAGGAAGAAATTACTGGAAAAAATCTTGAAGATGGCACCTGCTTTCTGTTTGGACTGTCCATTCATCCATTCATTTATTTTCCGCTGCTTATCCAGGGCCGGGTTGCGGACAAACAGATAAATGGTTTAAATAATACATAATACAAATTACTATACTAATAATACAAATTATTTCCCCTAAATTTCACTAAGCTTGACATTTAAACAAAAGGTGATACTCTGCTGTGTTGTCCTTAAAATGGTTGCAGACCCTCTGATTCTAGCCGTTAACACCTTCCAGTAACTTTGTGGATTCTGGTGTTGCCAACTGTAAAGCTGAAAGGAAGCCCTTCACAGCCGATATCTTGGAGTTGTCATAATTCCTTTTGGTACACAGTCATTCACTAATGTTTGCATTTAGAGTTGAGAATGCAAACATGAATGCATTTAGGGAGTTGGGGTTTCCCCCAAACAGATGTTTCCTGGCAGAACAGGTGACACAAGTTTCGAAATGAAATCAACAGAATGCTAATAATTAAAAGGCTGTTGCATAATTTAAAATAACTCATAGCATTTAACACATATTTGAACCAGGCTATATGTTTATTTGCCACTAATTATTTTTTATGTATTCAAAATAAAAGAGCCAATCCACAAAAAAATGTTTGAAGCAGGTGTGAGTAAATGGTGATCTAAAGATAATCAAAATAGTAAAACACTTTCCCAACTTACAGCAGAACAACCTCTTAAATGCTGTACAGATCATCCACTATAATATTTTTTTTTTTTAATGACTGAAGAAACAATAAGATCTCATTGAAGCATTCAAGCTTTTTTTTTGTCTAGGAGGCCCTGCTTGTGAACTGAAGGTGACAGCTTATGTTCATGTAACCTTTTACCAGAAACTGTTGTGTTAACTACTGTATAGAGTTGTCATGTAAAGAAGCAAAAACACAATAGAAGGGAATATCATGCATGTAAGTTGCCACAGGCGCATATGGTATTAGTTATTCTTCTAGTACAACACCTGCCAGGACATCTGTCTCCTCTCACCGTCTGTCATCAGGGAGGGGAACTGCCAGCTGAGAGAGCCACAGTATGAGGACGTTTCAGTGAGCACAGTCTTAGTAACAGGATTATTTTTGACTGATTATGAAATGATTGGAAACTATAATCATTATTTATTTTAGGTAAATATTTGTCAGATTATTGAAGGAAAAATAATTTAGCTTGGGTGCCACGCCAGTTTATAGAGTTTAATATAACAGCTGGTTGTAGTTCAGAATGATTGTGAAACCATTACCAACATTTATTTGTACTGTAAATTATCAATTGTCCATTTAACTTCAGATTGTATACAGTTAAGGATAAAAGTTAGTTTTAAAGTAATTGCTACACTGTGGTTTTAATTATACAGCGGTTATAATCTTAAGCAGATAATCAGAATCTGAAGAGTAACAATTTGACAGTTATCTCCTCCCTCCTGGCATTTATTGTGTATGAAAACCATCCAAAATACACACTGACAGTACAAACATACAAAGATACACAACTAATTGTGCAGAAAAAAGAAACTCTACATTTTTGAATCAATTGTTTTAGAGAGAGTTAAGAGAGGGATTGAGCTAAATTCAGTGCTTTGTTTTGATGGTCTGTTTCATTTTGTCTGCTGAATCTTAAAGGACATGCGGCAGTTAAATTGGTAAAGTTAAGTAAACCAAATGTTAGACATGAATAATTCATTAGGTGTAATTTGCAGTGCTGTATGCCCAAGGATATGACAGTATACAAGACTCCAATCCTAACTGGAGACAAACAATATCTTGTGCAACTTGTTGTTTGTGATTTACTCTCTAATGTCGTAATTGCACTACTTGGCTTCATATCCCCTTGAAGGCATTCAATTCTCCGTGGAGGTGAACAACATCTAAACTGTTGCTCTCATATGGGCAGCAGGCATTTTAACAGCTTTTACAGTAGGTGCTATATGCCTTGTTGAATGGGCACCGACATGACAATTTTCCTTTGGGGAGTCTTTTAGTAACTGTTGTATGAATTTGTATAAATATTTGATGTTATGGATGATTTATCAGGTTTATGTTTTAGCTAGTAGACTTCTAACAGAGGGTGTCTGCTGTATTTATCATACTTTTTTTTAAGAACTGAGGCAATTTTCTATTTTTGTATAGTCTGGCAGGCAGTGGTAGAAGAAGTACTTACTTAAATAAAAGTAGCAATACCACAGTATAGAAATACTCTGTTAAGTAAGTATTAAGTAAGCATCACTAATATTGCACCTGGTAAAGGTGGAACTAATTTCATCTACTTTATATACTGCCAGGTAGCAGTATACATGGTGATTTATAAATTGATTAAGATTTTGTATTGATAATCTGAATCTACAAAGTAGAATAGTGGCTTTTAAAAAAAATGTAGTCTATAGTAGAAGTATAAAGTAGCATAAAATGGAAATATGCATGTAAAGTACCTCAAAATTGTACTTGAGTACAGTACTTGAGTAAATGTACTAAGTTACATTCCATCACTCCTGGCCAGGACTTTTCTTTCAAAAAGACCATATGATTGCATTGAAAACATTTCATTGCTCCTCTCTGACACTGTGATTTTGCAACAGCATGTGGTTAAATTAGCTCTTTATGTTGTCAAATGGATACGATTATCTGATTGATAAAGGAAAAAGCAGCAACTGTTAAAAGGGAACAATGCCCTCTGTTTTAGAAACCTTTAAAAAGTACTCTTGGGACAGCGCTGAGACTGAATAATGAAGCAAAGCAAAATATTGATTCAAGATGAGTGTCAGGCAACCAAGACCGATCATCAACATCACACAACAAAAATGCTGTATTACAAATAGGAAAACGAGCCAAAGCGGTTGTGTTGTCCAGAGCCTTTGGACCAATTTGGATGCAGAAGCTCGCTAACAGTCCTCATACCTCCGTATTTACAAGCATTCTTTTCCCTCTTTATGAAAGCCCAGGGAGTTACAATGGGAAATTAGCACAAATTGTTTTCACTTCAACATTTAATTCGCCTGCCATGATCTGTTGTTGCACACATTTAATTAGGTTAGCCCTCAATGGCCTGAGGCTCAGCAGTAGCGCTTCACCTTAGTCAGGATATTGTGCAATACACTATAGTAAAACTGTTATGTGTTCCCCGCAAGGATGCAGTAAATTTAATGAGATGGAGATGTTGCCCTGTGAAGAACCAGTGGACCAAACCATGCAGATATGTGGGACAGTTCAATCTTTCAGGGCTTTTACTGTCATTTCTTCACCAACGAAGAATCCCATCAAGCTTGTTCTTCCCTGAGGATGAACATTTTCGCAAACGAGAAATCCTACTGTAGAGAATTATCACCATAACAACTCCTGAAATTATCCCAAATACCCGTAGGTGCGCTATAAAAGCCATGTGTTGAACAGCTGTGGCAGCTCTCATCCTTTCCTCCCAGGATCAGTAATGTCCACTGACAGCTGTATTCTTTACCTACATTAAAGAAAGACACTGTGTCAGTCAACACCTACACATATGTTGCTCTTATCGTCTTGGACAGTCAAGTCATTTCTTGCGAACATGAACTGCCACTAAAGCCAAGAAATCAAAGAATTTAATCGGATATACAAGCTGGTTTTGTTCCTTGTACGATGAATTAGAAAGAATTAGAGTTATTGTGGTCCACCAGAATGTTTATTTGACTTTTTAACAGAAATAAGATTTGCTGTATAGTAGGGTTGCCAGTTCTTGACCAGTATGTATTATGATCCCCCTTGGGTGCTCTCCCAGTCACCTTTTTTTTTAAAAACTAATTCATTCAAAACAGCTCCAGACTTCACAGCTGATCATATGAATATGGATCATTGTTCTCTTTGCTCTGTCCTAAGAGCACTATCAGAATTCAGAAATACTAGGCACTTTTTAATGTTGCACAAACCAAAAAGTATTCAAATTTCAGTCAGTTCTCTGTGAGTAAAAAGTACCAGCAAAGAGACTTTTTCTGGGTTTCAGTACATGAACGGCAGAAAAAACGTGTGTAAACTGAGTGGTGTTGGTGGTGAACTCACTGTAGCCGCTCTCCTCCTCCAGGCCACACAGGGCGTCTGCTGCAGTCCCTATGCTTCACCAGTATGTCCTTCCTGCTGCTCCACATCATCTATCAGATTACCGTCAACAGCCTCCTGGCCGGGAACTCCATCACCTCTGACTTCAACTGTGAGTACAGTATACTGCCTCCTTTATTGTCGAGGCTTAAAGGTAGTGATGTTTGTTGTGTATGTTGAAATCAAAGCGACTTGCAGGTTAAGAATCTACAAAGAACCTGCAGAATGGACTTGGCTGATTTAAATTTTTGCTGTGTGCAAACCTTTTAGAAGACATAAAAGAAGACACTTGTTTTGTTTTTAGAAAAGTCAACAGACTAATAAAGCCACAATCAACCCCTTTTAAACTAAGTTTTTCATGTTGGTTTAACTGTGACAGTTACTTCCTTGTCTCATAAAATTATTTTTATATACAACAAAATGATTTTGCCAAATACGTTTCCAGGCCAAATTGTTCCCTGGATTATATTCATTGTCCATACCAGTAGTGTTAGATACATACAAAGATGGGTGGGGTGGATGGTGGGCGTACTGGTAGACTTTGACACTTGTATATTAAACAAGATCTCCCTCTCTCCTTAACTTTAAGTACTGTAAGAGCTTAAAGCTGGATTTATAATTGATGCAAGGGGATGAAGGAAGTCATGTTGTAGATACCAAGGGCATAGGTTTAGATTTATAGTTGAATGTCTGATTTCCCATTTTTGTAACACCCCGCAACACTAGATACATTAATTGGATTGTATCGTCCTTTAATAGTAACTGTGTTAACATTCTTTTAGTGGTTGGGCTGGTCTGCCTTGTTTAATGTCTGAATATGAAAATATTGGGTGTAGTTGCCATATTTATGTTGTTTGATTTCCTGTGAGAGAAAGCGACAATTGTATGAGCAGAAGATTTGACGTGGAAATGTCTTTGCTAGATGTTTGTTACTGAAAACAAGAAAATGACTGACCTTTTTTTCCAACTTGCTTCATGTTGCTTTCACTCTTAACAACCTCTACTGGCATCAAAGGAAACACAAGCAGCCCAAACTGACCAGCCGCAGTTTTATTAGGCTCCCATGTGGTATTGCTGTAGCCATCATAGCCCTTGAGTGTTGTTACATTTTTTAGGTGGTGCACATCAGCCACAATGCAGCCTACGGCATTCCAAGGAAGCTTACCGATGTTGCCGTCGTAGGTATGACATAACCCCTTGACACAAAAGTATAAATTAATTTTAAACATAACCATAAAAACATTAAAACCATGCTTCAGTTGCCATAAGTGGATATTTTAGAGTATACTAATTAAAATTGCTGTCATTGAACATTTTACAGATATGTATGAACATTTTGCGACTTTGCAGATACATTTACGAAATCTTTTTCTCATTATGTCAATAAAATACCTAATACATCTGGCATTATATGTCTTTTCAGTATATTAAGTTTATACACTTATTTTTTAGGTGACAGGGTTAGACAGTTGCCACAAAGTGCCATGAGAACATACAGTTTAAGGTGGTCCAAACAAGAATCAACCCCCCCATCACTCACCATGAGAACTCAAGTAAGACGGTGAGATCTCTACATGTTGGGCCACATGTTCATGACTGACTGTGCACATGTGTCCCATCCATCACAGAGGCAGTTATGTGCTTAAGCTATTGATGCAGTGTCACGGAGTTGTATACCACCAGAGAAGGTGTAAAGGGAACGTTTCCAAAACTAAGTGAACACGTTTCATTTGCAGCAGAAGGTAAAATATGCTCTCTAATAATGATTTACAATTTATAGAAACATCCCAAATCTTATTGCATTTGTCACATCATGAAGATTTATGAATGTAACACATTCCTCAATGTAATTAGCTTCCTTGTGCCATATGGTGACATAGAAAAAAATAAGACTTTCTTGCTGCCAGTAAAGCAAACACTGTAAGCTACTGACTCAGTATTTGGAAGGTGTTAATAGTTGGCCTTGGGCTTCTCATGAAACTCTGTGTCAAACTGTAAAATGTGTGTCTAGACGGGACAGACCCTGACCTTGTGTTCTAATGACTTGTTCTTTCTAATGGAGGTAACTCGCCTTCCATCGTCGAAGTCCAGCCAACTTTGCTCAGGAGGCAGAACGGACCTTATCGACTCAGGCAGAAACACAGAGCCGTTCAGAGAGGGTAGACTAAATGTTTTTTCCTAAAGGACGGCAGTTTTTGGCAGAGCAAACCCTGCTGGGATGAGTCCATAATTTCTATCTGTTGTACAAGCAAGCTAATTTCATGCCAGTCAACCCATTGATTGATTGGTTGCTTCATTGATGTTTTAAGTATGTATCAGAAAATAAGAAATCCAATGGATAAATGGTTCACATATATTTGATATATATATATATATCAAATATCTAACTAATCTAATCTATCTAACTGAGATAAGATCCATATCAATGCAAATCAAACCAGCTATTAGGCTAACTGAAATAAAACCATGCCAGTCTCTAGGTATGGTGAAGGGTATGTGATGATGTGGGGCTACTTTAATTCCAAAGGCCAAGGGAACTTTATCAGGATGCATAGTATCCTGGATCCATGAAATAACTGGCCTTTAAAAATAAAAATCTGCCTTCCTCTATGGGAATTTAACATAGGGGTATGTATAATTATGGCCCCTGTATTTTAAGGAAGAACATTTATTTATTTACAATACATTATTAATTCACAAAAAAAATTGGTGTCCTTAAAGGTCGGATTTTTCCTCATTTTTTTAATTAAGGCATTAAGATCAATTTCCAAAAGATGATTTTTTTATTCCTCTTTTTAGTCAACTTGACCATGGGTATGAATACTTATGAGCAGCACTGTATATATATATAATATGAGGCACATGAACGCACCGCATCTTTCTGGTGTCCATGGTGAGTATGGTCTAGTTATCTGTAGGCTAAGTGAAAGTAGTCAGGTTTTGGTTTCAGACTATGTATCATGAAGCTCCATTGGCATTTTAATGAATAACATCTTGATAACTATCTTGAGTCATTATCTGCAACATTTAACAGTAAAGTTCCTGTATGAGTGCTGGACTGCTCAGGAATTGCTTTAAAGTGAACCGCTGGTGGATCCAGGCTGTCATTTGACAATTAATGAGGCACCGGGTGGAGAAATATAACGTCACACACTCATGATGAAAAACTTCATATTGAGCTAAAGAACCACTAAAGAATGTCATTAATAAATCACAAAATGTCAGTATTGTGTTGTGTCATTGCTGACATTACCACTATGATGACCACTGTGATGATTTGTATACATATTGTTGGATTTCTACTTCCTGAAGTTAATGTCATCCTATTTTTATTTTTGGGCTGCATATGCAACAGGAAGCCCAACATTACTCTTTGTCCCCTTGATACAGCCTCTACATTCTGCCTTATCTCAGATTTCTATATCTGGCATTTAGCCCCTTGACACCCTTTTCCTTTTGGCAGCCAAGTATAAACAAGGAGTCCTTCTTTGCGGTGAGGCGGTTATCCTCCCTCCAGATAACGTCATATGATTTCCCCTATTCGCTGTAGCCAAATACACCATTAGAGCAGTAAACTGAGTTGAGTTTGAATGAGAAAACCTTGCCTAAAAAGCTAACACCTCCAGCTGTTCAAGCAGGTCAGTGAGTGGTCGCAAGATGAGCTGGGGTTGACTTCCTTTGGAGTCATCTGTCTTTCCTCTGTTTGTAAATGCAGTTCCCACCATGTCGAGTCAGCACAGTCATAAGCATTTGTATTAACTGTCAAAGACCACCAGATACCATATACTTTCCTGTGATTGTCTAAACTTTCTGGCAGTCATTGTCCTTAGTGGTAGCCCCCACCCATCTGGAGATTAAGACATTTAAAATAAACCATAAAAAAAGGATTTGCACGTTTTGATTTGACCCATATCTGATGGCAATGGATATTTCACCAGCTCATAAGGAGTAAACGTCCTGTTGAATGGCTATTTTGCAACCAGTTCCTCAGGGATGGTCTTCATTAAGTCACATAGATGCCATTGTTGACCTTTACTGCCCTCCATATCCACACATATCCTGCTTACCATTCCCCGAATGTGAGACATACTTACTGAATTCTCCCTCTGCATACTGATTGTCCAATTACAGTCATAATGTGCTGAAATGTTGACGCTGCATATCACCAGTCCCTGCGGAAAAGGGCAACTGGCATTAGGCCCCAGAGATAGAAGAGAGAGTGCAAAGAAATCCTGTGCTGAGAGGTTAACGGTGCAGCAAGTACAAAGGGTGTTTTATGATGTTCACATAAAGTCTGAGGACAGGTATTTTTGGTGCTCAGCTTGGGTGGACGGCAGCCTCGCCTCGACGGGCAGAAAGTCTCACACTCTTTTCCAGAAGTCTCCATGCTGAGTTCAGGCTTTATTACACAGTATCCTCTTCTCATCCTATGGATCATACTGGCTTGTCTTTACATCTGTCATTCCTCGTGTATGATATCGGTTTCCTCTTACACCTGTGAGCTCAGTTTGGGCTGAGTGAAGTAAGGTGTTGCAGATGTTTCAACTTGGGATTTACTGAAACAGACTCTGTTTTGCCTCATTACAACATCATCAGTGGACCTTATCTCCTCCTGTGAAAGGTTCTGGCATGCCCCTCACCATGTTCGCTTAAGGTTATTTGGCTTGTAAATGACACAGTAGTTTGACCAGAGGCCCCAACACTTTAAAGTGAAGAGTTAATATAATATGCCACTGGCTGGTTGGCATTACATTTACTGACACTAATGCTTAAAACCTCTCCCACCAACCCAATTTGTTTATGTCAGCTTGTATGGTATATGTTTTCCTTTTTGTTTATTCTTGTGAGATGTCCCCAAAATAAAACTGCATTGTGCTCTTTTAGACCACTACAAGACAGAATGATTCCAAAACAAACTCTCAAAACAGCTTAATATACCATTGTCTTATCAAGGTATATGGCTAACATGTTAGCTAACAGCTAACTACTGAAACTTCCAGCAGACTCAGAGCAATATGCCCATTTCATTGGAGTCATATTTCTGGCTAACCTTCTGGTTTAGCCTTCACCAACTCCTGAGAAAAACCCCTGAGTCTTCAGCTTGCTAGCTACATGTTTGACTTCCCTTACCAGCAGCCCCCACCAGGTATTGTATTTGCTTATCTGATATTGTTGACTGCCCATGGTTTAACTTGGGGTTAAAGTAAGTTAGTAAGACCCAACCATGTAGTCTGTGTACAGGCTATTTCACCAAAACAATGAGCTTAAAGCAGCTAAATGCTGAAGCCGAGTTGAGTGTTATTCTTAGCAGGTTCGGAATTATTAACGACTCTATTACATTACACTCTACGTTCCGTACATGTGGAGCTCTGGATCTAAGTTAGTACAACAGAAGAAAGCAGTAACATAGTATGCATTTTTAAGGGGCTGTACTCAAAATACTTAAATAAACAGCGTGCTGGAATTGCCTCCACGCGGCTTTACGTATATTTTTTCTCGGCCCAATGCACTGACATGCACGTGCGGCCAGACCGGCTATCAAAACAAATATCAGAGAAGCTCGAATTACAACCCACACAGAAGGAGTGTTACTTCATTCTCTGCTCAGGATGCCATTACTCCACCATATCTTTGCATAAAAAATATTTGTTTGCTGCTATATTAATGTGCTGGACATCAAGTACAGCCCATTTAACTACTAGGCCTAAAGAGGCCCCAGAAGAGAGAATGTTCATCTTCATCATTATCATCTTTGTCGAGTAAAGAATACTGATTGTTTTTCTATTGTATATT
Source organism: Sander lucioperca (assembly GCF_008315115.2). Lineage (NCBI taxonomy): Eukaryota > Metazoa > Chordata > Actinopteri > Perciformes > Percidae > Sander > Sander lucioperca. The sequence continues at coordinate 4,569,064 of NC_050181.1, forward strand.
TTCCTGGGGCGCCTTGATAGATCACTGAGTAGAGCTTGTACCGTTAAGGCTGAGTCCTTACTGCAGTGGCCTGAGTTCCAGTCTGGCCCAGGGCCTTTTGCTGCATGTCTTCACTTCTCTCTCCCCTTCCTTTCCTGTCTGTCTTTCTCACTATCAAAAATAAAAAAGCAGAAATGCCAAAAAAAAAAATCATAAAAAAATATATAATAAAAAAAACAAAAAAAAATATGAATAGATAATGAGGTTTTGGGAAAAAAATGTACTGACCGATAATGACCCATGATGTTAGAAAAAGTGGTACCAAGGCTTAAAAACTTATTATGGTAATTTTTTTATGAAATGATTGTGGTCTTGATTGAAGTCATATCACCTAGCTCTGGATAATATACCACAATGCATTGCTGCCTACTTACAATAATAACTGATTTGTATTTGTTGTTTTGACTTTTAAGGCTTTACAGTGTGGGATGTGTTGCAGCACAGTTCAGACAGTCACAGCACTGCCTGTCCTCCATTACTGACTACAACAGTTCAGTCGGAGGACGGCTGTGAGTAAAAGTGTTTGATGTCAGAGGTTATGTCAGGGGTTAGTCATGTGGGCTCCTCCCATCACAGATGTTTTGTTTGTTGAATTTATTTTTTAAATTTCAGGTACCCACTGACCTCCACACTGACCTCCACACTGACCTCCACACTCATCTCATCTACATTTACCCGACCACACAACACATAACATCTGTGATAGTGAAGCTGTTCGTGCAGCTATTTTATTCACTGATGCGTAATAAAGAAACAGCAGCGTTTCCCCAGAAAGTCCATTACCGTTTATTCACCTTGAGTGGAATTCAGAGTTTCCTGTTTCTGACAAAATTGCCCAATAGCGTGACTCATTCCTTTACTGTAATTAAAAGTGTATTTTTTTACCAAACAATATCCATATTCACTAACTGACTTCATGTTTTGTCCAGGTTCCGCATGGGAGAAATCCATAAGACAAATTGGCTTTGAGAGGTAAGATAATGATTATTAAAAACACTTTCACAACAAATGCATTTATTCAAGTAAACTAATGATACCTCTTGACGATATTTATATATATATATATATTTATTTTATGTTATTGTATAATTCATATAGCAAGCTTGATGAGATCCAGAATATAAATCCCTTCAAGTACCCTGAAAAAAAACTGAGCATAAACCTTTCTCCCAGTTGGGCAATCCAGATGCTTTTTGAGAAAGTGATAAGACTGTTTGCTGATGAGAGGAGGGTCCGCAATATGACAATGGAAAATGTGTCTTTTTTTTAAATACAGAATCAACAGCAAAAGCCTTTACAATTTAAATATTTATCTCACCTGTCATAGATCAGACATGTGGTTCTCTTCCACTGTAGAAGGTTGCATTGTCTGTGCACAGTGTCCTAAATATAGCAACCCCACAATAACATTAAACACCACTTTTTGCATTTAGCTGCACTGGCCCGTCATCTGACAAGGTTTATAAATGCTCCTAACCTCTCCCTGTGTGGATTCTTGATGAACGCTAAACCCAGTTAGGTCGGACAATCAGTTGACAGGCCTATTTTTCATAGCTTTTGCCGTTGTGTCTGTCTCCTCACACCCCCATGATCGTGTTAGATGTGGTTTTCTAAGTACGGGAATGTCCAAACTCAGCCACATCCTTTTTCCAGTACTCAACAGCCCTTGGTGAATAGTATACTGTAAGTGGCGGAGCACAGAGCAAAGAGCCATAAACATTTTATCCCGCCTGCATTTACCTGTTTGGGTTGAGGATCATATACAGTATACACAGTATTTACAGCGGCATAGCTGCATGCTTTCCCCTATGTCTATAGGAATCTCATGAGTCTTTTCACCCAGACAGATCCTTTAGTTTTGTCAAGCATGACCCTTTCAAATCCTTTATAAACACCAAATAGTTACATGGTTGAGAACATATTTTGTTGTCTCTGTATTTTTAGGTTATCTCCAATGCCTCATGAGTAATTACCCCTGCAGCCTGAGGCAGCGAGGACAGGTCTTAGCACTGTTGATTTTATTGTAATATTCTCACATGATAAGCGGGGGAAAATAGGAGTCAGTAAAGTTGCTGGCTCAACCTTGTCTGGCTCTGACCGTTTCCATCTTTCATTCAAATGAGGATGCACGAAGCTTCACAACAATAAAGCACATGGAAACAGACGTCCTTGATTAGATTAAACTGGCCAACAGCAGCCAAAGGCCCAACTATGTATCCGAGTATGCGTTTTCCGTCGTGTTGATTAGCTCTGTGTTTTCAACTTGTTAACTTTTATAAGCTTTATAAATCATTCAAGGCCAGAATGAAATTGGTTCTGTTTGAAATGACCAGGTGCTTTATAACCAGATCCAAACATTTGGTCAACTTCTTCTCTGCAGCCTGCGGCGCAGAATCAACAGTATGTTTTGTTTATTGTAAACACTTTAATTACACTTGAAGCTCAGCATGAAATGTAAAGAAAACCCTTTGGTGGCCAAACACAGGATGCAAGTGCGATTGTTGTAAAACTAAAATAGAAATTGGTTTGGATGATAAAAGTGAGTTTTAAAGGTTTAAAAAACCTGCTATCCATTTCAAGAACATTTTTTATTTGCTTTAATTGTACATGCAATCATGACACCTCATAAAACTTGTCCTCGGGCAGCATAAATACATCTCACTGGATCATTTGAAGCCTGACGTTTCTGTAGCTGTCATGGCAACAGTCGGCCGCCACTGTTTAGCTTCCTGTTTGAGCAACCCTTTTGATATTTAGTTAGAGGTGAGCAGACTAATCAAATAACAAATGTTACAAAAGCTTTGTTTGCTCACGCCGATATAACCACAAGACATCAAACAATGTTATATTTTAGTCGAATAATGAAAAACACTGTGTAGAGCAGAACTGGGGTAAATATTATTTGTGTATACATTATTAATTTATTAATAAATTATCTGCACACAGTTTTTGATGGGAGGAGAATTTAGATCAGTGTCAGGTAAGATGTCAATAGACATCATCATACCTTAAGTAACAATCTTTTCAATCTGGAAAATCTAAAGTAGATCAAACCCTATTTTTTTGCAGTTTAATGAGGAAAAAGAGTTTATTGTTTACACCACCTTGTTATGAACAAAGGATGCAATTTTCAAGGGAGTAAACATGTTTTTCACACTTCAGTAAAAACTCTCATGGCCCTTTTGTTTGAATGGAATTTCACTCACTTGTTAACGGCAATACTTTTTAAACCGGCAAGCCTGATTTCATTAAAGTGGGTGGTACTCCATATAAAAGCTGAAGAATTCAACACAACACATATTAAAAGAACAGTTGAGTAATGGAAAAAATCCAGATTCCCATGCATTCATGTGAACAGGTAGTGTTTTCTGAAAGATATAATTGCTGCAATAATAACCATTCTCATTAGTTTGAGTGCAGTTCCAGTCTGCATGAACACAGATTGTAGGAAAAGTAATGCTTAGTGACATGACAACTTCTGCAAGCGTTTTTTAAGATTGTTGAACAGAGAGACATGAAAGATTGGGAGAGACAGAGGGAGATGACAAGGGTTCAAATATTCCAAGCAAGATTTTAAACCCAGCTATTTGGGATCCTGATCCAAGTGAACTTGACAAGCAACCACAAGTCCCAGGATTTCTTAGAAAAACTGTATCATATTAGAAGTGTTTGTCCATGAACAGCCCATGAGGTTTGTTTTACTCTGTCCCATTTTCCATCATTTGGTTGCGATCCTAGCCTGCAATTTTGCTCCAAATCACTATTTTGGGGAGATATTGGGATTCATTCTTACTTTCAGGAAAAGAGCGTCTGTTGTCTGTCAGTGTGATATCCTCTGTTTTCTGTTTGTCTCCAGTGTGATCGGTGCAGATGCAGGGAACGGCATCAGAGTGTTCATCCCTGACATTGGTATGTTCGTAGCTGGCTTGGCCATCTGGCTGCTGTGTCGCAGTCTGGTCCAGAAGAGGCCGCCTGAGGACATGGCCCAGTACAACACCGACTTCGAAGCAGAGGAACAAGTAGGTGTAATTTGTATCACCTGCTACTTTCTTTGTCTGGTGCCCTATGTGTTCTATATAAATCGCAGTGAATGGCTCACTTGTTTTTACGCCCCTATTTTATTGAGACTGTAGGAAAAGAGTGACACATAGTTGGTTAGATACAGCAGCCAAGGAAGAAGTGACTATGTTAGATCTCAGCCAACATGTGGTTCCAGAAGATAACATCTGCCACGGGTCGATAATCATGTCTCAAGCAGCCAAACAGACCACATGTATGTCTAGATATGCTAAACTGGAATATATACAAGGCTTGTTATGCAAGTGCTACCTATAGGGAACTGTTTTCAGTACCATGGAGAGCTCTGACCTCCAAGCTGCACCATTCATCATTCAATACTGAAATGTACCTTGTTACCATAATCCCCCCCCCCCACCCAAAAAGGAAGAAGAGGAGAAGCTGAGTCTGGATGACAACATCCTGCTAGAGGAGGACTTTGAACGGGGTTACGAGGCTGAGGAGGATGAAGAGGAGGAGGAGCTGGATGAGGACGAAGAGGAGGAAGAAGAAGAGGAGGAGGAAGCAAAAGAAAGCACCAAGATGAAAATCCTGCGGCTTGTGGCGGAGGTTGCGTCCAAAGTGAAGGAGATTATCGGGAACTTGATCACCACTGCGGGGAAGGTGGTGGTCACCATCTTGTTGGGCATGACAGGTGAGCAGCTTTGAATGCTGTACAGTGAATCTGCATATTCATCTTATAGCATTACCATCTGAATATCTGAGTATTAAATTAAATACTTTGGCACATTTTTCAGTTACTGTACTGTTGTTTTTTTATTCTGTAGTAATGTACTAAAAGCAAAGAGTTTTAAAGGAGCTATAATCGAAATACTGAAAAAAGCGGGCTGGGATTTATTCCACACAGCTCTCAAAGGCCGTTTACCCATAACATGAAATACTTTTTTCACTGCCACATGCAACCCCTTGGGGAACCACTGCTTTAAGCTGTGCTTTTGATTGTAAGGGTGCAGTAGTGCAAAGTATATTTTAATTGTAAACTGTATTTGCAAATAATTCTTAACCGTTGTTTGAACTTGTGTCTCTAGCTCCATATGTGAGATGTGAGATTTGCCACATTCAAGAAAACTGAGTGCTGTAGGGTTTTGGAAATAATTCAGTTAACATTTCTCAGATTTAACAAAGTGTTGTGATTTATTTAGGTCAAATAAAAAGCTGACAATTATATATCATCCTGATCAGATAAGTAAACCACAGTCCACTGACTTTGTATGCACACGTTATTTATGTTTGCAGGTATAATGTTGCCCTCGTTGACCTCGGCTTTCTACTTCTTCATCTTCCTGTTCCTGTGCACCTGGTGGTCTCTCTGCCGGACCTTCGACACACTAATCTTCAGCTGCATGTGTGTCCTGATGGCCATCTTTAGTGCTGGACACCTTATTGTCCTCTACCTCTACCAGTTCCAGTTCTTCCAGGAGTCCATCCCATCAGATGATAACTACATCAGGTGAGACACATGCAGAATTAATATATATTTATAAAAATAAGAATCATTTTCACTGAAACTGTCAAAATCCTGTAATTTACAAAGTATGTTTTAAATCTGTAATATTGTGCCAGGTTCAAGGTTCAAACATTAGACATCTGAATTTTTCATCAGTCTAAATCAAAAATTGTTTTAATTTGCAATATCTCTGCTTATTAGGATGCAATAGAAAATACAAACTGTCTCCTAAACAGCAGTGAGTGATGGTTCAATCTTGAGAAAGTTATACTTACCAGCATTAGATCTCCTGTCTCTTTGATGAATTGTTAAAATGGTATTTCTCTAGTTAAACAGCACAAGCCTTTGCTAATGCTGTCTGGCTTCTACTAATGTGAAAGTACATGACGTGATGACAGCGCTTAGCAGCCAGAGCTCCTTTGATTCGACTGTATTTATTGTGTCCAAGGCAAGTTTGTTAAAACGATAATAAATATTTACTATTGTTACAAACAAGAAGGCAAAGGAAAAGGCAAACCCAGCTGGAAAGCAGATATATCAAACTCCTACTCACAGCACATCAATATCAGAGGCAGAGCTTTTAGGCACTTCACTACAACCAGTGTTGTTTTATTATGCATGAGAAAAGAGACAATCAGCTGTCTGTGGCTGCAGCTGTGAAACTTGGTTGGAGTAAAGCCACAGCCGTTGCACATCTTGCCAACATACGTTAGTCACAGTTGTAATGAATACAAACTCTGTTGCAGAAAGTACCTTGAGTCACTAAGCTCATTGTTTGACTGACAACCTGGAATGCAAAGAATGCTGTTTATTTACTAATTACTGAAAAATACACATCAAGACTACCACCTGAGTTGTTTGACAAAAAAAAGTGATTTTCTGCTACAGCAGGAAGGGAAGAACATTTAGCGATATGAAATAATATTACAGAGTTAGTTAGAGAATAATTTAAAATCATAAATTCCCTATTAATACTGATAAATGTATGTTTTCTTTGCTTTTAATTTACCATGAAAGTCTCACTGAGACAATATGGTGCCTAAATCAGTTTAGCTAATAACAATCCATCCTATTGACAATGTTAATATTTAATCTTCATTTCGGTTTGCATCTGCATCAAAATACACACACTGATAAAAAAAATAATGTTATACAATAGTATGTTCATGAGGAAATTGTAATAATGTAAAATGTAATGTACAAATATGTAAAACATGTCCCATCTCACATTATTATTACATGTATTTCTTAATGGCATTTTCTTAACTGTTGTCTCAATGTAGCTGTTGCCTCACTGTAGCTGTAGTCTTACTGTAGCTGTAGTCTTACTGTAGCTGTAATCTCAGTGTAGCTGTTGTCTCATTGTAGTTGTTGTCTCAGTACCCTTGGTTTTGTAGGGTTTTATTGATCTCAGGATTTCTCATTGAAAGCTGTGCTGCTGTGTCAGGACCGAGGTTATTTACAGCTATGCATAGATGGAATTGCCTTGTACAAACCTTGTGTCCTCACCATCATTCTCCTGGTTTAGATGGCAGATAAGGTGTGATTACAGTGCTGCATTGATGGGTGTCTTGTTAGAAAACACATAAGAATGAATGGACCACTCTCACACCATCTGCACAGTCAGTAATAGTCTATTTAAAATGTGCATGCTGTAGTAACTAAACAGTAGGAGTACCATCTAAATCAGTGTTTCCAGCCTTGGGGTCAAGACTCCCTAAGATAAATCTGAGGGCTCAACAAATAAATTGTTAGTTTATTGTGAAATTCTGGGTTCTTTGGGCTTCTAAAAATCATTAAAGTTAGAAAAATACTGAATACTTTGATCTTGTGGGCCTCTAAAATACTGTAAAGTAAAATACTGAAAAGTCACCTCCTCAGGCCTCTAAAAATCTTTGAAATGAGACAAGAAAAGGAAATATCACTGCTCAGTGCCAATCAATCACCACACAGATGCCATAAATTGGTGTTAACAGATTGACATTGCTTCATTTTAAAAAGTCATAAGGCCAAAGGGTTGGAAACCATTGTTTCAAACAAGTTCCATAAATATTACAAAAAAAGCTAAATTATCACTAACATGACTCATAACTTCAATACTAACTTGTGTATTTGCTTCATTTAGTTCCCAGCAGTAAATATGAGAGTGTGAGTCATTTTCTGTAACAGATCTTCATTTGTGTATTTGAAGTCCTAAATTTAAAAAGTTTCCCACGACTTTTTCATCATCTGCCATCTCCTTGTGTATTCATGGTGACTTTCCACAGATCTGAGGTATTTCTGTTCGTCACTGTGTGGAAACTGAGGCCCAATGTAATGATAAAAGTAACACACTCTCCTCTGATCCGGCCTGTTTCCTCTCTACACACCCTCAGGCGGTCTGAGGGAAACTCTTAAGGACGTAAATATGTGCAGCCCCATTTGGACAATAGGCCACCTCAGTGCCTGCCCTAATTGTGCTTGTTGACAGTGACTCGGCCTTGCTGTTGGCCCGGTGTTGAGTGAGACTGTTGAAAGGCCTGGCTTCCACTCCACTTCCTGCTTCCCCTCCTTACAATGGAAGTCCTCAGTCATGTGACCAGCGGGCTTTCCCCCAGCTGCAACAAGAAACCTTCAGGAAGTGTGATGGGGTCAGAAGGGGGCGTTCACTCCTCCACATGGCATAGACAGAAAAGACTCAGGGGGCATCTTAATCTGTGTGGTTGTCACTGGAATACGTCAGAGCACTTCCCGTTGAGTAGATGATCTTTGTTCTGCTCGGAGGAAAAGCAGTGAATCATACGGCATCCTTTGTGGTACAAACAGATTTTTCACTTCAGTGCATTTTGCAGACTCCAAAGTTAGAGTGGACGGACATTTTCCTTAGAACAATTCTATCTAACAAAAAGTCAGAGACTACACTTAATTTCGGAAGCTTAAGTGAGCCAAGTCAACTGTAACATACTTTAACATTGTTACTATACTACCTATTAAGAATAGCCTGGTTGACACCAGACCCTTCTCAGTTGTAACTGAGAGTGGGTCTGGGAAAGGTTCATTGACAGTTCATTTCCAAAGGGGCGTCACCAACGGACGCCGCTCAAATGCCTCTGGGCGCATTGGATGGTCCAACCAATCAGACCAACGATCCGGGTGACGCTGCTCTTCGGTAGCCGCCATGTTGAATGTAAACAAAAAGCTGCTCGCTGCTCGCCGTCGCTGCGCTATCGTTGTCGCGTAAAGCCCGCCTCAGCGGTTGTGACTGGTATCTCGATTTCGGGGACATTGGAAATGGTTTTGAATGGGCACTTCGCCAGACTGACTTGCAGAGCAAATCTCAAATTTGCCGGAATTTCGACAGGGTTTACCCAGGCTACATTAAGAACATCAAACTCATCAATCTTCTAAGAATTACGCTGGAAATCACAACTCCTCATTGAGATAATAAATACACTAAACTAAACTTCCAAGGGCATTCAGTGAGCGCAGACCTCCGCCAAGGCCATGCCTTCCATCCATCCATCCATCCATCCATCCATCCATCCATCCATCCAGGCTTGGCAAGGTAGTCCAGACATCCCTTTCCCCCAGCAACGTCTCTTGAGAGGTCCCGACCCCCAGGTTGGAAACCACTGATGTTTAGTATATAGGCCACCCAGCACAGACAGCATGACTCTGCAGTTCCAACAATCTTTTATAATGTTTGCATCACCTCATCCATCCTGGCTTTGTTTCTGGAATCGATAATTAGTTTTAAAGATGGAGAACCCATCATGCATTTTTGCCTCCCCTCATGGCTGTTGGAAGACACATTCCAAGAAAGCCAATCTATCGTAGAGTTAAATTATAAACTCACCTTCAACGACAAATCAAAGCAACAAAGGTTCTATTTATGTCAATTATAAAGTCTAAAACAGTTTAAGTAAAACTGTAGGAGACAGAGTAGAGCTGCAACTAACAGTTGTTTACATCATTGAATATTCTGCCAATTATTTTATTGATTAAGCATTTGGTCTGTGAAACATCAGAAAACAATGAAAAATACCCAATGTAACATTTTTAAATGTCTTGTTTTGTCAAACTAGCAGTAAAAAAAATATTTGGCCTTTTTGCATGAAAAATGAGTCGATTCATTTTCTGTTTATTGAGACTAACCGATTAATCGACTAAATCGTTGCAGCTCTTTAACAGAGACATATTTTCTGGAAATAAAGTTGTGTGATCTTGCTCAGAAATCACACCCTTACATCAGAATGACTGTAAATGGTGACCTCTATGATAACATTTCAAGCTTTTGTTTGTCTATGTATACTATATCACTACACAATGTTGTCTCTTGCTAATTTATTCTCAAAGTTCCTGATTTTATAACTTAAAATCCTGGCAAAAGTTCCTGTCTTCATATACCTGTCTCTCTGTCTTTTGCTGTAGGATATTTGGCATGTCCCCCATTGTTCAGAGCAATTGCTCCTACACATGGAAGCTCATTGTGCACCCTGAGCGTAAGTGGTACCACTTTGTCAATCCCATCATGCTGCTGATTCTCTACTACACCCTGGCCACGCTCATTCGCCTCTGGCTGCAGGAACCCATCGACCAGCTGATGGTGAGGACAACAATGAAAGCACATGAGAGTAGGCCTTTTTAGTTCACAGCTTTGTGACATTTACTGTAAGAAATGTCAATAATCTGGCCATACAGATTCATTATATTAGGTGATTTTGACTGAAAAGCAATCATGTGATTGATTTGTATACCTTGATATTTTACAAAAACAAAACTAGAAAATGTAGGTACTGTACAGTATTTCTTTATGATGCCCTTTTCTTGTTTCAGCGATCAAAAACATAATTTTTCTGTTCCTTTAAAACAATAGAGTAAGGAAGGGCTTTTGTCTAGATTTTACAGTGATGTTTATCAATCAGAGAGAAATAAATATACAGGTGAAAGAGGCAGAACCTCAATAGAAACGTATGCAATGCAGCCTCAAGACATCGTACATACTGTATTTTGTCATTCATTTTTCACTATCGCTCTCTTCAACTCAGCTGAATACACTTATGCAAGTTCATACCTACTTTCTGGCCATTATGCATTATGCTGGGAAAAACTCTGAATCACAAAAATCACAGCTACAGTAAATCATGACAGAGTTAGAACATCTGAGGGTGGATGTTTCTTCAATTACAACCATGAAGTGAAAGTGAAATGAGCGAAGATTTTCACCTTGAGATAAAATAACCTGCCTTTTTCCACAAACAGTGTCTGATTTAACTATTATTTGTGCTTTAAAACTTGAATGAGCTGCTGCTTAGAGAAAGCTGGATTTGCAGTTAATATAAAACTGGGTGGGTGCAGGCAGTCAGTGGGTGTCTTAAGATGTTTAGTTGAATTCAGCACACCACAGCTTCTCAGTAAATTCCAGACAGTAAACTAAAATAGAACCAGATTGAATTAAATGGGCAGACAGGTGGCCTTGTGATCAGAGAAACTGTATTGATGGAAGATTCCAGGACGATTGATCCCTGGCTGAATCTGTCCGCCGTAGCTCAGGTGTTATCTGAGACACTGATGGTCTAATTTTTACAAAGCATAAAAGGAGGATGCATCTTGGCATAATTTTCCAGTGTTCCAATGCTCTATAGGGGTAAATGTAATGGTTACATAACAACTCAGACGCCACTGGTCCAAATTTGATGACTTATGAAGCGTTGATTTATTTTTGTAGTTATTGTACAAAAGTTTACAAATTAAACTCACTGGTGTAAAGTATGTACTCTGTATCTAAAATTTGACATCATATTTATAGTTGTAAAAAAACAAAAAACAAAACCAAATAAAAACAGTTACTTAAAAAATGTTACAATACAACAAACACTGTTGATCACTTTTAGTCAGTTTATCAACAAATCTTTTTGGAAAAATTAATTCTGGTGAAGGTCTGAGGACTGAAACATCGAAGAATTGGTTCACATTTTTTCAAGTCTGTTTTAAAACAATATTCAGGTGCCTGTATATGTTGAAACTGATTTTGCTTGCTGTAATCATTACACCTGTTCATACTGACCATTAATATATCCCTTTCTAACATGCTTCCAATGGAAAAGCTGGACGAAAAAAAAAAACCACAGTCCTCGTTTTAGCAAAAATACACTCCAAAGTTGATTTGAAATTAGTTTGAGTAAATCAAATCAAGTCAGCATCTTCTGGATTTTGTCCTCCATCTCTTACATTGAAAGTGTATTGGGGATTGCTCTTTAAATGGCCAGTCTAAATAGGAATAATGACTGACCCTTTAAAATGTATCTTATAACTGATTGGCCCAATATATAATTATTATTGAAGACTTCACCGTTATTTGATGCAAACTCAACTCACACTATTGAAGTGGAATTACTGCAATTCTCAATGAAATGTCATGTAATGCGGGAAATGTCATGAAGACCCTCACTCCTGAATTCATCCCGTCTTCTTTCTCCTCCTAGCTCGAGGTTTAGCTCCTCTGTCCTGTAATGGAGTTATAGATTAGTGTTTTTATAGAGGGGTCAATACTTCCCTGTAAACCTGCGGGGCTGTATGCATTATTGATCCCTCTACAGAGGTGTGTATGTATGTGTGGGTGTTTTTACCTACTCTTACACTTTAGACGACACTAATAATAAAACAGGATTACAACGTAAATCAGCAGCTGTCAGGTTTGTTCGATAGTGGAGATGCCAGATTATAATCGATCTCATCTTCACCAAAACAACAAGAAAAATCTGGATTTACTGTAACAATTTCTAATTTAATTCAATGTCTGATTTGTAGTTCATCGTCTCATTTTATTCAGCAGTAGTTCGCCAATGCAGTAAAAACGGAATATTTAAATAAAATGTTAAATGTTATTAAAAGTAATTAAAGTAATGAGACGCTCGAAATTCCTGAAACAGAACTGCACTGAGAACAAGTGGAATTTGCTTTCCAATGTGTTCCAGTGCACATTTTTTCTGAATTTTTTGTGGACACTGCCAATGTCATATTGTTTGTTGTGAAAAAAAATACAGAAAATCAATGATGAGAAATGCTGATAATTTACAGTAAAACTACATCATTGATCTTTCAAAAGGTCAACCAAGTCCTCCTTAGATACGGCACTCCTACACTGTAAAACCGTGTCCAATAGAAGCTGATTAAAACTGTGATTCTTGAGAGTATAATTTCTGTTGCACAAAAGTGGATTGAGCTCAAAGTCTATCTATGTTTTTTCAGGACGACAAGGACGGTGATATGTGTGAGGAGGAAGATCTGGATGGAAACACAACAAATAACTCCGCCAACAGGAAGAGGCAGCTGTGGTGGGAATCACGCCAGGGCACAGATGAGAAAAACGTACGTCAGGGTTAATACACACATGACTAACAATGTATTGATTATTGGACAGGTCATGAAGTCATCCTTTGGTTAGGATACCATTGTACGGAATCCCATTGTAAAAAATATGAACACATGCTTTAGAAATTGTTTATTTTAGGACAGCAGCCTTAAAAGTGTTTTACTTCTTTCAACAAGCTTGGCTGCTAAAACCCCAAATAACACATTTTGTTGACCTGAAACAGTTTGATTCAGTTTAGCTTTTAAACAATAATAAGGTGGAATAGAAAAATGTAATATTTTAGTGTAATAATATTAAAAATAAAGATGAAACCTGTAGTTTCAAGCTGTAGTTTTTACAAGCTAACATCTTATTTTCCCTGAGCTTTCACCTTTGTAATAGACTCATCCCTGGAAAGATTTCAGATGGAAATGCACACACACACACACACACACACACACACACACACACACACACAGATACATACATACACACACATTCTGACCTTGTTCCCATATCAAGGTCCGTAGTCTGTCTCCACCGGCCACCTCCTGAGGTTTAAAAGCTTTTAGGGTGTGCAGACACAGATGAGTGATGGGCTCGATTTACAGAGTAGTGCTGCTCGACTTTATTCCTGCTTATCAGAGACTATAAAGAACAAGGAGGCCTTTGACTTCAGCAGCTCATCGATAACACACATTGCCTTGTATGCTCTTATCTCCTCCTAGCTCCTCTCCACCCAGGATGGCTTCAGTACAACTGAGGTGGGGGCTGCTTTGGATGTGTCTTAAATCTGTGCATCTTTACCCCCTTAATCCCTCAGTCTTGCTGCAAGAAAAGGAATCACTGCAAAGTGCTTTTCACACTGCACCCTCATAGAACAGGGTCATCATTAACCTTTGTTTAAACGTACATGTTTAACTCCTTTTCCCACTGTGTCTGCCAGCCCAGAGGTACTGTATATACTCTACACCTGTTAAGTTGTAAAGCTGTAATCATAAAGCCAATGCGCTCAAGTGCCTCTGAAACATTGAAGATTTAAGAAAGATAAAAAAAAGTGATTTCTATGCTTGTTTGCTTGTATTTCCCATATTTCAAAAAGCACAGAAAGGGTATCAAAGTAACTCCCTGTGGACTTATGTTTTATAAAATGCTTGTTAGCTCTTGGTTACAGTATTTAAGGCAGGTTGTGCCAGGTCACATTAAAGAATGTGCAGTGTGAAAAGTAGAAATAATCCCTGTACTGCCCTACAAAGCCAAGTATGGTAACTAAACTGCTAACAAACAAACAAACTGAAATGAACAAAAAGCACAATATCCAGTCGGTGAATTTTTTCATCACACAAAAGCAGTTACTCCTGTTTGTCTTTGTGGTGCAGGATGCAGTACAGTAGTGTGATCCTTTAACAAACCTGTTCCTTAGTAACAGAAATGTATTTGCAATTTGTGATGATGATCTACAGGCTGTACCCACCTCAAACGGGACGTCCTTTGACTTTGTCGCAACTGAGAATGGACCAGTCTGCCTGGACTTGTACTCCACCCCTCAGTATAAAATGGACCAGCCTAGTGACGGTACAGGTGAGCTTGGTTACCCTCGACTGTCTGCGTCTTTTCTCTAAATTTCCTTTAAAAGATAAAACTGAAAGACATGACAATGGAGTGGAACTACTGTAGAAATAATTACTATAAAACCACCGCTTTCTCTGTATCCTAGGTTACAGATGGTGACAGCAGTTTTATGTTGCTTTTGTGTTCAAGTGTTTGTGTTATATTCATGTTCAGAAACTTTTAGCAGTTTTTCCTAGTTTATGGAAGGGTGACATAAAGCTTTATAGAATAAGATACACAGTATAGAAAAACAAACAACAAATATTTTGAAGATTTATAATCTGGCTCAATTATCTTTTTGTTCTATTCTGACATTCACGGTGTATTTAAAAATAACTGTCAAAAGTCATTGAATTTGTTGGCCATAGACACAGATCATTCCTCTGTTTTGATGGTAAAACATTTACTATCTTTGTACTTTTAGTTTGCACTTTGTCGCCACTGAATTCACAAAATTGTCTTAAAGGGGCACTTCACTGATTTTAAATGTCACAGTCAATTTACTAGTCACTCAACAGCCTGTGAATGCAGCTGTTTGATGTCTTCTGTTACCTTAAGAGCTTTGTAAAGTTTGTTTTGGTCTTGGAGACTACACACTTTTCTAGCCATGCCATGGTTCACGGGATGACAATGTCTGTCTGCCAAACATTTTGTACATACATTCGTTGTCCATGAAAATTAATCCTTTTCCCATAATCTGGTGTAAAAGTCGGGATAGCTTGACCTCTGCTGCACAGATTTTGACTATTCTTTTCTAAATGTGTCTTACTTTTAGTGTTGAGCTTCTATAAATGTGTTGCCTCACTATATAGAAGCTCAACACTAAATCACCGCAGTGCCTCACTTAACTCCATAAGTCCACAGAGTAACCGTAACTATTCTCACTAACAGTGAGTTGTGTTTTATGTGTCCTACCAGAGAAGAAGGAAGAGTGTGCGTATGAAGTGTGTTTGCCCCTGGAGGATTTGGCATTGGAGGCAGGAGAGGAGAAGTCTGAGGGAGGAGAGGATGGGATGAAGAAAAGAGGAGTCAGTGCGATGGTCAAAATCTTTCACTTCATCATGAAACAGAGCTACATCTGTGCTCTAATAGCCATGATGGTGAGTAATGCAGCCCGCACATGGTGTAACCTAGGAGCTGGCTTTTGCTGCATTTTTGTGGTATATTTGGATGTCAGAAAGGAAAACATCCAAAATCACTTTATTTTGTGAATTTAAAATTGATGTAGAGTTGGCTGTGTAAGTGTAAATGTAATTCATCATAAAATCTCCCAAAACGCATTCTACTGCTTAAAACCGTTGCAATGAAGATGTAATGGTTGTTTTCCAGATTGTGGTTTTTAGTTATAGTTTAATTTGACATGACATGAACACAACAGTATTACCACAAAGTAACATGTTCAAAAACGTTTATTGTAAGTACAGTAACACTGTTTACATTTGTACATTTGCCACAAAAAACTAACATGGAATAAAGACAAATTTAACAGCTAGCCGTAATGTCTTAATTATGGAAAGAACTAATTCATTGTTGTTTCAATTATAGGAAAAGTACTGTCAAAGTTCTGAGACAGTTATTTTAGAGTTTAATATACAATATAATCAATTAATCAAATTTAGAATTTCTTTTGTATCAAAAGTAATCAAGGTGATACTTATCTGTCCATCAATGGTTGCAGTGTAAATAGCTAACTCTATGACTAAATTGGTTTCACTCAAAGCATGATGGGAATTGTAGTGCGAACACTCACAACATTTACACACAAAAAACAATAGGACTGAATGAATCCATTAAATTTAGCTTTGTTGTAGACAACACATTCTCCTCTGTCCATTCATATACACATATGTACTGTGCAATGCAAACCTGTTGAGATATTGGCAAGAAACCAAAACTATTGTATTAAACTTTATTATATACATCAAAAGTGCCTTAACGAACATTAAAGTACCACACACATGCCAAATATTACCATTTCTGAGTAGTCAACTTATGCTGACATATATGAAATGTTATGAGTCATGTTGTGCCTCTATGAAAACTGTGCAAACGCAGCCAAGGATAAGCCCACAAATCTTTGTATTTCACCTTCATTAGTCCTTCAACAGCAGAGTTTCAGCATTTGTTTTAAATCGCCTGTGATTTTTTTCTCTTCAGGCATGGAGCACCACATACGTCAGCTGGTTGACGTTTGTCTTCCTCATCTGGTCTTGCATGCTGTGGATGGTGAAGGACCGGAGGCGTTACGCCATGCTGTCTTCTCCCTTCATGGTGGCCTACGGCAACCTGCTAATAGTTCTGCAGTACATTTTCACTTTTGAGAACATGAAAGGAGACCCAGAGTTTTTTCCCATGAAGAAAAATCCTTTCCACTCACTTTCATCCAAGGTTTGGGAGACAAAGAATTTTCTTGATTTTGACATTGCCCTGTCTGCTATGAATACATGCAATAATTTAAACTGACCTTTAGATTGAGGGACAACCTGTGATCTGAAAGCACAAATGTTATTTAATAATGCAGGAGATGTATTCTGTATGCAGCTAATGGAATAAACCGTTAAACTGTCTCTCTCTAAAAGTCAGTTAATTAAATGGAGGGCAGTCACAAATGAACTCCTGAAGGAGAAGGTCAGGTTTGCAGTGTTTTGACATGTTTTAAAATGGCTCAAAGCCCTAATTGTGTTTAGAAAAAGATTGTATATGCCAGTCGGTCGCCACAAACTTGCAGTGGTGTGTTTGACACTCATACATTTTTATTAAACAGTGCATGTGACAGGATGCAATTATATTTTACACCTGGGTCATACTATATTTTTAAATACAATATCAAATGAATCCAACACAAGTTTAGAAACTCTATTCTGATTTATGTATATCTCCTGATGTTGTTTTTACCACCCATATTGTGCTCTCAGCAAGTTAAAAAATGCAAATGATGTATTAGTTAATATTTTCTTTTCTTGCCGGTCATCTGTTTGACAAAACATTTTATTAATTTTGTGTAGGTCCTGTGTCTGCTGAGCTTCTGGCTGCTGCTGAGACAAACGCTTACAGAGAGACAGGAAAAACAAAAAGAAGACAGTGCTGGTCTCTCCGACGTTCATGTGGAGGATCAGAAGAAGGGTAAGCCCTGGGCTCCTATTATATTTATATTGTACTAGAAATAATGTATAAACATAATATAGGTTACAGTATAAGTTGCTACAGTAACACCATCCGTACTGTACGTGTGAAGAGATACTAACTGACGATCATTTGCAAGTATCTGAACTAACAAATTGGTGAAATTATGAGTGGCTGGTGATCAACATTTAGATGATGGTGGATAGAAAAGATTGAGGTTTCTTACCTTCAGCTTTACCTGAGTTTGTTCACACTGCACACATTATACGCTGTTCTGCAGTATGATCCAGATTTCTACCTTCCCTGTTTATGAAGGCTAAAGGTCTGACTATCACTCCAAGATCAGATAAGACTTATCAGTATTTCTTTCAAAACCAATTCAGTTATTCATTCATATTCTACCAGGCAGTCTACACATTTTTACCTTCCACTATGTTCCGAAAACAAATCTAAATTTCTGAAAATGTAAATTTTCATTGATATACAGGTACTATTTTGTGGAGGTCAAATTTGCAAACTGTCCACTGTGTACCATCTTTGTTTACTTTTAAAAACTTTGGAAACTTTTTACTTTCACCCATCTGTTTAGCAATTATAAGCAGTATATAAATATTTAACAGGGTATATATAAACAGATAATGAAATATCAATATAGTAAAACATAGTTATAATAATATATGTCTTCATAGGAGAAGTTATAATTATTGACGAACTGTACATTAATAAACACTTGAAAATGTCCTTGTATGTGCTTACTGTACAACTACGTTATTGTTATAAACCATCTATTAAATGTTTATCTACTGCTTTCCAAATAGGGTGGATCAAAGTCATAAAAATAATGTAACTATACTGCTATCCGTTCTTAGTTAAAATGAAAGTCATTTGTTCATCTCTTGTTCTCAGTTTTTTGGAAAGGTCTTTCTAAACACCTTCAGATTCGTACTGTACTTCACCTGCGGAGGTTTTTTACTATACGTATGTGTGTATATGTAGGTTAGTTAGGAAGGTCTGTTGACTGATCAACTCATAGTTCGCTGAAAAGTTTTAGTCAGTTAGCACAGAGATTTCTGCTTCACTGCTGTGTTTTATAGAGGAAGAGGAGGAGGGAGGGGAGCAGGACATCATGCAGGTTCTGGGCAACATGGTCATAGCTATGCTAGTCAAATACTGGATCTACATCTGTGGTGGCATGTTCTTCATCGTCAGCTTCGAGGGAACCATCGTCATGTACAAGATCATCTACATGATGATGTTCCTCTCCTGTGTGGCACTCTACCAGGTAACAAAACACACTGGTGATGATACTAAGTGCCTTGTACACATATATAACCACATATTTCCAATATTTCTCTTAAATTTCCACTTGGTTATCAATGTTATAAAACAGTTTTCCCACATCCTTTAAATATATTCTGTATCTGTCTCTTCTGAGACAGACACCACCACGCACTTCTAGTAGGTCATAAGTGATGATTGAGAGGGATTACTTTTGTATAAGTCTATACATTGTTTTTTGAAGGAAAGCACTGCACGTTATTCCTTTAAAGGCTGTTTACTAAGTGGTTCTGCATGTGTGTATTCCAAACTTAGCATATAGGTAGAACACTGTAAAGTTTCCAAATTAAATTTCCCAAAAACAGGTGCTGACAATTTTAGTATGTCATAAGGTTTGTGTACAGCAGGCTCATAATCCACAGTGTATTCTCGACTGTTTTTATAACCAGAAGTAAAAAACAGAGCACTCATTCTATATCCAGATGTCCTCTGTGCACTCAGAGAATTCATGACCCCTGAAACACAATTATCACAATTATTCTTATCTAGGTGCACTATGAGTGGTGGCGAAGGATCCTGAAGTACTTCTGGATGTCTGTCGTGATATACACCATGCTGGTCCTCATCCTGGTCTACACCTTCCAGTTTGACCGCTGGTCTAACTTCTGGTCAAAGAAGTTGGGAATGGACAAAAATGGGTGAGCTTCCCTTAATCACCTACACGAATACTGATATTTTATGGTAATGAAAATGTGCAGCTACATATGTTGATGAAATTTCAGAGAGTTTAAAATACTAGTTTTTCCGACACACCAAGTTTACTGATAATGTTTCAAGCCTCTCCCATGTTCTCAAATGTAAATAAGATAAGATAGATATATTTTTTTATTGTCCCGAAGGAAATTTGGGGACAAAGTAAACAGTATCTGCTGTTTAAAGAATTTAACACAACATAGTGCATACATACATACATAAATACAGGACACAGACTGTTGCATTACTCTGCATGGACATGCTCATGTTGCATTGTTGTTGCATGCCACCAGCCAACAAAATTGCACACTGCCCGTTGTACAACACATCATAATAGTAGTCATATGTGAAGTAAGGGTAAGCCGCATTATCAACATAAAATCCTGGTAAAAGAAAAGTAAAATTGTACATGTGTGCGTTTAAGATAAAAGCAGCATTTCAGGGGTTAGGCTGGCTTGCCATTTAGGGCTTTGATGGAGAGGGGGACAAATGAGTTCTTAAAGTGGTTGAGTCTGCACCAGGGGACTCTGAAGCATCTGCCTGAAGGGAGAAGCTGGTACTCAGGGTGGAGGACATGGGTGGGGTCTGACGATATCTTCAGGGCCTGCCTGTTGATAGTATTGTCAAAGACAGCCTGGAGTGTGGGATGCTGTCTGACTCCCAAGATTTTCATGGCTCTTTGTGTTAGCCGGGTAATCTGGGCTTTCAGGTATAGAAGAGGAGCAACACTTTCTGGTTGACACCGAAGACCCTCAGCCTACGAAGAAAGTGTAGCCACTGTTGGACCATAGTGCAGGCATTTTCTATCTGAACACTCCATGTCAGTTTGTTGGGTATGTGTATGCCCAAGTACTGTATTTATAAGAGTTGAGCTGGGTTATGGTGTGGTCATGGATAACCACTGTTGAGTGGTCTCCGATGGATTTGGGGTCAAATACCATCTCCTCTGTTTTCTTGACATTGAGGATGAGGAAATGTCTGTCGCACTACTGGACAAAGTTCTGGATCTCAGTTTTATACACAGCTGTATCTGATGTGTCAAACATAAAACCCAGGATGGCTGTATCATTGGAAAACTTTATCATATCATTGTTAGTAGTGCTGCATGTACATTCATTAGTGTATAGGGTGAACAGGACTGGTGAACTGAAGCACCCCTGGGGGGCGCAATTACTGATGGTCAAGGGTTCAGACAGGGTCTGTTCACCCTGACCTGCTGGGTACGATTGGTGAGGAATGAGTGGTACCACGCAGTGATGAAGGGGTTGACATTCATCAGCTCGAGTGTATTCAGGAGAACCTGAGGCTGTAGGGTGTTAAAGGCTGAACTGAAATCTACAAACAACAGTCTAGCATAGGCCCTAGGATTCTCCAGGTGTTTAGTCACTAGGTGCACTATACTGTTGATAGCATCATCAGTGCCTCTCTTGTGGGTGTATGCGAACTGGAAGGGATCTAGCTGTGGGCCTACGTCCAGCCGTAGTTTTCTCACCATGAGCTTCTCCATGCACTTCATCACAACAGAGGTTAGAGCAATGGGTCTAAAATCATTATTCTCCTGTGGACAGGGTTATTTATGATGAAATGATTGAAAGAGTTTGATGGCTTGAAACATTGTCGTTAAACATTTTCAGCATATTGTTTAGGTAAGAACAGAAAAATATTACATTATACAGTAAACAACAACATAGAAAATGTTTTAACACATGCAAACACAATAAAAAAGAATACATAAATATGTGAGTATCTTCAGTTTTGGTGGGATGAGATTGATTAAAAAAGTAAGGTGATGTTTCATTTTTCAAGTTGCTTTCAAGCACCTAATATCAGGTAACCTGCATTTAATATTGTTAAGTGCATTAGCCTTAGGTTGTAAACAAGGTATTGTGGAAGGGAATGTGTGATAGTATGTTATGATACTACACAAAAACATAATTGTATACCATCCTGCATTGACACAATAGCTTTTGATTCCCATTTTAATCTTTAATTATTTCAAGAATTTTGACTTTACATTGGCCTTCTTTTTTCATCTTTTGTCATCAATCTTCTTTTCACTGAATCAGTTGTAAACATTTACACCTGAGAGATTCCTCACTCACCTAAAAAAAAAAAATGTAAGCTCAAGTCTCATGTTTTTCCTTTTATTCCTCTTTTTTTCATTTATGCAGCTTGGAGGACCTGGGCCTGAATAAGTTTGAAGTCACCATGCTGTTCACCAGGATTTTCATTCCCACTTCCTTCTTGCTGGTGTGTATACTCCACCTGCACTATTTCCACGACCGCTTCCTCCAGCTCACCGACCTCCAGGCTGTAGTGGCCAAAGAGGAGAGCACTATCTACAGGTAAGACAAATTAAGTTTGTTTTCTTTGGTCCAAACCATGATTGAAAAGCAGATTTTAGTTCTTTTGTATCTGGTTTGTTTAATTTCATACAGCTCAATTACAAACAAGCTGAGTATTTTGAACATGATGGCCCCACAGAGAGGTTGTTCATAGACAACCTGACCTAATTCCACTCACTCTATTTTTTGCTTAGCAAGATTTATAGATCTACAATCTTTAGTGTTAAAAATCTTGAGCAATGGGCATTTCAACTTCACCTTCAACGTTGATCTTATGCTGCACAAGCAAGTTTATCTGAAAATTCATTCAATAAACTCATCAAATATTTTAAGAAGAGTCTTTTATGATCCTGTAAATACCTTTTAAAACAGCAGTAAGAGTTGTCAGACAGCTTTCTGGAATTTTCAAAGATCAAAAAATGAAATCTTCCATTTGTATAAAATCTCTAATCACAATAGGGCGCCTGGGTAGCTTACCTGGTAGAGCAGGCGCCCATATATAGAGGTTTACTCCTCGACGCAGCGGCTGCGGGTTTAACTCCGATCTACGGCCCTTTGCTGAATGTCATTCCCCCTCTCTCTCCCCTTTCATGTCTTCAGCTGTTCTTTATAAATGAAGGCCTAAAAATGCGGACGCCACTGCATCTTTTAGGAAAACAGCTGCTTCCCTCTGTGGCACGAATGTAATAATACATGAGAGGCACAAACTAAATCACTACATGATTCCACTAAGAGTTGACAAAAATAATACTGAAGAATTACTCAAGAATAATAACTGACAATGTATGCATGTTAACAGTCTTTAGTTGAGCGTGAGGTAAAAACATTCTTCATTTAAAGATTGGTTTTGAATTCGGCAAGTTACAACACCTTTTCATCTCAAACTCTGGATAATCGCACTTACAAACACTGTTAAACACCCAATATAACCACTGTTCTTATCGCGCATCTGCCATTGTGTGCCTTTAAGTGCGCTCTGTGTTATAGCATTCACATTTTCATAGTCTGTGGTGTGGAGTGTTTAACTTTACGGTCGTATTGTTGTGGATTTTTCATTGTTTTGCTGTCGCTTGCTTAGCTTGTCTCTGCTGCTCTGCTTCTCTCTGTGACCTCCTGCCATTTCTCCTCTGCCACCCTTTTCACACAGCCATGCTAAAGTCAATGGCTGTGTCTATCTGATCATGAATAGGTGGGTATCTGCTCACTTTCTGTGGCATCCATCACCATCCCAGTTCACCTCTGAGTCTTAACTCCCTCTTCCTGTTGCAATAAGTCCTTTACCCCGCCCGCGCTGACTTGTCCCTGTTACCCAGTTTTTGCCAATGATAATACATTGATGATCTTCTGAAATATCTTACTCCAGGAGTTTAGGTATTTGACTGACGTGAATGATGTTCATTTTCAGGTTTTGTACATTATTATTTTGCCTGTAGCCTTCTCTTTTTGGGTTCTCTGTTACCTTTTTGGATCTTTAACCCCCTTCCAAACCAAGCCCAGCCTTTTCCCCAACAAAACCCTTCTACTTCTCTCCAAGAGTTTCACAAACTGTCAAACAAGCATGTTTGAATCTGAACGAAGTGTTCTTCCCTTCCAGTATCTTGCCACACACCTACTTCACTGCACTGAAACCCCAGAAAATGACCCCCTTCCTGAAAAAACTTGCCTACCCCAAACCACAGGAGCCTTTTGGCCAGTTTTCATGCATTTTAATAAAACTACATGCATATGGTGATTTTAAGTGTCAGTTTCAGCCTGCCTTTGTCGGTTTCTCTCCTCAATGTTCATCTTGACTTCTGTGTAACTTTATTGTTCTGAGCAGCATCAAGCAAAACATTACCACTCAGCAGAGCAAGTAAGTATGACCACTAGATAACAAAATGCTTGCCTTGGTATGCGGCCAGTTCATGCAAGCCAAACCCAACCTTTGACCTTGCTCCATTGCCTGAGAAGAGTTTAAAGGGTTAATGCCTCCCTTCAGATGCTACCATTATTCTGCTGCAAGAAGAAAAATCCCTCAAACACCAAAAGCAAACAACATTATTGTTTTTAAAGAATGCAGAAGGAATGTGCAATGTTTATTGATTACAATGCCTGAGAAAACGCT
Organism: Sander lucioperca; assembly: GCF_008315115.2. Taxonomy (NCBI): domain Eukaryota; kingdom Metazoa; phylum Chordata; class Actinopteri; order Perciformes; family Percidae; genus Sander; species Sander lucioperca. The sequence goes on from NC_050181.1 coordinate 4,593,174, forward strand.
GGTCTGCTGTTCAGTTAGCGGACACAGAGCTGATGATTCCCATTCAAACAATTGCATCGGTGCCTTTTGACAATCACCTGGACCATGTGTATGAGTGTGTGTTGTATTTATATACTTATGAGGACAGAATGCCTTGAAAAATATAGGAATGTGAGAAAATCAGATATGATAAATTATATCTATATAATTTATATTACATATGTGGAATTTTTTCTTGTCCTGATATCATGAAATTGCTGTTCAGCCTTAAGATAAGATTCAAATTGCTTTCTAGTAAGGTTAAAGTTAGGGTTACTTTAGTGGAAAGACATGTATTTTAAGTCTAAATGATAAAGGAGGAGGACACATTTTCACATGGTGACGACTATGAACCGCAACAATCTGGGGATCTTTGTTGCATATGTTCTTCCCACTGTCTATAAAAAAAGGCTTAAAAAGCTCATCTTAACTTATATACTTAAAAAAATTTTTTGGAAGGATCAGACATTCATAGACACTTAAAGCCATAAAGCCCTTTAACATTTTAGGTAGTCCTGAAGTTAGAAATTAGAGGCCCATCCCCAACACCAATCATTTTAACCGTTCAGGTCCTTAGATTGTGCCTGTATGATCGAAGGCTTCAGAATAGCTACTTAATGGACCTGGGGGGTGATATTGTTGTCAACTGTTACTTAGTAGTTCCAAAAATGCTTCTAAAAATAACATCTTGCTGGTAAAAAAAAATCCAAAAGTAATTCAAGGTCCTCGTAAGCATAGATATGCAGATGTGTGTGTGTGTGAGTCTGCATGCATTTGTCTGTTTGTAATAACTTCTTCACGTCTTCAGACTGGTGCACCAGGATGGCAGCCTGGCAGACCTCACCATACTCAGTGCCAGCTCGGTGGAGGCAACGCTGTCCAGAGAGGAACAGGAGCCACAGGGGGAGTGGGGGAGAGAGAAGGAGCAGGCCCTGGTGGTGGTGATGTATGACACTGACATGACTGACGAGAAGCCCAGGAGCTTTTCCGACCCGCGGCAGTCCAGCACAGAGGAGAGCCACCACTGCAGTGCGAAGACAGAGCCAGAGCCGAGCACCGAGCAGAGCTCAGGTACTGAGCAACTGCAACACAGCAGGTCTACAAACTTCAACAAGACACTCAGTCATGTTTGGGCTGCAACTAACTGTTATTTTCATTATCAGTTAATGTGGTCAGAATTTTCTTGATTAATCAATTGACCATCTATTAAAATCTGCTTCCAAGGTACCGATCTCTAATTCTGAGTAGACAACTTGTAGACAACACATCAGTTTGATACTAACTGTAATGTAAACTTTTATTTACCGCAAGGAGTGGTATTTAAATCTACAGTATTCAACTATATTAGACACTCAACTTGCTATTCTTACCTTCCTCCACTTCAGTTGATCTGGAGGCTGTGTGGCTGATCATGTTGCAGACTTGTACTTCAGCATTTCATGTGTTTTCTTCCAATGTTTATTAAAGCTTACCACACTGCCAGACATGTTTAATCCTCTCACTGTGTTTACAACTGAGGTGCACATGAGCTGTCATGTGGTGGCTACAGTTATAAGTGTAGAGGCCTTTTCTCTCAGAGCTCTCTCAGCCTGTCTGCTAAGAAGACATTTGCTGGATACAATCTTTAAAGACCAAAGCTCTCTTAGAGAAGCATAGTCTGCTGTCCAAGAAGTATCTGCTGCACTACACTCAGGCAGCCATTAATCATCCCCAGTAAAGCTGTAAAAAATGTGTTGTATTGCAGATTTTTGGGTTCAGTAAGATTTACCTCCAGTTGTCTGTTCTGACACAGACGTAGCTCAAGTGCTCACTTTCACCCATTACATCGTCCTGCTAAAGCCAACTAACGCTGCACCATTAGCATATTTACGCAGACGGTCACCCTGGTCTTAAATTAAAATGTTTATATCCACAGAAAATAAAATAGGTAATAAAACACAACCCTGCATGGCCTCTCAGTTTATAATGAGCTGCAAGCTAGGAAAGCTATATGCCCTCAGAGTTTTCTAATCCAAACAATGAGGCCTCTGTTAGAACCTGAGATAATATAGCTTTTGTAAAAACATTAACCCACCACCAAACTGTGGCTGGAGGTTTTATATCCTTTGTGAGAATATAAAACTAAATATTAAGTCTTCATTCTCAGGTAATTAAATCAACAGTTTGGAATTTGCTTGTTAATACAGATTTTAGGCGTGTTTCCATACATCTTTTGATGCTGCATATGGGAAAAAGATTACATTAACAAACATTTTACAGTTTCAGAATACGTGTAAAACACATTTAGCTGTTATGTTGACCACATAAAATGATAAACATATTGAAATTCCTCTTTCCTTCACTAAAATGCAGATTGTCACACAGATCACCTCATTTTAACCTTTTAACAAGGAGAATCATCCACGTAATAGTTCAATAGAAGTGTATGACACAGATGATTTAGATATATCAGGCTTTGGCTTCACAGACAATACTCGTTACTTGGCATTTTCATGTGATATGTTAAAAAGAGAATCATCAGTCTGCTCCAGTTTGAGTTGGTGTTTGAGAAGACACCTTATCAAAATGCCAGCAGAGGAATTATGGTGTTTTAAACAGAGGACATACTGCTGTTTTTAAGAGATGACACCTGGAAACTTTCTTTTTGCACCCCTTCAGTCTTGCTGTTTTTCTATTTAAATGCTTCTGTTTTTTTATTTTCTCTTTTTCAGATCTGAAGAATAAATGGCACCTGGTGGTCGACCGTCTGACTGTGCTCTTCCTCAAGTTCCTGGAGTATTTTCACAAACTGCAGCTGTTCATCTGGTGGTTACTGGAGATCCACATCATCAAGATTGTGTCCTGCTACATTGTTATGGTCTCTCTCAAAGAGGTATGAATGCTTGAGATTCCACTGAAGAAAAAGAGAGAATAAGAAGAATATTTACATATTGTAACAATTGCTCCAGTCATTTCGATGACGCAAAAGTAGATAAGAAAGGGGCACCAGAGGAAAGGAGGATTGGTTCACACAGATAAATCTTCAGGGAGGAAAACAGTGAAACAATTCATGATACCGATGAAGTCCGATGGTTCAGAGTTTTCACAAAATGGAATGTTGAACAGATTCACAACACACACACTTTCTCTCACTTACTTTTAAAAGACCCAGAAAGACTTGAGTGTAAATTTACAGTTTTAACTACCGTTTCCCTTTTGCTACTCTTAAAAAAAATCAGTGTATTATTTGTACGTAGATGTCTATTAGTAGTTGCTTATTTAGTTTTTTTTGGCACATGCTAGATGTAGTTACCACGTTTAAACAGTAGATGAAGGTATTTTTTTTTTATGATTCACAGATGTTTAAAGTGGATTTCTTGAGTGTTTTCACATCACCTGGTTAACATGGTCTTAAATGCTACACTGCCAAGATTATTTCAGTTTTTTTGTAGCATGTAAAATGAATGAGGTCATACATAAACGACTATCATTGTTGTGTGGCAAGGAATAATAGGACCCAAACGCAGAGAGAAGGCACACAGGCAGGCAGAAGGCTTGAGCTCGAGGATTTATTCAACAAAAAACAGCAGCATAGAGACTGGAAAACCACAGAGAAAAAAAACTCACAGGCGATGACTTACAGGAGCGAAAGAACGCTGGGAAGATTCCAAACACAAGGGCACAAACAGACAGGGTGAAAACACAAACTTACCAGACGAAGACACAAAACAATCTGACAAGACACAAAGGGAAACACAGAGGCTAAATACATGAGGTAGGGAGCAAACTAGGAACAGGTGGTACAATCAGGTGAAACACATTAGGAAAGACAAAACAGGCGGGAAAACACAGGAAGTAAATTGGACAAGACAGAAAACCAGACTATCAAAATAAAACAGGAAACAGGAAAAACCGACAGAAAACATGAAATCAACTAAACACAGAAACTTGACACAACACTAGACAACACAAGGGAGAACAGAGAACACAGGAATTAACAAAACATACACAATTCAGAATAAACAACAAAAACAGGAAACAGCAACAGAAATATATAAACAGGCAACAGAAATGTCCAAAACCACAACAATCATGTCACGATCTTCTATAACTAAGTACATTTAATACAATTATGAGATGAAGAGCTATTATATTAATAATCACAATTACCTACAGTTTTCTTGGTTGATTTTATTGCTCAGACACTGTATGAAATAAGTTGATCTCTTGCAACACTGAGCCAACTTAGACCATCTTAAAATAAACCAGGATTGGATATTTACACTGCAGACTAGCCAGATAGTAGTCTGGGGGCATTTAGATGAACTTGTAATAGCTGTTAGAGTTTCTCAATGGAAACCAAAGTCTTGATCTGTGTTTTCTTGCTCCCCCTCTGAGGGGTTTTTGCCTGGATAAGCTGCTCAGGCTTTTAGATTCTTATTAAAACTCACTTTGATAGACATAGATTTATGTAATGTAATAATCTTTTCTTTATGGTTCTTGACCTCAAGCTTTATGTGTGCGCTTTTATGTTTTTGATTTGCCTCACATTATTCCTTACTTTTTTTTTTTTACCTGTAACCTTTAACCATTATTGTACTGTTGTAGGAGGATAATAAAGAAAAAGAGAATGTCAGTGGAAAAAGGATTTATTTGATCGTTTTTTTCTGTCATCATCACCTGTATTGTCTCTGGTGCAGGTGTCTTTGTTCAACTATGTGTTCCTGGCATCCTGGGCCTTTGCACTGCCCTACAGCCAGTATCGGCCCCTTGCTTCCAGTGTTTGCGCTGTCTGGACATGTGTCGTCATCGTATGCAAAATGTTGTACCAGCTGAAGTCTATAGACCCCACCTCCTACTCCAAGAAATGCAATATGGTGAATATAATACATGCTTTTTTACCCTTGTTGTATACAAATACATACTGCTTAACATTATCATTACTATTCTTGATTGTGCTAAGAATCCATTTTTTACTACATTTATACAATTATATTTTCTGTCCACAGACTGGAAACTACTCAGATTGGCAGAGGACTGAATTGGGCAAGTCTCTGCTGTATAATGATTCAGTGGATCCAGCCATTTGGGTCGGCCTGAACAAGTCTCCTGACCTGCTGGGCTACCTCAGGGTGAGGAGTGGAAACATTTGTTAGCTGAAAGTTTGCAGCATACACAGGATATCAACACAGTAAGCAGCTGATTAGCTTAATTTAGCACAAAGACTGGAAAGAGGGGGAAACCGCAAGCCTGGCTCTGTCCCAAGGTAACAAAATCTGCCTATCAGCATCTCCAAAGCTCACTAATGTTATATCTTGTTTGTTTAATGTGTACAAAAACTGAAGCTTAAAAACGACAATTTGTTGTTTTACAGGGCGGTTATGACTCCAGGAAGTCACTGCTCATTTAACCGAAACTAAAAGAGTATTTTCTTCATCAGAAGGGCCCAAATATGTTATGTTAATAAAGTGACAATGTGTTAAAACAAAGAAGCCCATCAGATACACTTTGGTTACAATAGATTATAATTGAGCTTTTGGGTATAAAGTGTCAGAAAATATGTCCATCACAAGTTGCCAGAAATTAAAGTAATAGGTTATAAACGGTCCCTAGGGTAGCCTAGGTCACTTGACCCGGATCGAGATGCCGCTTGAGAGTTCTCTCCGGCTCCAGGTTAAAACAAAGTAGTAACTTTCTCCAAGCAAACTTGAAAATTCCGTTCAGGAATCTATTGTAGAGATGCCTAACAAGCAGAACGACAAAGACTTTTCTATTTTTGTATTGCCTGGCCCTCACACTGGTAGGAGGAAAGGGAATCACAGCCACACGTGTTGCTAGTGTTAACGAGGACCACCGTGGTGAAGCTAGGGCCTCAGTGCTGACTACCTCGACAACTATGGAGCAGATTTTAGCTGAAATTATAATGGCCTCCGATATGAACGACATGAATGAATCAGTCGGTGCTCGCTTTGATGTTATTGATGGAGCCCCTCTTTCTAGCCGAGTGAACGACTTAGAAAAACGTATGCAGGAGGCTGAAGGTAGGGTCTGCTACAGAAGATGACTGCGGCAACTGCAGCAGCCACTTAAGCACCATGGAGAAGACAGTGGAGCTGATACGGCCGAAAGTTGACAATTTGGAAAATCGTGGCCGCCTCAAGAATTTGAAGATTGTTAACCTCCAAGAGAAAGCCAAAAGTAGGACTCCTCTCATGGACTTTCTCCACTCTGTACTACCGACCTTAGTTGGCTTACCCGCTGACCACCCTCCGCTGGAGATTGAACGCGCCCACGGAGCCCTGGCTTCAGTCCCGGCCCCAAACAAGCCCCGAGAAGCGTCTTGGTGCGTTTTCTACGATTCTCCCAAAGAGAGGCTGTACTCAGGGCTGCCTTAAAGAAGCGTGATATTTTCCATGATGGTTCTTGGCTACGCTTTTACCCTGATTTATCTGCGGAGGTTCTGCGAAGGCGGCGAGAGTTGGATGCCGTGGGGAAAGCGTTGGCCCGCCACAATATGTACCCTGTGTTTGCTTATCCAGCCCATCTCCGGTGCCTCCAAGAAGGTCGGATCCGCTTTTTTTTGACAAATCTGAGTCTGCTGCTGCATTTTTGGACACTCTTAAAGAGTAGCCTACTGTCGGAGTAAGATGGAAATAACTCCCACCAAGCCCCCATCAAACATTATTGCTGCTGTTTAGTTGTTATAGACACTGTTGACAGACTGATTAAGCAGTGGAGCTGAATCTGCATCATATCATGCAACTTTTCACCTTGGTAACAGGGTATTTTTAGTTGCTTTGACAGCTTGCTTTATTTTGCTTATTGTAGTGTACAAAAAACTTATATACTTTAGTTTCAAATGAGTTTTACACTTCATTAAATGCCTTTAGATAACCTTCTGTTATGTTATGACTACAGAACTTTGAATTTAATTTCAACGACTTCTTTTTATATCACCATAGTATTTCATTTTTAAGAAGTGACTAGCATAAAGCCCATGTTCGGGTTCACGTACAACTCAGTAATTTTCATTTTGGGGTAGCTCATAGTGGTGTCATTTACATGTATTTAGCCTGGAGTTATGATATTGTCTCAAGCGCCTGAGCTGTTACTGTGGTCTATCTGTTAAATTAGGAAATGTTTAAGCTTAGTGTGCTTGGTGACTTCATTTGGGGTACTTTACCCTGTCGTTTGGGGACAGGATAGGGGAGGGTAAACGCTGCAATCTTGGTTTTCTGTACTTTAATTTTCCCGCTATGCCATCCGACTGGAGCTCTAGGTTCCTTTCCTGTACTGTAGTCAGCTTCTCTTCATTCAGCTTGTATTACCTATTTACTTTCCAACTTAACAATTCCTATGTCTTCAAAATCAAATATCAGAAAATGTTAGGTGTTTTTATTTGATAATTGACAAACATAGTTTCAAAGTACAGTTAATAACCAATCAGTTATTTAAAAGCAAATATTTTCAACAAAATTAATACATATTTAAAGGAATTCTCTCTGTCATCTGTGCAGAACAACCTCTTGATGCTGGCTCTGTTAGCATTCGAGGTGACCATCTACCGCCATCAGGAATACTTTAGACTGAGGAACAAACTGTCACCTCCTGCTGCCAGGATTATCTTCCATGATATCACACGGCAGCATCTGGACACTGGCATCATCAGCTTCATCAAATACTTCATCAACTACTTCTTTTACAAGTTTGGACTTGAGGTACACGTAGAGACAAGTGAAAAGAGCTAAAATATACGTTTTATCTGAAAAACTCCATCACTTCATGTTTATAGTCCTTGTGTACTTCCCTCAGACGTGCCTGCTGTTGGTGGTCAACGTTATCGGGCAGCGTATGGACTTCTACGCCATGCTTCACGCCTTTGCCTTAATTGCAGTCATGTATAGACGCAGGAGGAAAGCCATTGCTGAGATCTGGCCCAAGTACTGCTTCTTCCTGGCCTGCATGCTGACTTTCCAGTACTTGGTCTGCATCGGGATCCCACCAGCAGCCTGTAAAGGTTTGTGTTAGCGACTTGGCCAGATTGTACTTACTGCTGATGATTTCTAGAATTTATTTTTTACAGTCAATTGAGTAATCATTTAATGTATAACATGTCAAAGAATAGTGACAAATGCTCTTTACAAGTTCCCAAAGACATCTTCCAATTTCTTGTAGTCTTCGACCAATAGTCCCAAACACAGTATTGAATTTATAATGATATAAATAACAGAAAAACAGCTAATCTTTACATTTGAGAAACTGACAATAACAAATGTTTGATATTTAATAGATTATCCAAAGTGTTGTCAGTTAATTTTATGTCTGTTAACTATTGTCAGTCCCGTCCTTTTTAAAGTGTAATTTTAATGTTTTTTTATACATATATATCTGATGATAATGGTGCATGTTTTCATTTCAGACTATCCCTGGAGGTCTCCCACCTCTACTACAGACTCCAATGTGATCAAGTGGCTCTATATTCCAGATTTCCTGACCCAACCCAACTCATTGTTCCTCATTTGTATGTTTTCTAATTTGTAGATATGTAGTAGTTAGGATGCTGATGAGTGTCATTATAGTTTCTGGTATTAGTATTAGCAAGCATTTTGTTCAGCATAAGTTAGATTTATACTCTCCTCTCTTCTTTCCAGATGACTTCATGTTGCTGCTTTGTGCCTCTCTCCAGAGGCAGGTCTTTGATGATGAGAACAAGGCAGCAGTCCGCCTCATGGCTGGTGACAACGTGGAGATCTGCAGAGACCTTGACGCAGCCTCTTTCAGTGTCCACAACCCCGTCCCCGACTTTATCCACTGCAGGTTCAGCTGTTCATACTAATTTTATAATACATTTTCCACAGTAGCAGAAATTGGCCCAAGTGTGATTTTTTTTTTTTTAATGCCTATAAGGACACATGGATACAGTATATGACACTGGATCCCAGACTTGTATTTCAACACTTAAATTAGCTTTTACAGTAGAGTCACTTGAAACAGATGTTATAATTTAGGTGCCATTGGAGCTTGACAGAACCGATATTAACACGGAGAACAACAAGACAGAAATGGAAAGGAATTGAAGTAGCCGGCTTAATTGATGCTTAATGATGTTAGATGCCTACAATTAAGTCAAAAGTGAAATGTGTTCAAAACAAGTAGCACTATGAAAATGTTTTTATTATTTGTAATATATATGGGTTACATCCCACACGTTTGAAATCTTAATGTTGCATCTGTTTCTAGATTCAGTGTGATTGGCAAGCACCAGGCAAAACATGTTTGATTTTGGTCTTACGTCATCTAAAATGCAACATTTTATAATAACAATGAAATGAGGGATTGCTTTTAGTCATGAGCCTACAGAGAATTATCATCTGGTCTGCGGCACCCCTCAGCTTTACAGTTTCAGATAATTGTTTTTGCTTTTCAGACTATTTTATAATTTACTGTTTTGGTTCACTTTTTCCGCTTTCGTAGTATGCAGGTCCAGAGCAGGTAACTATTTTCAGCGAAGTCTCTAAAAGCAGACACAGTTAGCAACTAACATTAAGTAGCTGAAGAGACAGAGAAAGAAGAAAAGGAGAGCGATGGACTGGTGTTTGCCAGGTGGCCAGAAACAGACCCGAAATAAATGATAATGTTGCTCCATAACTGCTGGATGTTTAAATAAACTGCTTAAAAGATAATATGTCAGTGTTGTGTTCACAACTTGTATCTGCCGACCCCAAGTGGCCATAAATCAGTCAACTCGTTTTTAGATCAAAAAGTGCGACAGGAGTCACAGACTCCAATTGTGAACCAGGGTGCCGCTATTTTGTAAGTAACCAAGTAGAGCTTTAAACTCACTGATGTGCTAAAAGGCAGTAGAGCAGGCTGGTAAGAGATGGTTGCAGATTTCTGACTGGTAGAAAAGGCATCATTCTCTCCGACCACTAAGGTACAGTTGAGTAAGATGCTTGCTGCATACCTCAGCCTCTACAGTTGAGCTGCTCCAGCAACTCAGTAGAAAACTGTTGTTGTACTTGACTGCTAACTGTGTTACTGTAAGAATCTTAAGTGGTGTGGTGCTGAATAAGAACATTCTGGCTCCGCAAATCCCTTATCCTAGATAAATAAAGGTAAGACAAATGACAGTAGCTTAGTGAGAGATGTAATTGAATACCCACTAATCAGAATTCTGGCTGTCATCCAATATTTGAATCTAGATACTGACTTTGCGCATAAAAAAGAGTGAAGAGATGGTTTTGAGAGGCAGGGTAATAGAGATCGAGTCAGAAAGACAGCGAGAGCATCCTGACCTGTCCACAGTCATTGATTATGTGCTCTTCACATTCCACTGTTTTGATGCCCAAAGTGGACAAGTCTTTTATTAACGCACTCTGTGTCCATCAACAAGCCCTAGTAGAGAGAATGAGAGCTGTACAACCCGTCTGTCCACGCCACAGCAGCTCTGCACTTATTCTGTCGTTTCCCTCCAGGATCAAATTACGGATACGGGGTGGGGGAGAAATCCATAATCCACAAAAACACTCTGTCCGTCACTCCGCTACTCAGACGCTTTTGCCCTGTACTCTAACTCAATAAATAGCTTTTAAGTATGGAAAAGGTATTTTCTCCCCCTGATGAAGAAGGACACTCACTCAGCTATTCCGGCCCATCAATGCATTGTCCGATCCAAACCCACTTCATCAGAGCTGCTTCCTAAACAGTGCAGCTGTTGTTGTGGTCCTATGTTTTCCCCAGGTCCATCAAATGAATGCACGTTGCTTCCTATGTTTTCACTCCACACATCATATTAATGGTCTCTCACATGATAACACAGGATCCACATGCATGCTTTTAGCATGTTAGACACATTCAGGTCATGCAGAAGTGTACATTTACCTGTGCTGAGTGACAGGAGTCCGATTTCAGCTCTGGTTCACATTCATTGATCAGACTCTTACCGGTGTTCTGACACTAAGTGATACAAAGTGTACTACATAAGTGTGATTGATGGGCAGAATATACACGCAGCAACAGAATGAACTGCAATGTTGTTTTGACTTTTATTATGTGGTAAGCACGCATCCTTATTAGCAAGTTAGCTTAGCTGGCCGAGTCCATGCCATAGACTGTAAAAATAATGGACAAAGCTTCGAGGTCTGAAAAGTGAAGCCAATGCGAAAGTGACTTAAACCTGCATCCTATCCCATTTTCAGCAGGGGGCGACTCCACTGGTTGCAAAAAGAAGTCCAAAATGTACCCTGCTTATCACTTGATTAATTACCTCAATAAACATTTTTATAATGAAGTTATGTCTTAAATCGCTGCTACTTCTGTAATATATCATGATGTTCATTTTGTAAATTATGGTCCCATTTAAAATTTTACGATAAAGCAGGGGATGCTTTAGTAGTAGTAAAGTACAAGTACCTCAAAAACATACTTAAGTTTAGTAAATGTTCTCAGTTACATTAAATGCTCTCTAACTACAGCAAGTAACCATGAAAAAAAAAACTAGTGAGTGAGCGTTTGATTTTTACTTTGTTACTTCACAGACCAGCCGGGTTTGTACTGTGAACTTGATGCTGGGTTCACGTTATGTTCTGCATACCATGGATACGTTAGCTGTATGGGAAAAGGGGTTCAAGTCAGCCAGGAAATCAGGGAATTTCTGAATTCTTTAGGGAAGAGGAAAAACAGATGTGTTAACAGCACCATTGCTGGCAGTTCAATGTAAATAGAATACAACACAGTAAGTTTATACCTTGTTAAACAGCTAAGTTAGTGTTTTCATGTTTCCATGTACTGTATCAGTTGTGACTACAGGGCGAGCAGTTGGAGTAACTGTTTTGGAATATGTGAACACTGCACATGAATGCAGCACGAGAATACTCTGTATGTTGCGTTTACTGATGTTTGATCACCTCTGGGTATTGAAGTAAAGTTTTTCCGACAGTAACCTTTCCCTGACATTTAGAGCAGCATACGAAAAAGATAATATTGAATATGAATATGAAATTGAATATGTAATCTTTCTGGAAAAATAGTGCTGACATATTGGTTTCCCCACTGTCCTCTAGGTCCTACCTGGACATGCTGAAGGTCATCATGTTTAGCTATCTGTTCTGGTTTGTCCTCACCATCATCTTCATCACGGGGACCACGCGCATCAGTGTCTTCTGTATGGGCTACCTGGTAGCCTGCTTCTACTTCCTGCTATTTGGTGGTGAGCTGTTGCTCAAACCAATCAAAAAGATCCTTCACTACTGGGACTTCCTGATCGCCTACAACATCTTTGTTATCACCATGAAGAACGTTTTGTCTGTGAGTAGTCTCAAATTGTAAATCAAGATCAGTTAATTACTGTTACTACATGATAGACAAATCCTGACAAAGAATATTTAGATTTTAGTCAGAATCTATTGCCAAGTAGGTTTTCACATGCAAGGCATTTGCTTTGGTGTATTGGAGCATTCAGTGTCAGTGGGGGTCCCGGGTCTTGTTAATAAGGCCAGCTGCGGGCGCCCGGATAGCTCAGTTGGTAGAGCGGGCGCCCATATATAGAGGCTTACTCCTTGACGCAGCGGCTGCGGGTTCGACTCCGACCCGCCGCCCTTTGCTGCATGTCATTCCCCCCTCTCTCCCCTTTCATGTCTTCAGCTGTCCTGTCAAATAATGCCCAAAAAATAATCTTAAAAAAATAATAATAATAAGGCCAGCTGCAGATAGAAAGAAACAGTTTTTCTTTTTTTTTTTCTGGCGTGAGGTTTTGGACTGCAGCTTTTCACAGCCCCACTGCCACAGGGGAGGGGTTCAAAGAATTTGTGTCTTTTGTTTTGTTTGTTTGTGTGTATTTTAGGATACACAGCACATAGTGACACTGCATGTGTGTTAAGTGCAATCAAAGATGTTTTCAAAGATACCTAAGAAAAAATAATTATGATGTATAAAATAAGTTATTGTATTTAAGTATATAAAGGATTCTTGCTTTTAGATCCTGGCTTGTGGCTACATTAACTCTCTGATTGAGAACCAGTGCTGGTTGATCCAGTTGTTCAGTCTGGCCTGCACCATCAAAGAATACACCATCAACGTCAGCAAAGAAAACGCGAGTGAGTGAACTCAACATTTTACTTCTTTGTGCATCTTATGATTGACAATTCATTTCACAAGAAGGTGAGAGATCCCCTTTAATATTTGTAGGAACATAAATCCCCATTTTGGCTACAACTACTAGTCATACTGTACATAGCATTTCGGTGCAATTTGCTGTTTTAGATTGTGTTTTCTAAAAGTGTGTTTTCCCAAAAAGCTGAAATTAAACCTACAGTTTTGTTTATTTTTTAGGCCGATCTTTCAGGGCTAATTTAGTTCAGTGCTTTGTGTTAATCTTACTGGAATTGCAGTGGATACAAAACACTGCCCCAATACTCAGTGAAACAGTAAGATTTATGCAGAAAATACTAATAACAGTCTACTTTAATATACTTGAGAATATACACTCATAAATGTCCTCACTTTCACCTGTCATTAGAGCTGTGTGACATGCCCAGCAACGAGGCCGGGATTATCTGGGACAGTATCTGCTTTGCCTTCCTGTTGCTGCAGAGACGAGTCTTCATGAGCTACTACTTCCTCCATGTGGTGGCTGATATCAGAGCATCGCAGATCCTCGCGTGCAGGTACACCGATTAGGATAAGATGGCCTGCTGCATAGGGATGCTGTTACTTTTCCTTCCATTACATGTGAAAAAGTCTGCTGTGAAAAAGGTCTATGAATCGGATTTATTTGAGAATGCTAAAGACATGTGCTCCTCGATGCTATAAGGCCTAAGGTTTGTCAGATTTATTCAGTAAGGAAATAATTGGCTGAATTCCAAATCGCTAACTTTTTCATTTTACTTTTAGTATGTACTTCCGCTGCCCTTACAAAGTACATAATGTTGCCTGCAGTATGCATACAATTGGGACATACTACTTATTCATAACATTCCGCCTTGAACTTTGACCCTCTTGCACATATATGCTGCGCAAAGGATTGTGGGTCAGAATAGTCAGAAAAGCATGCTGGCTTGCATGCCGGATGCAGGATGACATTCTTCCTATCCACAATTGTCATTGCAGATAATCACGTCATTCTTCCAAGGAAAAATTACATCACTTTTGCCATTCATGTGTATTGACCTTTCAATTTCAGATATGCACAACATCATTCTTTCTATCCAGAATGAACATTCTAGATATCTACTAGAATGAACAGATATCTACAATCCAATTGTTACCAGTCGTTATTTTAATTTTAGATATCCAATAAGAATAAATAGTTGTGAATTTGTGAATATCTGCAATTGCATTGTTTCTAGTCATATTTCTAATTGTAGATATCTGAAATTGCATTTGTACTAGCCTTAATGCCAATTTGGATATTGTTACATGTGTACTAATTTGTGCTAATTCAAAATTACATTAAATAGTAAAGTAGGATCAAACCTTCACACTCTGACACTGGATGTTTTGAATATTTGATTGTGTTTCAGAGGGGCGGAGCTTTTCCAGGCCACAATAGTGAAGGCGGTGAGAGCCAGATTAGAGGAGGAGCGCAAATCTGTGGAGCAGCTGAAGAGACAGTGAGACTCTAAGCATTTGACTACATTTGACTTCATGTGATGTAATGTTGTGGTTTGTGTGTACAATATGCAATACTAGGGGAAGCTTTGACCGTTAAATTTAGGTATTGCCCAAGACTTGGAATTACCTTTTAACATTTAAACATTTACATACACATAGTTGTCTTCCTCTGGACTAGATTGGACGTTTATTTAGAAGTACTCCAGGACCAATTCAGATACAAGTTATGTCTGAAAGAGGCCAAATTTGTTGTAAATAGGGCATTTATTTAGGACTACTTTCAGATCGATTAATGCACACTTGGTTTTGGTCTTTTCATGGGATTTTTTTTACGATAGGAAAAATATACAATTTAGTTACACTAAAACATAACTAAGTATATATGATTGAAAAAGCCATTTAAAATCTGTTCTGTATTAAAAGGAACTCCTAGCTCAGTCTTTACTGTTTCCAGGAAGCCATCGCTCAGTATATCATACTACATAAGGTCATAATGTATTTCCACCACTTACAGCTACCTAAGGAGATACTCATTAGCTCTGATAATATCCACTCACCTGCTCTAATGAGCACTCCACTGTTTCACAACGTACAGAGTAATTTCCATATGAAGCTTGGAGATATTTATGGTCAGTCTGGTATGCCGTCCTCTGTGTCGATACCTTGTGTCTCTTCACTGCCTCTCTGATCTAATCAGGATGGAGCGCATTAAGGTGAGGCAGCAAAAGTTTAAGAGGGGCAAGGAGAAGATGCTAAGCATGGCGCAGGAGTCTGGAGACGGACAGACCCTCGTCCAGCCCGAGGAGGATGATGATGATGATGGTATGACGAAGGCTTGCCGGGGCCTCTCCTGGTTCAGTCAATGTTAGAAAAGTTGGTGTTGATGTTATATGTTTGCCAGTAGTGCTCAAAGAAGATAGGTGAGAGTGAATAATGACTGAATTAATTAACATATGTTGTGTAATCATGTATTTGCATTAGTATTTGTTCTAAAAGAAAAGCTTAATAGAGTAAAATATGCCTTGAGTTTGCAGAATAATTCATTTTCTTATGAAATGTTGCATTGATGTATTTGTGAAATTTTAGGAGCACAGGGAACGAAAGCCAAGACCAATAAAAAGCAGTGGTGGAGGCCGTGGGTTGACCATGCTTCCAGTAGGTTGACCCCCCAACCCTCTTTTTCTCTTCCTCCACTCTGATTGGCCCTTGTGTCCTTGACCAGAACGCTGAGGATTCCCATACTGCCCCTGGGCTCTGAAGGCACTAACACACATTAGACTTGCTCCATCCAGACTTTAGTCCTTTTCTGTCTCTATTTAAGGGCTCTTGTTACTGCCTGTAGCTCTCCTGTACGCTATGTGTGGAGAGGCACTTCTGTTTCAAGATGATCTATAAAACCGTGTCAGTATCGGTGCAGAGCAGGGTTGCCTTAAATAGACATGATGAGACATTAAGGCAAGAGAAAATGTCTAATGTCTGGAGGAGGATGTCTGTTTGTACTTGACATTGTTTAAAACGTAATTATCAGTCTCCCCTAAAGAGCCCACAGTAGAGAATCACTCTGTTGTAAAACATTTTCATGCAAAGACATGAAGTCGACTCGCCTTTATTCTCAGTACTGGAATAAAGGATGAAGGGTTTGTTCATTCTTTGCCTGTAGACATGATTACCAAACAGGCGAAAATAAAACGGCAAGAACAATTGGACCAGTGATCGAACATATACAATGACAACCTTTAAAGTCTCTTTGTGGAATAAAAAAAAAAAAAACAGCATCTTTCTGAGTTAATACAGTGGTCGCCTGTTTGGTTTGAACTCATGTCTCATGTTGTACTCCACCCCCACATGACATTTTCAAATTATTTCTCCATTTTATCTCTTTGTCATTTAATGTTTCATCTCCATATCCCAGCATCCTCCCTCACTTCCCGCCCACTGCGGTTCTGTTCAAGGACATAAGTCAGCCTTGTCTAACCCATTGCTTCTAACACTTAATTACTGTAGACAGGAGTCACTTGCTCTGTCGAATAGCTTAAACTAAAGACTGTGCTTACTGGAATAAGTGTCTTTAATAGACAATATTCATTGTGCTTTGTGCTCAGTTATATCAGCCATATTTACATTTGTATGTGTTTTCTGCATTTTCAGTTTCATCTTGTCATGTATCTGATGCTTTTAAATGTGTGTCTATATCACTTACTGTAGACTCAGTTAAATGTTTAATATGTAGCGAATTACATATGATTTGACGGTAAGTGGTTTGATTTTCCTGCCTCTTCCTTTCAGCAAGGGAACCTTCTAACGTCATTTTAATGTTGATGAAAAAGTGATGAATGACTTCGGCCTGTTTGACTGAATGTAACTAAACTTTACCATCTGCCCCTTCAGTGGTTAGAAGTGGAGACTATTACTTGTTTGAAACTGACAGTGAGGAGGAAGAGGAGGAGGAGGAGAAAAAAGATGAGGAACAGCCAAAGAATTCGGCTTTTCAGGTGACTTCCACTATTGGTTAATTTTTCCATCACTTTCAGCGTGAAACAAGATTTTAATTCTGTCAGTTATTTAATCAATTGATTACATGTTTTTATTATTGATGAGGATGTTGCATTAAGCAGAGGTAAAGAATAACATAGTCAAGTTTTACTCAAGTAATGTACGGTTTTGATGTATGGAAATATTGGAATTTTTTACTCCAAGTAAAAGTGCTTATTCTGCAGTTATTGTTATATTAACATGTAAACGTATCAGCAGAAATGTACTGTTATAGCTAGTCGAGGTGGAGCTACTTTTTTATTTATTTTTTTCAACTTTTTTTATTTGAATTTTAAATTTTAACAAGTGAGCACAGTGAACAAAGTGAACACAGCATAGTTGAACTGATATGTCACTTCCCCTCAAGTCCCCTACCCACCCGCAAATCAACCCAGTACACGTCCAAAACGTGGACAAACACACAGACCCATGCACACTGACAGAAACACACTGGTAAGGACACACAACATCCAAAAGATAAAAGTAAAAAAGATAGACAAATTAAAAGAGATAGAGAGGAGAGAAAACAAAAGTTGGGTAGTCCAGTGGTTCCACACCTAGGGGTCGGGCCCCTTCAAAGGATCACAAGATAAATCTGAGGGATCGTGAGTTAATAATGGGAGAGGAAAGAAGAAAAAAGGTCTGATACACAAGTTTGTATTCATTTTTGTTACTTTTCTCTAATCTTTGCTTTGTGGTTTACCTCTTTTGGCCCCAAACTGATATTTAAATTAAACCATCTGAGAAATTTAGAAGTGAAGTGAAGAAGAGAAGTTTTGTCTCTTTGGTGAAACAGCTAACAACTTTTTCTATTTTATAAGCTTATCATGTTTTTTTTTAATGTAAAATCTTAATCTAAAAAGTAACTCTTAACTGCAGATAAATGTAGTGGAGTAAAAAATACAATATTTCCTTCTGAAATGTAGTGAAGTTTCAAGTGAGAGTAAATGTACAAAGTTACTTTCCACCAAAGACTGTTTCTGATGGTTATAGTTACAGTACTATCATGCAGATTGGAATTTTATATGATAAACATTCAATAAACTAATAGAATAGGATGCATTGCTTGCACAAAATATCGCTAAGACAAACATTTCTTGTTTGAACCTTACATACTAATGTAAATGTTTTATCTATTATAAAAAAAATGTTAACAGACTTTAACGTTTTACTTTGTGATATTGCTATTTTTACGAAGGATTGAACGTTTTGAATACTAACATTCAGGAGAATGTGATAACAAATCCCTTGATCCTCATCTGCACCTGGACTACATAATCCTCTCTTGTTCACTGTCTCCTAACACATTTAATCTCTGTTGTTTTTAATAATATGAAATTATTTTCTACTAACCCTCTCTCACTCTGTTGTCTCTCTGTAGCGAGCTATTGGGAAGTTTCTCTCTGCTCTTCTGGCTTTGCCCAAGTCTATCATTAAGCTGCCTAAAACTATACTGCAGTGTGTAGTCAAGGCAGGCAAGGTACTCACCACCAGAACTAATTAACACAGCTTGCTTTCTATAAACATCTGCCACTTTAAGTAACAATTAACGGCACAGCAAACTGCCTTTCCATGTTTGGTGTTCTGCTTCAACAGAATATTGAACATATTCACACACCACAGTGATAGATAAGTTAATCCATATCACAACGAGACTTATTTGGCATAAATTATCAAACGTAATGTTTTTACCTTTACTGTGCAAAACCACCTTAAATTGGTGTTTAATTTATCCTTTTGTTTGTTGTTGCTCTTGCATAACTGGCCTCAGTCACTCTTCTTCACATCCTTTCATCAAAACTAAACTCTGCTCTCCAGTTTCTTTATCACGCCTGGATCACAGACCCCAAAGCTGCCCTGAGGGCAAGAGGCAAAGAGAAACGCAAATTTTGGAAAAAATACACCAAAGGAGTTAGACACAGAAAAAGCAAGAAAGATGGTAAGCAAGTTCTAGAGACAAAAAACTCACATGAAACACACTTTAATGGGAATGAATTTCACGTTCTTTTGACCATAATGAGGTGTCTTTACTGCACTTCAACAGGTCATTTGACCATAGAGGTTGGTGAGCTCTCAGATGGGCAAGAAAAAGGAGAGGAGGACAAGAAGTCTGGTGGTCCAGGTTGGTTTCTCCTCAAGAAAATAGTTTTATAAAATATTTGAAAGAAATGATTGATTTGATTTTTTTAATGATGTTAAGTTCCTCCTTGTGAGTCTGAACCTGCTCTAATGTTGGACTAGAGATTCTGAATCTGGAATATAATCATAAAGAACCTTCTTACAGTGTTAATCACTCTTGTATTTGTTTTTACTTTCTTTCATTGTCTGTGAATATTTGCCATTAGGAGCCACCATTTCAAGTTCTTTAGCTCAACCTAAAAAGTTTAATTAATGTGAATGTTTTTGTGTTGTATGCCTTCCCTCAGACAACATCATCAAGCGGGTGTTCAACATCATAAAGTTCACCTGGATGCTCTTCCAGACGACAGTGGACAGCTTCACCAAGTGGATGAATGACATGTGCAGAGAGTATATCGACATCTCCACTGTGCTGCGTATAGAGCGCTGCATGCTCACCAGAGAGGTCAAAAAGGTACCAAGAGCCTCTATGTCTACTTTTGACAAGCAGAAAAGGACTTACCTTAGATTTAAAACCAAAAATATATATATTTTTTTAGCAATTTATAAGCAAATTTAAGTACTTAAATGTGATTAAGAGGACCAGTGAATGATCAACTCCTCTCCCACCAGGGCAATTTGCCGTCCAGAGAGAGTATCCACGTCTACTACCAGAAGGCCATGAGGCTCAACATGTCTAGACAGGCTAGTTTGGATCAGCTAAGTGAGGACGAGTCAGCCTCGGGCTCCAACAGGGTCCGGAGAAGGCGAAGAGGCTACCCCATGGAGAGCCAGGACTCCACAGCATCCAGAGACAGCATATCCAGGTACACGCAGCCTCAGCAATGCAACATGGGAGACCAAATGAGTCCCCATCATGAAATGTTTTTAGGGAGTGTTCAACAGTGGTGACAGAGATAACAAAAGAATAGATTTTAGCTTCATGACATCTTTCTGCCTCCTTTTTCCTCTTAGGTAGTGCATTTAGAAAAGTAACCTTTCACTGCACAGAAATAAGACATTTGGTGTTTTTTTAGGTCTGAAATGTGAATTAAGGAATTAAAACCCATATACTTTATCACTTTACTGCAGGAAAAATGTCGTATTATTGATATATGCCCTTTAATGATCACTTGTTGCTCCACATGTAGATACATTTGTGGTACAGGTGTTTCCAATTCATTTTTTTCTTACTTAACCTCTTATGCTATCTGGACATGCAGATAGTTTTTGGTTTTATTTATCCAGGTTTTGAGTTATGGCATTTAAAATTACATTTAAAGATTTTCAACAACATTTGTGAACAGTTTTATTGGAACTACTTTCTGCAGAAGAAATAGTCCCCATATCGTGTTGTGTGGATTATCCAGGGTAACAGATGCATTGTTTATGGAATAAGACAGTTGCTATTGATTTTCTTTAGATGCCATTGTCAAAGTTGTGAACACCACAAAAATATTCCATTCACCTCCACTGTATTGGATGTGAAATTCTCAAATACATATTTGTTAAGCCCTTGGCCAGTAACACCAAAACCCTCTGCATGGCTAGATTCCTTTAAAGAAAGGTGAGATAATGAATTTTTTTGGGTGAACCAACCCTTTAAGGAGGCTATTGCTAGCATTGTTCAATAATATCACATTCAGCCATTTCATTGTCATTCTTTGCTGCATCTCATACTTTTAAAGTAAGAAGTAAACACAAAGATCATTTCCCTGCTCATTTTTAATGTTAAGTTTGGGTTAAATGCTTTTATTACACAGTATATGGGGAATCCTCTGTCTGTGTGACCTAACATAGATCCCACCTCATTCTTCTCACTTATCATTCCATGTGTCACTCTCACCACCTCTCAGTGCCTTCACCGAGGCTACCACACTGTTTTCCCGTCAATCCACCCTGGAAGACCTGGATGGAATGCCAGAGTGCATTCCCAAAACCAGTGAGCGTGCCAGGCCCAAACTGCGTAAGATGTGCGGCTTGGACGTGTCCAATTCATCAGTGGACAGCTGCAGCAGCTTCATGTCCAGGTGCCTGGCCTCTGCATCACCCATATACACACACACACACCTGTGTTTCTTATCATTATCACTGACATGAACAAGATCATTGCATCTCCTGACTCCTGTTTTATCAAAAGATTTCTCTAAATCCTTTTTTTATTTTTAACTTCTGCTGTATCATTGCCTGACTTTTCCATAACCGTTTTGTTTACTACACCTGTCAAGAACCCAGAGATAACCAGGAAAATGCAAAAACGAAAAACATGCCCTCATCCATGGATAGGGTGTGGCATAAAAAAATCCAGTTCCAGACAATCTAATGGATGCTTAGAAATAAAAAAAGGCTTTAATAAATATAGGTTGGTACATTATAACAATGCATATCGGCACACCTGGCACCCTGAGGAAGTGCAAGGGAGCAGATTGGGAAACTGGGAGGCTGATTCTATTTCAGACATCAAGTGTTTTTCATTTCCATGTGAACAGACAGACTTGAGTGCAGATTGACACAATTCCTACTGTTTTTGTCCCTGCAGTGAAACAACCCAGTGCGTCACACTCTACTCCAGACAGGGCACCACAGACACCATAGAAGAAGTGGATGATGAGCATGATCAAGGGGAAGACAAGCAGCAACGGGTTCCCTGGCAATCCCAACAGCTAGACGAGAGTGAGGGGGCAGAGGGCGGTGCCTGGAGTGATGGAGAACCCAGGGCGAAAGAGGAAAAGAAGGAGGAGGGTGATGGCCAGGTGGGACTGGAGGGTGAGGAGGTAGTAGAGGTACCCAAGGACCAGGAGGGAGAAAAGGGAGAAGAGGCTCCCTGGGAGTCTTTTGGTCCAGATGACGGCCCCTCTCTCAGGCTGGAGGAGGCAGAGTCTGCCCCTTCTGCCCAAGAAAAGGACTTCACCACTGAGAGTGAGGATGGGGGAGTACCGCAGGACTTCATGCAAACAGAGGGGCAACGAGGGCTGCGCTACACCCCTGATACAGATGCTTCTAAAACGTCTGACGCTGACGTGCCTCCCAGCTACAGCAAGGCCGTCAGCTTTGACCGTCTGGAACTTAGCGATGACGAGAGTGACATGGATAGGAGGAGGCGCATGGTTATGACCTCTGACAGCTGCTCAGACAGCAGGTCAGACATCATGTTGCCTTCTATGACCACTGAGCTGACCGCCAGCGAACTGCTGCTCAACAAGTAAGTCCAAAAACAACTAAAGCCTTATTAGCATGAAGCCTCACAGGAATCAGAATCAACGGTTAGCTGTCCACACGCTTTGCTGCAAATGTATCTTGATCATTTCCATTGAATGCCTTATCCTGTTGGAACTGGTATCTAGACATTTCAAAAGATCCTAGCCACACCATATATGTACACTGGTATTGTTGTATCTTGCACAGCAGCTTTAAAATTTCACTTCAAAATGTTGCACTTGTGAAACTGATGAGACAATGGGTCCGTGGGCTTGGACATGTTAAAGACCCCTCACCCCTCTTACCGAGGAGCAAGACTCCCAGACTGAAAGAGATAGTCGTTTTGTGTCTTTTTGGTCATTTTGTGTCTCTGTGGTCATTCTGCATCTCTGTGGTTGTTTTGCATCTCTTTGTGTTCATCTTGAATCTCTTTGTGGTCTTTTTGCATCTCTTTGTGTCTGTTCAGGATGTTTTATGATGAGGAGCTGGAGCAGTCAGATAGATTCTACCAAAAGCAGCCTCTGATCCTCCAGCTCTGCTACGGTCTCTACAACATGCTGGTGGCCCACTCAGAGATGGTGTGCTACCTGGTCATCATCATCAACCACATGGTATCGGCCTCCTGCGCCACCCTGGTCCTTCCCATCACCATCTTCCTCTGGGCCATGCTGTCAGTCCCCAGGCCCAGCAAGCGCTACTGGATGACTGCCATCGTCTATACTGAGGTACAGTCAGATACAAAGATGTCCAAAACATCAGACGATCAATCAAATTGGCAGGTGGTATTATTTTGTCAACCATTAGATTTTGTTGCTGGTTGTCCTACAATAAGTCAATTTTTCATTAGTGTTGGTGACAATGTGGTGGAAATTGCTAATTTTAATGCACAGATAAGATAAGAGGGATATAATTGCATTGTAGTATAAGAGAAATAATTTTATTGATTTTTACAAACAGTATCTTTTATGTTTCATTGGTAAACTTTGACATAATCCCGACAGCTTCACTGACACACATTTTGCTTTCCCTCCAGGTCACCATCGTCGTCAAGTACTTCTTCCAGTTTGGCTTCTTCCCCTTCAACCAGAACCTAATAAATAAGAATAGACCTTATCACCCTCCCAACATCATTGGTGTGGAGAAGAAAGATGGTTACGTCCACTACGACCTGGTCCAGTTACTGGCTCTCTTCTTCCACAGATCCATTCTGAAGGTTCCTGCAAACCTGCATTATTTAGTGACATTTACTAAAAAGATTACAGTTCCCAGCTGTCTTTATTTTTTTCAGCTTTTTTAGTAGACATTTTAGATTTTAGAATTTATTTAGTTTTAAAGATTTATCTCTTAGAAACAAGTAAAAACAAATGAGCTTGGGGATCAGTGCCACAGACCGGTTGAGGAAGTTAGAAAGTGTTGTGAGATGGACTCACGCATTGTCTGTTTTGGTCTTCTTATGCGATTTGTTGAAAATAAGAAAAATCTAGAAAATTGTCAACTTTATCTGTTAAACACATCCAGGCTGTTAGTGCTTCCCATAGATAAAATTGTTGTAGGAAGCCTATATATTTCTCAAAAATATACTTAATTCCCTGTGTTGATATATTAAATATCTTGAAATGTATTTATAATGATAACACAAAATTACAATAATATACATCATCTGTCAAGTGCATTATTGGGTGTGGTTGAAAAAAAACTCTAAAATATCATGGGGTTAAATAAAACTCCAGCTAATTGCAACACCTTAGTGCCTTAATGAATAATTATGAATTAATTCACAGAAAACTAAAAATAATGCAAAGTTTGCAAAGAAAATTACATTTCTCTGATTGATTATGTATATGTGGTCATGGAGGAAGCCCTGGTATATTAGCTTGTAGCAACACACTGGCAACAACAAGCTGGCTGATATTCAGTATTTAATAAAAGGCCAGTATTGACCCAAATTTAGATGTTGCGTGACCCTGCAGCAAAGAGATTGAATTTTGCTAGAACATTTCTCTCAATTGTTTCTGGCAGTTTTCCTTCTTTCTCAACAAATGAAAGACACTCTGCAGAGTGCACTGTTAGCCCTTCATGGGACAAACACTGTGACTGTGATTGTTTTGGATGTACTGTGAAATGTCTGAATGCAACTGCACTCCCTGTACCAGATTTTTAATTAATCTGTGTGTAAAATTTGACATGGTCTTGCATTTTTCCCTTTTCTTTCCATCTCTAGTGCCATGGTCTTTGGGATGATGAGGAACCCAAAGAAAGGAGAGAGCCCTCTCGTCAGAGCGAGTCAGAGGACGAGGGAAAAGACAAGGAGGAGAGTGAGAAGGGGTCTGAACACGCCTCCTCACTGATCAGTGATGGGAGAGGCTCCACTCACACCTTGAGATCCATAAACTTTGGGACTTCCATTGATTCAGAACACGTCCAGGTGCACTACCCGCAGCAGCAGACCTACCAGCGTCGCAAGAGCTCCAGCGGAGGCTCGCACATTTCTCACCGATCTCTCCACTCTTCTGCAAGGTCTAAGAGAGGTGAAGATCCTTATCTATTGTCTATTTCCTACTACTAACTAGACAACAGGTTCAAAACATTAAAAGTGGGAAAGTCAACAATTAACACTCTTCCTGAGAGTAATGTGTAATTTTGTAGTAAGCATAACTGTTACTGTTCTAACAATAATAATCATAACAACAACAATAAATAGAAGGAATCCTCTGGGCTTGTGTCACAAAAAACATGTCTAGCCTTCACCCTTGGATTAGGTCTTTGTGTTTGTGGATCTCGCCTTATCTCAGGCAGTGACTCAACGCCTCGTCATGGTTCATTTACAGCTCAAAATGTAAATTGTTTCCACAGGAAGTACCACTTCCCACAACAGCAGCCACAAGGACGGCAGCGAGGCCAGCGTCCATCAGAAGACCCGCAAACAGATGATCATGGAGAAGTTGATGGAGCAGCTCCTTAAAGGAAAAGCTTTCATCATAAAGCGGTACAATGAAGCGTAGCTGGTTAATAAAAGTTGAAGCAGTTGTGTTTTTTGTGTCCACTCACGGCTTTACTGGCCAGCAGTCATAACTATGATTATATACGAAATAATGTAACTTCATGAGGACATTGATGAGAACAGTGCTCAGCAAGTATTCTAGACAAATATTGGAAAATCATATTAGTCATACAGCAGCTAAAACCTTTCAATGGTCTAAATTTAGACCTTTAATTAGAGCATTCCCGTTAGGCCAGTCAGTGTAATTTTTGTAAGTGCTGCGACAGACGATCAAAACATGATGACATTACTGTTCTAAATTGAATCACAATGGTGAAAGTGGTTTCTGAGATATTATGTCTACAACAGTAACTGATACACATAAAGAAGATATTTTCAATCATTAAGGTTTTCTCAAAATAAGACCAGTGGTGTCTGACAACACACATGCATTTATTTAACCTTTTAAACCTGTCCTTATCAGAAGAAAATATGCAATAAAAGCCTAATAAACAGAAATGCAATTATATAACCACAAGTAACATTTCTAATACAAAGATTTAATCCTAAAAACAACCTAAATGGTGCCTTAAAACAGAGGTTCTCCATTTTTTTTCAGCCAAGGAACCCTTACAAGATAGAGAGAGAGAGAGAGACCCCTTAGAAGAACAACACAAAGAAATTAGACATGAATTATTTTTTTTTAAGATAATTTTTTGGGGCTTTTCCCTTTATTTGAAAGTGACAGTAGATAGACAGGAAAGGTGGGAGAGAGATGGTGGAAGCAAAGGGCCACAGGTTGGACTCGAACCCAGGCCGCTGCAGAGGACTCATCCTACATGGGGCGCACGCTCTTACTGGGTGAGCTAGAGGTCGCCCCAGAAATTAGACATGTATTAAACATATTTCCAGATTATAAATTATATATTTGTTAGATCAAAAAATAATCTATGAACTATTATAGATTTAAAGTAGGGCTGTCAAAATAACGCGTTCATTTTGATTAATTAATCTGAGAAAAAATAACGCGTTAAAAAAAATAACGCAGATTAATCCATTCCAGCCGTTCTAGCCACCATTGGACTGTAAAATAATAAGACCTGGGAACGAAGAGCATAGCTGTTGACAGATTTTACAGACCGTTTTATTGTTTAGGTGAGGGATTACAGCAACAGCAAGACCCACCTGGACCACTTTCACCTGTTTCTTTACTTATAATAACATTGTTTCTTTTTACTTCTTTGTAGGTTCATGGAGATCTACCTTCCTATGAGGCAGTTCTTCTATAACTTGATCCACCCAGAATACAGCGCAGTCACAGATGTCTATGTGCTGATGTTCCTCGCTGACACGGTC
Source organism: Sander lucioperca (assembly GCF_008315115.2). Classification (NCBI taxonomy): domain Eukaryota; kingdom Metazoa; phylum Chordata; class Actinopteri; order Perciformes; family Percidae; genus Sander; species Sander lucioperca. The sequence continues at coordinate 4,619,965 of NC_050181.1, forward strand.
GACTTCATCATCATTGTGTTTGGATTCTGGGCATTTGGTGTAAGTTTTAAAATAATATTTAGATCCATAAACAAAATCACTTCTGACAAAGTTAATATTTATTTACATCCCTTCTAGAAACACTCGGCTGCAGACATTACATCGTCCCTGTCGGAGGATCAAGTGCCGGGACCTTTCCTGGTCATGGTCCTGATCCAGTTTGGGACCATGGTGGTGGACCGGGCGCTCTACCTCAGAAAGTCTGTCATGGGCAAGGTGATCTTCCAGGTCATCCTGGTCTTTGGCATCCACTTTTGGATGTTCTTTATCCTGCCAGGAGTCACAGATAAGTAAGAACTCACATTTACGTCACATTAAATATGTTCTATATTTCATCTAAAGTCAATAAGTGTCCTTATTAATTCGATTAAAGTTCAATATTTAAGGTGCCTGGGGACAATATCCTGGGTTTAAAATATGGCTTAGTGTCTTTGGTGCATGCTTTTAATTTGTGTTTTCTGTCTGTTACTATTCAAATAAAGAAAACCATGTTTAAAAGATGTTCTGAAATCGTTAGATTTTGAATATTTTACAGCTGAAAGGATTTTAGTTCTTTGCCATCAATAATATTTGTGCTGTCTATAAATGAAATACAAAGAACCAAACTACTTCATTCTTCAATTTTACAAACTGTCTCGCTTGTCTTCCCCTTTGTAGGCGTTTCAGCGAGAACATGGTTGCTCAGATGTGGTATTTTGTCAAGTGCATCTACTTCGGGCTGTCAGCCTATCAGATCCGCTGTGGTTATCCCACCCGCGTTTTGGGAAACTTCCTCACCAAGAGCTACAATTATGTCAACCTCTTCCTGTTTCAAGGGTGAGTTACCCTGGGAAAGTATCATTTCTTCCAGCTGGGCAAACAGGTCCAAGGCTCTGTTCATGTCAGGGGTTGATAACTAGCTGCTGTTGCAAGAATGGAAGGAGACAGACAAAGACTACACCTGGAGTAGTTTATTTAAAAAATGTGAAAACAAGATATTTATTAAGTGTCTTTTGGGCATCTCCGTTGGTATATTCATTGGTATATTCATGGTCCCATATTGTAAAAAGTGAGATTATAAACCAGGTCAAGGTGCTATACTTAGAAAATTAATATAATATGTATATGTATTGTATGTATTTAATTTATTCATACATAATGAAAATAATTAGTTGCAAACCTGGTCATACCATGTGTATGTTATGTAATGCTTAGAATTAATTTAATGAATTTTAGATTTGGAAACTACACCTCCAGTTTCTAGATTATTAGTTTTCTGTTAAAGTAAAAAGAAGTTATCTCCAACATATATGACATTATTTTGGTTTCATGAATAGCACAGACCATTGTGCTTTCTACCAGTTTTAACCAGCTTTGTGCTTGAACTTCTCCAGACTATTTGTGCACTAGAGGTCTGGCTATGCATGTAAGGGCTGTTAACTGATATTAATGTTAACATTTGTAGTGGTCGCCAATAGCTGTTAGTGTTGTTAGTGGAGATCTGAGATCAGTTGCAATGTATGTATGTATGTATGTATGTATGTATGTATATATATATGTATATATATATATATATATATATATGTGTGTGTATATATATATATGTATATATATATATATATATGTATGTATATATATATATGTATGTATGTATGTATGTATGTATATATATATATATATATATATATATATATATATATATATATATATATATATGTATATATATATATGTATATATATGTATATATATATATATATGTATATATATATATATGTATATATATATATATATATATGTATATATATGTATATATATATATATATATATATATATATATATATATACATATATGTATATATATGTATATATATATGTGTATGTATGTATATATATATATATATATATATATATATATATATATATATATATATATGTATATGTATGTATATATATATATGTATATATATATGTATGTATGTGTATATATATATGTATATATATATATATGTATGTGTGTGTGTGTGTGTGTGTGTGTGTGTGTGTGTAAAGAATATTAGTGCTCAAAAACACACAATGTTTTTTTCTGATTTAATATTATAAATACTTAAATTTTTACGTGAAAACATGTTTAGCAATGACCAAAACGTGGGCTAAAGCCATAGTTTATATTATTAGGCCTGCCCTTAAGAACAAAATTAACAAATTCTCTGTGCCCTGGTGCGCGTGCGACCCATGTGCCGGGGCTCAGTCCTTGCCGAAGTGGCCACGGGTTCGGTTCTGGCCCATGGCCCTTTCCTGCATGTTATTTCCCTCTCTCTCCCACTTTCCTATCTTAAGCTATCCTGTTAAATAAAGGAAATAAAAGACAAAAAATTAGTCTTTAAATAAAAAATAAAAAAAACTTAACAAATTAATGAGCAACATTTTCTTAAAGATTTCTAAAGATATTGAATCTGATTTCATTTTCGTCTCGTATTTTGCCAGAATAACTTTTTCGTTTTAACGTTTTGTTTTTTATGATTTTTTATTATTTTTATATTTTTGAACATAGAACATACAGAACAAACAACTACAATCAAACAAGAACCAAAACCCTCTCCCACCCCCACCCTCTGCGGTCTCGGGGAATTTGTCTGTTGTTTGTAGTTTCCGTCTGGTGCCATTCCTGACGGAGCTGCGAGCCGTGATGGACTGGGTTTGGACTGACACCTCGCTGTCTCTGTCCAGCTGGATCTGTGTGGAGGACATCTATGCTCACATCTTTATCCTGAAATGCTGGAGAGAGTCTGAAAAGGTGTTTATCATTGTGGCATCAGTCTAGTGTGAGAAGAAGAATCACTTTCAGAGCCAATGTCTGTCATGTTGGAATTCATGCTGAAATGTACTTTTGTGATGTGTTGAAGTGGATCTTTTTTTCTTATTATTCGAAGATTAGCTGGGCTCTCACTTTCTGCAATGAGCTGCATATTAGATAACAAGGCTATATTTTGTCTGTATAGTAAATAATGCACTCTTGCAGTCAGGGTCAGTCTGCAAGTACCTCCTGTCCTGAAAGTATTTGTTTTTTACTTGTATAACCCTGATCCAATTAATTACCTAATTCCAATGGATTTACAAAAAATAGTCCAGGCATAGAAAACATGTATCCATTAGCCTTGCATCAGATCTGCTTGAGTTAATATAGAACAAAGTTAAATGAGGACAGCCTTCGGAAAAACGGCACTGTAATGTAAGAACAACAGCTGTTTTGTCCTGCATCCAGGTCAAATAATACATCTTACTGTCCTCTATCGCATCCTTCTGCAGAGGTATCCCCAGCCGCGAGGCCAGAAGAAGAAGAAGGTGGTGAAGTACGGGATGGGAGGGATGATTGTAGCGCTGCTGATCTGTATCGTCTGGTTCCCGCTGCTCTTCATGTCCCTCGTTAAGTCTGTAGCTGGAGTCACCAACACGCCGCTGGATGTGTCTTTTGGAATCACCCTGGCTGGCTTTCAGGTGTGGTCATCAAATTAGCCAAAGCAATCTTGCCAAGTGCTTTACTGAGAAACTTTACCCAAACCCAAATCCTTTTGAAATGAGTGTAGAGTTCAAGTAGATCTTGATGAAGTAAATAAATCTGTGATTCATTCTCGGGTAAGGCCAAGTCTGTATTTGAATGTCTTGAAGTGGCACTTTATCAGTTTGTGTGATTTCTGGGAGAGGGAAGCCAGAGGATTGTGATTATATTTTCTAGGTTGTGTGAGTGTGCCGGCTGCAGGGTTTAATGTTTGATTGTATATTTACTCACAGCCCATCTTCACCATGAGTGCTCAGCAAAAACAACTGCAGGATGTGACACCAGTTGAATATGAAACGTTTATGAAGCATTATATAAATAACGATGTAAGTACAAAAAAATAATAATACAAATAGAAGATGTCAGTTGTTGTCTGTCTGTCTGTCTTTTTGTCAGTTGTATACTTAGTTAATTAACTAGTTGATTCTGCTCAAAGTTAACAAAGGAAAACAAAGTGTTGGAAAAGTTAAACGTTTGACCTGATGCTGGCAAAGTTATTACCATTCATCCTTTGAAGAACATGAAGGTCTGTACCAAATTGAATGTTAGTCCATGCAATAGTTGTCGAGATACAGCAGAGGAAAAGCCAAGGAATTACAAAAGTCAATAGACTGTATCCTGTGGGGACAGTGAATGTATGGTCAACATGATTATGTCAATCCACCTAATCACTGTTGAGATATTTCACTCTGAACCAAAGTGTGGGACCAACCAACATTGCCCTGCTTAGAGGCATGCTGCTGTGTGGTTGAAGAATTCTACACATAGTGGCTTTAACCTTTTAAATAATGTTCCTATGTGGTTTTGTGCTGCGGTTAGGACGCCTTGCAGTGGCTGGAGGGCTACATGCCAGCGGACCTGATCATTGCAGAGCTGAAAGGCAGCTCCAACTCTCTGTGGACCATCAGTCCACCAAGCAGAAAGAACCTCATAAATATGTTGGATAGCGAGGACGAATTCCCCATCACTGTGTCCTGGTCCGTGCAAAGGTACACCTCCCTCATTTTGTCCATTCACCATATATGCTTGTATCTGCCAATGTAACAAGAAAGTGGATGAATTATGACCTGTAGTCAGTGAGCATCACAAAGTACAACTAAAAAGGGGAAACAAGGGGATTCATGCCCCTCCCACTCAATGTAATATAAAATCATAAGACACATTATTTGATGACACTTTACCAGATCATGCCGAACATTTGGCTCATAGGATTACAAGACGTCTTAAAATCCAGTAACACATACAATCAGTTGCCCTAAAAAAAAGGTCCTGCAGGAGTATGAAGTGAATTGATGTTGTGAAAATGATTCGGTCGTGCAGTACTTTTTTTTTTTTTTTTTTTATAGGAGGCTGATACACAGACTGGTGTATGGCCAAATCAATTAATCATATACATGTAATAATCAATCAATATTTCAAGTAAAAAATGTATGCTTACAAACAGCTGCAAATTCATGAGGTGAAAAATCCTTTGAATTAATTTCTGTATGTTTTTCCTCTTGTTGTAAGAAACCCCTCTTTTGGTGCCAAGGCTGAAACAGCGTCAGGAAAACTAGGGACCGTTCTTGACTCAGAGACAAAGAAGGAGCTCATTGCGCTCCTAAATGGGACGACAAGCAACTCACACGTGTGAGTATATCAGCTGCTTACTCTCTTCTTTGCACTTTTCCAATGTGATGTGTTAATCAGAAGCTGTCAGTCACAGACAACATACTTTCCTCCTCTTTTTGACATGTTTTACCATACCATAATATAAAACCCAGAGTCTGTCGTTTAACAAAAAAAAGATATATTTTTTACTGTTATGCTCCAACATATTGAGAAACTAGGTAACATAATCAAACATAATGTTTTCTGCTGCAGTAACAGCCTCTCTTCCTTTGCAGGATCCTAAAAGAAATCTTCCCTCGTTTTATTCGAGCCCCCAGTGACTCAGATGCCAAGCCTGTTCATCATCTTTTAAAAGGTGAACGTTTCCATCTTTATTACTGTATAGATTGGAATGACTGTGACTTTTTGCATAGTTGTTACTTGATTTGGTGACAGCAAAGGAAACTCAAGAGCCTCTATTTAATATAAAAATTCCACTTTTCAGATTCATCTGGCAGGGGAAGAGGCCAAGAATTCGCTATAAAACTCTTCAACTAGCAAAAGATAAAGGAGGCCTCTCCCTCCCGAATATTAAGAATTACTACGAAGCGGTGCAAATAATTATTATAAAAATTAAAATTAAAATTAAAAATTATTATAATAATTTTAGTTAATATCTGCAACCCTTCTTATAAAGCAAAGTGGAAAGACATAGAATGTCGGATATCTAGTGAAATACCATTACAGGCAATCATTGGGGACAGTGGGTTGGTTGCCTGTCTAAAAGACATAAACCCATTAATAAAAATGTCACTTAAGATTTGGCACAGGGTCGTCAATGAAAACAAGGCCAAAGAACCATACTGGATCATATGGATTTAAACAGTGGGCCGATAAAGGGTTAATAAAACACTGTGACTATGAGAGGGGCACGCTGCGACAATTCCAGGATCTTAAAAATCAATTTGGTTTAACCAATCAGGATTTTTATAGATTTTTGCAACTTAGACATTACCTAGAGAAAATAACGAGAAAGGAAGAATTGCAACAAACTAATTTGGGTATAGTGAAGATATTTCTACTCGATTACAGGTCAGACCCTGAACGTGGAAACATATCAAAGATATATAAGGTGTTACAAGAGGTAGAGGGGAATGATACTGCATATATAAAGGAGAAATGGGAGAAGGAGAGTAACACCGTGATGCAGATGGAAATGTGGAGGGAATTAATTTCACAACAGTGGAAAAGTATATCTGCTCTGTCCTGGAGAGAATTTGGGTAGAAGAGTATAGTTAGGTTTTTTAGAGTTCTAGCTCAAAGGATTTCTCAGGGAGCAAGTACGTCCTGTTGGAGATCCTGTGGCGAGAATAAGGCAACACATTTTCATGTGTTTTGGGGCTGCCCGGGCCATTTCAAAATATTGGAAAGAAATTAAATTGACCATGGAGCAAATCATGAAAATAGTGATTCCATCAGAGTTCGTGACTCTATGTCTGGGATTAAGACCGGAGACTGTGAAGGGGTCTGAAAACAAATATATGTATAATATCCTATTACTAGCAAGTAAGAAAGCAATCACGAGGAAATGGTTGGTAAAAGATTCTCCTACAATCGAGGACTGGATCAAAGTGGTTCAGGATATTTTTATAATGGAGAAGCTAACATTCATTCTCAGGCTTGAACAAGATAAGTTTGAGAGCTACTGGAAAACCTGGATAAACTTTGTAACAGCTTTAAGGCAAGGTTCTGGGTAATGTGTTAAATCCCCCTAGTTTTTGACTCCACTCGTCTGGTTCAGTTTTCGTTCTTTGTTTCAGCAAATGGAGAATTATACATGTATACAGCAAACTATCTTACTTAATCTACAATTGTTATCATTTGTGTTGTTGATTTGCCATCGCAGTTATTGTCACCCCACTATAGGATATTATTTGCAGGAAAAATTTATGAATGAGGAAAGGTACATATGGAGCAGACAAATGTATTAATTCTATAGCTGTTATTGTCTATCTTACTCACTGCTGTATATTTACCTATTTTATTTATTCTATTTTTATTCTTGTAGTTATCACAACCACTTCTTATTTTTTGGAATCTTAAATTCCATACCAGTCCACAACTGGTATAGAGGTACTGTGATGTGAGAGAGTGTGGGTGCTTTTGTAATGATGTCAATTTTTCTTTCCTGATCAATGGCATGTATACAGACTTAAGAGCAGCATGTATATCTATATAATTCTCTTTAAATAAAAAGTAAAAAAAAAAAAAAAAATGAATGCATATCTGCACATAATGGCTTTAACAAAATAATTAAATATTGTGTCTGACATTATTTATATATTTCAATTTCCTGAAATGTCTTATTTATATTTAATTATACACTTATTAAGCTGCCCTGTTTACCAAAAATGATTTGTTACCGGGGATGGGAGATAGGGTTTGATTTGCATTTTTATCAGTTTTATTCTGAATGAATTACATTATTTTATCCTTTATCTTTGTAGATGTTAAGATGTTCAACATAACCTTGACCTTGGAGCGAGATGAGAACGATCAGATCCGGGAATGGTGGGTCGTCAACCAAATGGAGCGCGGCCCGATAATAAAGAACAAGTTTGATAAAGGCCTGGAGCTCTACGTATTCAGCGACCAAGTCAGCCCGCCCAGTTTAGGCTTTCTGGCTGGATATGGGTATGTGGTGATACTTGGTGATTTAAAAGAAAAAAGAAAAAAAAAGATTTGTCCTGCTTTGGTATTTCAGTGAAATGTCTGTGTTTTGCATTTTAGTCATTATCCAAAGCTGTGCGACCAGTGGGCATCTAGATGTCTAGTGATTATTCACCTTATTCGAATGGTGATTTGAGTTTACACGCGTTATGAGAAACAATCGTTGAGGTAGACAAAACTTCGCTTTAAAGTGTCACGAGCTAAAAAGATTTAGAACCACTCATCTTAAAGTTTGGCATGTATATAGAAAATACAGACTTTAAATTTTCCTTTAATCGGAGTATGGGATCACCAAGTGTTTGTAAGCAAATACTCTTTACTCTTTTACACTTACAATCCTGTTGTTCTTTCAGCACATATGAATCATAGTAACTTAGTAGCTTGAAACATGTAGTGGCAACCCAACATGACTCTAGTTCCTAAGCAGATGAGCTCTTGGTGAGGAGAGTTAAAAAATTGTGTTTGTCGAGGAGTTATTACCTGCGCAAAACTTCCAGACGTTTTCATCCATGTTTAAAACCGTGGTGTTGTTGGCAGATAGGGCTTCATCTCACATAGACTGATAGAAAATTCCAGAGTTTGACAAAAAAATCTTGACACCCAGGTAAACTTACTGGACATTTTCCAGTAAAGTACGTCTTGCAATGACAACTGACTCTGAGCAAACTCCATCTGCAGATGAAGGCATGAGATGCAGCTAAAAGGCCATTGTACAAACTACTATTTCACAGGTCAATAATGAACTTTTTAAGTTTCTGGTCAGAGGTGACAATATAGAATTTAGGGTGAAATAAAAGAAACAGTGGAGTATTTTTATAACCTTTTCTACCTGTAACTACAAGAGCTTATACAGTACATGGACATTATGTCTTATGTCTCCTGCATAAAGGACAAAAAATCTAAATAGTAACACTTTTTCACGTTATGTGCCGGGAACTACGATACAGAAGAGTCAAAGAGTATCTGATGCTAGAGATTTTACTAATGACGCCTGTAGGGGCCTCCTGTTGGGTTAGCAGTTTGAGAGATGTACACTGTACTTGCAGTACTCTCCTGTGGGTGCAAATCTGGCTCACAGCCTTTGCATGCCATCTACTAGCTAGAGAAGTAACATTTTGAGAAATCCACATTGTACACATTGTCTAATTTCCTTTCTCTCTTACCTGTCTAGCATCATGGGCTTGTATGCCTCTGTGGTTCTGGTCATCGGCAAGTTTGTGCGTGAGTTTTTCAGCGGCATTTCCCACACCATCATGTTTGAGGAGCTGCCCAACGTGGACCGCATCCTCAAGCTGTGCACCGACATCTTCCTGGTCCGAGAGACAGGGGAGCTGGACCTGGAGGAGGACATGTATGCCAAACTCATCTTCCTCTACCGCTCTCCAGAGACTATGATCAAGTGGACCAGAGAGAAATCTCAGTGAAACTCAGTGAGGGGACGGTAACCAATGAAGGTCAAAACTTTTTGGACAGGAGACACTCACAGGTGTGAGCAGCTATTTAGGGCCGATTTACCTACTGAGGGAGCACAAAGTCAGCTGGTCACCAACTCTGTCCTCTTCAACTGAGCTCTGATGGCACTCGACACTAAAACACTTGCGTTATAAACTGGTATTTTCTACTATTTACTGATGAAAAACAACAATTGCAGTCATATTATTAACAATTGAGGACGGATTTGCCGGTGCTGTATTTATCTTGCCAAACCTGGCTCAGTTTGGCATCCAGTGGATAAAATAAGCAGCTGGTGTCCAGTTGGAGACTGAGAAATCTTTTAGGACAATTTTCCTAAGTTAGAAAAAGTCATCCCTAACATAAAGGTATGTTTTTAAACACAAATGGCCAGAACCCTCAATGCTCTTCATGCCTAACTCTAATGTTTTCACAGTCACATGGTAGACGTATGGAATGGCTGCAACATTAATCTTTAAGGGCTTCCCACCAAAAAATAAGTGCACAATAATGATCACATGAGCACAATATCCTATTTTCTCCTAACTGGAATGCTTGGACTGTGGGACTGTGCAATACTGAGCTCTGATTCCTCAACATTTTTAAAGGATGTGGACCGAGGAAAAAGGCCGGTTCTGACCAAGAAACATGAACATACTTTTTTTTTTTTTTTTTAAGGTCAGAGGCCACATGGGAGCTTCTTGAGAGACACAACACAAAAAACAGACAATCTTTACTTGCCTTATTTTGTTTGTATGAGAAGAACTGTTATCAACTACATACATATCTTTCTCAGGAAGAGCTGTTTTCACAGATAATAATTGTATGAGTTATATGTTACAATATGTAGGCTTTGATGGATCTAAAAGAATATGAGATGTAGAAAAGATGAGAACTATTTAAATGGCATGAAATTTAATGTGGATATTGTTCAGATGGACTGATAACGAGCATATTTACTGCACAAGGAAAACCAGTTTAAGGCTTTATTAAGAAAGTACATTTATCGCTGTGGACTGTTTTCCTCACAGAGATTAGGCGCCAGTCACCCATGTTCTGAATCATCTACACTGTGTACAGAATTATTAGGCAATTATTGAGGATTGAGGATTAATTTTATTATTGAACAACTACAGCGCTCACAGTCAATCCAAAATGTTAATAAGCCTCAATCCTGAATATTTAAGGCAGTAAAAGTGAGATTTTGGCTTTCTAATGAGAAAATGTGTGCAGAATTATTAGGCAACTCTATGTGTGCAGAATTATTATGCAGCTAAATGAAAATGTTACCATCTCACTTGTTTATTTGCATCTGTTAAAGTGAGAATAATCAACAAACAACTCAATTTAAACATTTCTGAAAAAAAAAAAAAAAAAAATCAGTGACCAATATAGCCACCCTTCTTTTCAATAACAGTTATAAGCCTTCCATTCATGGAGTCTGTCAGTTTCTTGATCTGTTGATGATCAACTTTTTGTGCAGCAGCCACCACAGCCTCCCATACACTGTTCAGAGAGCTGTACTGTTTTCCTTCAGCGTAAATCTTCCGTTTAAGAAGGGCCCACAAGTTCTCAATAGGGTTTAGATCAGGTGAGGAAGGGGGCCATGTCATTATTCTGTCATCTTTGAGGACTTTACTGGCTAGCCACGCAGTGGAGTACTTCGATGCATGTGATGGAGCATTGTCCTTCATAAAAATCATGGTCTTCTTGAAAGATGCAGACTTTTTCCTGTACCACTGCTTGAAGAATGTACCTTCTAAGAACTGGCAGTAGGTTTGGGAGTTCATTTTGACTCCATTTTCAACCCGAAAAGGTCCAACTAGCTCATCTTTAATAATGCCAGCCCATACCATCACCCCACCTCCACCTTGGTGTCGTCTGAGTCGCAGTGGAGCTCTGTGCCCATTACTGATCCAGCCAGGGGCCCATCCATCTGGTCTGTCAAGAGTCACTCTCATCTCATCTGTCCATAAAACCTTTGAAAAATCTGTCTTCAGATATTTCCTCGCCCAGTCTTGACGTTTCAACTTATGTTTCTTGTTCAGTGGTGGTCGGATTTCAGCCTTCCTTACCTTGGCCATTTCTCTGAGCACTGAACACCTTGTACTTCTGGGCACTCCAGGTAGGTTGCAGTTCTGGAATATGACAGCACTGGAGGATAATGGGTTCCTGGTAGCTTCACGTTTGATTCTCCTCAAATCTTTGGCAGTTAATTTGCGGGTTTTTTTCTCAACACGTTTCTTGCGACTCTTTTGAGTATTTGCTACAAAACGTTTGATAGTTCTCTGATCACGCCCCAATATCTTAGCAATTTAAAGAGTGCTGCATCCCTCTGAAAGACTCTTTACAATTTTTGACTTTTTGGAGTCAGTTAAATCGCTTTTTCTGCCCATTTTGCCTAAGGAGAAGAAGCTGCCTAATAATTATGCACACCTTGATATAGGGTGTTGATGTTCTTAGGCCACACCCTCCCTCATTACACAAACACACATCACCTGAAATGCTTAAATCCAATAAGCATTCAAGTTTATATAGCTTGGAGTTGGAAAAAATGCATACAAATTATGATATGGTCCAAATACTCATTTGCCTAATAATTCTGCACAGTGTACAGGTTGGCTAGAGTCGAGACCAGCAGAGGGCTGTTTTTGAATCATGGTAACGTGCATTAGGTGGTAGATTCTTGCACATCACTTGTGAACCTCTAACTGTTTTTAACATTCATATTCATGAACACTGTGGAGCCTTGTGTGCATTCAGTCATCAAAGAAGAAACAAGCAGACACAAAAAGGTTCCTCACATGAAGGGCTGAAACACAAAGCCCTTTGCTCCAACTATGCATTAAGGGACATTGTAGCATGATAGAAAAACTTCATTATTTCCATGACTATATTTCATTACATGTACATACAAGTTTAAGGGGGACAGGTCACGGTGAAATGAAATGTGAAATTAAGGCAATGTTAAGGTATGATAAAGGTCCAGAGATCTGCAAATAAAACATCTGGAAAGGTGTTGAGTTCTGCATTCTACTGCTGTTGCTTGTGGAGGACTGAGTGAGCAGGTAGATAATCTGTCAACCGTGTTTCAACAGGACACCACCACTAACCTACTGCATTAACCCTATTTCTTGAACTTATACTTTATTTTTATTTTAACACATCAGTTTATTGGGCAGTAAAGGAGAAGAATATGAGGAAACCCATGTGCAAAGGGGGATATAAGTAATGGAATTTGTAGTGTGTTGGAGGTACATTAAATCAATGTGGCCGACCATATACAGTATACACTTGCATGCATATTTGCAATGTGTGTAGGTGTTTGATAAGGAGGGGGAAAAGAAAATAATTATTAGAAAATATATGGCATGTAAATAGTTTAAGAAAGTGTAGAATGGGTTGCATTGCATTGACAGGACAATTACCAGACTTGGAAATTGGAAACTTGGAAATTTAGTGTATGTTTTTGCTAGATCTTATTAGGTTCCCATACTTTTTAAATCCATATGTTGTATAAGGGGTCAGGTTTCAACCACCTAATTGTGATACAGTTAATAAGGGGCCACTCGTAGGTATTGTAACAAATAGATTTTTCCCTCAAGGCCTTCTAAAAAGGACACCTCAGCTCTATTTTATATTATTTTAAAGTGGTGAACTGCTGCACGATGTCAGCTCACACATCGCCCGATCTAATGAAGTCTTTCGTAAATACTGTACACATTACTTTAAGCAACACTTTGGGTAATAACCCACACGAGGAACAGTTAAGCATTTCTATTTTCACCAACGGCAAAGTTTATGTATGTATACTCAAGTCCAGTCTTGATCTTGCTAATGCACGAAGCATCACAGATAATGAGAGGGCATCACAAAAGTAGCATGAATGTGTATGCATTAAATATCGCTTAACAGAAAGAGCATTAGCCTCATTAAAGCTAAATAAGTCTTGGGAGGCTACGCAGTCATTACATGTCTGTCAGAGGCCATTTTGGGCCAGACGTCTGCAGCTGCTGTTCACTAAGATGGAAAATCTGTCCACTAACTCATTTAAGAAAATGCACAGAAACCATAAAATGCCACACAATGGAAATGTTTATTGATGCATGTGCAACGTTTGGAGATATGCTTTTGAGGAATATACAAGAAGTGGGCAACAGCACAAATAAAAAATGTTAACAATCCCTTTATCACCTTTAGTTACGTGGTATCCAAATAATTTTAATTAGCATGTAAATGATTTTGTCCCTAATAGTGCTTCTCACATTTACGGTATGAGCGATGAGCTAAATCATAAATACACTAATTCAGCTTTAAAGAGGAAATGAATAGGGGGAAATGCACTAAAAACATCGCTGCATGGCCTTTTTCATGCTTTAGTCACTTTAATTTGAGGATGGAATTTGGAAATAAAGACAGCCATGACTATTCTTTAGTTTAAGGTGGAAGAGAACACACACACACACACACACACACACACACACAGTCTACAATTGGCTACAAGCTGCGCCATCAGGAATTGTACTTTTCTTTAAATTTTCTTGATAACTTGTATAAGCGCTATTCATAGCTTTGATTTACCATTGCATTATTCCAAACATGCATTTACAAACTGATTGCATATTGTCCGGTAACATTTTCAACAGGCTGCAGCCATGAATACTGAATAATTTAACTCTGTACAAATAAACACCTATACACTGACAAACTCATTAAACATATTTAGGGTATTTCTGATTATACCTATAGCACTCTTAAGACTCAACCACAAGAGCAAAATTTACAGCTTCACCGAGACAAGAAATAATAGAACATTTACATACAATAGGCTTCCATACATTATTGAACATTGAAGATTTTTCATTACACTGAGGATCCACCTCAAGGAAACACAAAATAAAAAGGCTGCTTAAACTTGGGTTGACTCCTCTGCAACCCCAACTGTTGTTTTTTTAAGTAGCTTTTTTCTTCTTTCTTGCACAATAAACAGCCACACATCTGGGCTTCAGAGCTCAAAGAATTTGTCAAGGTTTTTAACTTGTACACAGAGGGTGTAGTGGTGGAGCAGCAGATGGGTAGTGTCGGCACTCTGGAGGCTCCAGGCTAACACAGCCCTCCCTCATAATCATCCTCATCCTCGGCGGCAGCTGGCGCCCCACTAGCGCCGCCTTGTGGAGCAGCAGCAGCCTTCTTCTTCTTTCCTCCTCCTCCAGGTACCCTCAGGGAAATGGCCAGCTTGGCGTACTGTAAGGCACCGGGGAATAAAATGAGTCATCAGATCTCAGATTTTAAAGACCCTGAAAACGTATTTTCTCAATCAGCTTCTTCCTTCAGTTTTACCTTCAGTTTTTACGCACCACATATCTGGAACAAACTCCCAGAAAACTGCAGGTCTGCTGCAACTCTTCTTTTAAATCAAGACTGAAGACCTTTCTTTTTGATGCTGCCTTTCTTTAAACAATTGTTAATTTCTTATACTGCACTGTAAATTTTATTCTCGTATTTTATCTGTTTTTATATTTTTAATTGTTTTTAACTGCTCTTAAATGTTTTATATAAAGCACTTTGAATTGCCCTGTTGCTGAAATGTGCTATACAAATAAAGCTGCCTTGCCTTACTTGGATTGACATACATGAACACAGTTTTTTCAGAAGTTAGAACAGTTTTGGTTATTTCATTATGAGAGATTTAGATTAGAGGAGTTTTTGAGTGTTAAACCCTTAACATATAATAACTATAGCCCCGTTCAGACTGGATTTACTTCTCTAGGGGATGCGGGGTGATCTTAACATTACCTGCGTTGGTCAGTGATTCTAATCCATATGTGGGTAATTTTTCACTCCATCCCAGCAATAATTACAGCTGCAATTACTGTCTTTTTTGTATGTTAACTCGCTGGTCCTCCTGTAATTTTAATCCTGTCCGGAGCAACCTTTTATCTTAAAGTGAATCACTGAGTTTTTTCCACAGGAAGAGCAGCTTTTCGTGTGTGTGTGTGTGTATATATATATATATATATACACACACACACACACACACATACATACAACACATTTATTTGTAATTATGCGTCAACAGTACTCACGTCATTGTCCATGTACTTCAGTAAAGGTGAGTTGCACACACGGTAGACCTGGTCCTCGTCCTGCTCGTCGTAGCCCTGCAGTAGCGTCTCCATGGCAACGCTATCTTCGCTTCCACTGTAGCCTGGCAAACTGGTGGAGACCAAGCAGTACTGCATGTAATAATGCTCAGTTTTAAGTGGCAGAAGCGTTACACTATGAACGTGAGGTAATGTCAAACTCCCAAGAGAGCCTTTGCATACGATCAAGTTTTTTTTCAAGATTATTTTTTTGGGCTTTTCCGCCTTTAATTTTTCACAGGACAGCTAGGTGAGTAAGGGGAGAGAGAGGGGGGAAGACATGCAGGAAATTTGTCACAGGTCGGATTCAAACCCTGGACCTCTGCGTCAAGGCATAAACCTCTCAGTATATGTGCGCCTGCTCTACCACTGAGACAACCCGGCCACGCATACGATCAACTTTTGACTATGAAGCAGAAAAGGTTTCCCGTTTGACTGCAGGAAATCAGTTGTCAGCTGGTGGAGTTTTAATGCCTTGCCCAAAGAAACGTTGGCTCCTTGTAGTTCCAGTAGGCCACTGATTACAGAAATGAGAGTGTGATAAAAACATACCTGTAACTTTCTCTGACACATTTATCAGCTGCTACGAAGTCCCCTCTGTGAAGATGAACCAGCACTTGAGCAGTTGTTTTCTAAAGAATTAAAAGCGCAGAGCAACATGTATGATTAATATGCACTGAATAAATCATATGTTTTATTCTATTTTGATAAGTTTCCATTCATAGGAGGTCAGAGGTGAGAGTTAGCAACAGAACAGCCCCTAAACATCTGGTAGGACATCCAGCCTGCTGCTGATTTTTTTCCCTTTTTCTATTATTAATGATTCACCAAACCGAAAATTAATTGATCCTACTAACAATTACCGCCACAGAACTCCACAATCATCCAAAAACTTTGAGTTTCAGTTTGTACTGAAACAGCAGTGCTGTGTTTACGCTGCTGGGGCATATTGATTAACTGAGAGCAATACAGGTTGCAGGTCAACTTCTATACCCTGCAGAGACGCCACAACATCGCCTAACTGGTAAATTCAATTCTAGCTGACTGTGGTAACATATTAAGTTTGATAAAGGTGCATAGATAATTTAATGACACAACAGTAACTCACCTTGAAGCACATGGGGAAGTTCTCAATCTCTTTGTACATGTTCTTCTCTTTCTGCAGCGCGACTGATGCTTCATCCAACCTGGTGAGAAAGACGAGAACACAGCGAGGAATGATGAGGAGCAGGTACCGTAGTTCAACATTATTTATAGAGACAGCTTTGGGGCTGTTGTGTCCATTTGTCACAGTGGCAGGTGAATATTTCAAATATTTAAATCAGCTTTAATACCTTTATTTGTGGGAGAGGTCTAAGTAAGTTTTCCGAAAAAAAAAATAAAAAAAATAAAAAAAGATCTCTTTCAGCTTTCTACATCAGCATTTCAACAGGACAGCTATAACTGATCCTGTGTTTTATTACAAAAAAACACCACCTACAATTTGGCAGCACAGGTGACTGTCCCCTCCACCTTAGCTTCATTTCCTTTACCTTCTTAGCCTGACCAGAAGTCTGGAGGCTTTCCCCAGCAGTTCAACTGCCTGACGCAGGCGGTCCTCATTCTACAGAGCGAAAACATGGATGTATATAAGCAAAAAGTAATAAAATCAACAATCAACATCAATTAAATGATTAATTCAGGTTTTGTTAGTAGAGTAATTTCACCTCAAACACGCCAGCTGCCTTCTGATACAGGTCCACAGCTTTCTCTAGATTTAAAGGCTCTATCAGTCTGGTGAATAATAAAAGAAGGTGTTTTTAGATGAAAGAAAAGTCTAAATCTTTTTCTCCTAGAGCTAGCCTTGCATTGCATCCGTATTCCCTTTTAGTGACAGGATTTTAATCAGAACTAAAAGGTACAGTGTCACATGATAAGACTAACAGCTAACATTTGAGATATTTAAGTTTAACCTAAGGTCAAACTTCCTTAGTGTAGATAAATAAGAGGATATTTTTTACTTTCCAGCCCGGTCCAGAGCCATGGCGGCAGTGTCAGGAGTCCCATTCTCCATGTACATCATACAGGCTTTCTCTATGTACTGGATGGCCTCTGGCATCTTCTTTTGTTCCTGTTGCGATGCAAACACAGCAGAGTTACAATTCTGCTGCAGATGTTTTACATACATCTACCTGTTAATGACTTTAATGTTTAATCTGCAATCACCTTCATCATCATACCTGCCTGTTCAATAGCCCTGAGAAAAAAAGGAAGAGAGTTTGAATAAAATAAATGTTATTTTGTGTTTCTTTGCTGCTGACTTAATACTGGGGTTATAACACAAGATACTTACTTTGCAGCATGAAAAAGCCTGTAGGACAAGTTAAGGAAATTACAAAAACAGACAGCAGTATAATGTCATGCAACTGTGGACAGACTGCAGAGAGGATACGTCTTGTTTTCTGTGTGATATTCAGCTTCCTTGAGGTAAGCATCTTTCGCTTGCTCATACTGCTTCGCATTCTTGAAGCACACAGCTAAATAACACATAGACAGTTAGTTAGCGTTAAACATGTGGAATATTTGTTAAATGAATACTTCATATTAAAGAATAACATTCATTGTAGGTTACCTGCTTTGGCGTATTCTGACGCAGCACTGTCAAAATCAGGCTTCCACTTTGTCAGACCTGTCTTTAAGCTACAAAAACATCATAATGATGAGCAAACTATAAACGGCAGCATGATCATGCTATTGACAATTACAGAAGAATACAAAATTGTGGCCCATCTTTGTATAATAAATCCACCTATAATGAACTGACGATGCCGAAATAATGTCATTTATGTTGCATAACCCCTGGTGAAAATGCCACAGTGGCCTTTACAGCTAACGCTAGCTAACATCATAAGTAAAACACACTGCTGCTTCCTGTGAAGGAAAGACACGAGATTATTTATCGTAACTCACCATTTTTCAGCTTTAGCTATGTGCTCATGAGCTTCGTTTATTTTCTGAGCAGCCATGCTGTTAATTTACTTGATGAGCTATAACGAATTTGTTATCGATAAACAGCTATGGATGATGTTTCGTCGATGTTTGGATTACAGAACTCCTTCTCGGGTGGAACGTCATCCGATGTCGCAGGCTACGGGTGCCGTCAAAGACAAAGTACACCACGAATGCGAAACACTGGCCGCAGTGATTTGGGTTTATATTAAGCTATATAAATAAAATATAACGGACCCAACCTAATTATTAACTATGTGGCAGAATTACGACATTGTTTGCAAGACAAAGCGGGCAAGTAGAACTGTCTCTGCCTCACTGGCTGCTGGCCAGTGGTGGAAGAAGTACAAAAGTAGCAATAAAAGTAAAAGTCCTGCATTCAAAACTTACTCAAGTAAAAGTATTAGCATTATCACATGTGTACATTGCATTAACGTTTTAGCTGGTTAAGCTAGAGCTAATTTTAACTTTCTTTATTGCTGGGTAATAATAAATAAAACTGCATTAGTTCGTTTATATGTTGTATTATTAATCTACAAAGTAACTAGTAACGTTAACTAAAACTGCCAAATAAATCTAGCGCAGTAAAAAGTACACTATAGATATATAGATATTCCAGTACAGAAAAACTGCACACTGCACAAAGTGAATTGGTCATTGGTGCCCAGGCCCCAGCCCTTATGGCTCGTAATAATAAACATAAAGGTAATTGCTGTGCCACAATTCCATAATTCTAAGCAGGTTTTAGGTATGTAGTGTGTTCTCACTCGAAAGGTCAGCATGCAGACTAAAACAATGGGCTATTGATTTACATTATTCTCCCACAACTCAACCTACAAAGGAAATGGAGGAGCTGCGGACAGCTGAACACTTCACAAAACAAACAAATAAATATAATTTGTTTTGAAAAATAGTTTTTGCTGAGGCTATTGGCAGTGGCATTCATAAATCAGTTTCATTTCATGATGGTATAAAACAGTTGAGTATGTTGACTTCTTCTTTACTAACTTAAAAACACACACTATACAATAAATATATGCATATATACTGTATGTCGTTTAGTATGTAGTAAAGAATTGAAATGTTGATTGATACGCAGCTGTTGAATATCAGATGTTTTTCTATTTGGGTTGGGGGTGGGGGGACTTCAGCTGGCTATGGCCTATACACTACGGCCAAATATTGGTGTGTGGGTCTATTATAAAGATATTTAAAAGTAAGTCAAAAATCTCCCTAACTGATTAAACTTTTCAGAGTGAAAATATTGTGAATAGGTCACTTTTAGCAAAGTTTTTACACCACATGTTGTTTTGTGCTTCATGGCTCCTCACAGCTCATTTGTTCTAAAATCACTACATACCACTAACTTTTTTTAAAAGAAAAAAATCACAATATAGAAAATGATATTATTGGTATTTTTTGTTGAAATTATATATATTATATATTGTAAAGAAGCGACGGAAGCGGAAGTGTGTTGTAATGTGGTTAATGACGTCATGATGGCTCTGGTCTCTAATGGCTGAATAACAACAACTGTCGGCGAGTGACAAACTTTCACAAACTTCTACTGAGACGAAAGAAAGTTGGAAATAGAAAATTGTTTCGACAGTATACGAGTTTAGGCGCGTTTGTCTATCTTTCTTGTAATTACAAATGTGGAATTACTGATGGATTCGAGATATGACATACCACGGAGGGCCGCCGGTGGTGGCGGGGGCTCAGCGAACTCTTCCCCCGCTCTGGGGGCTCAGTCGCGCCGCAGGAAGATGCCTCCCAGACCCGCTGATTTTAAACTTCAAATTATCATTATTGGCTCCCGTGGTGTTGGTAAAACGAGCATTATGGAGAGATTTACCGACGACACTTTCTGCGAAGCTTGCAAGTCGACTGTAGGTGAGGACAGGAGGCGTTTACGGGGCTTGTTTTTGTCAAGTTTTTATTGACAGCATTTATCAGGGCTCTGTCTACTTACTGGATGGTATAAACTTAAACAACCATGGGCTGACATTATAAACATATTGTCGCCTGTGTAATGGATTGAACAGAGCTTACAGTACTGGCTGTAGCTAGCTAACGGTAACTTAAAAGCTAACGGTAACTACAACACTGTTCTAACGTTAGCTAACAAAACTGTCTTAGCTATTAAACCAAGACAGTTTAATGTTGCAATAAAGCAACCACCGTTAGACAAACACACGTTTGAGGCTTGGAATAGTGTTTTGGGTGGTTGTTGCATTTTGTAGGTTGTTAGACGGGATGTCTAGCAGGGATTTTAGAGCCCAACACAGCAAGGAAGAGACTTGTTACTTGGATAGCATCTGCAGCTGTCCAATTAGCTGTTAATTAGTTAACTTAATTTGCTAATGGTAAATTCTTCTTCTACCATCGAGTGCCATCATTGAGTGCCATCTCCATTTCTGAACCTATATTTTGATATTTCTAATTAAGAGCTGACACATTACATATTTAATATTTACATACAGTGCTGCTCATAAGTATTCATACCCATGGTCAAGTTGACTAAAAAGAGGAATAAAAAAATAATCTTTTGGAAATTGATCTTAATGCCTTAATTAAAAAAAATGAGGAAAAATCCGACCTTTAAGGACACCAATTTTTTGTGTGAATTAATAATGTATTGTAAATAAATAAATGTTCTTCCTTAAAATACAGGGGCCATAATTATACATACCCCTATGTTAAATTCCCCTGTATTTTAAGGAAGAACATTTATTTATTTACAATACATTATTAATTCACAAAACAAATTGGTGTCCTTAAAAGGTCGGATTTTCCTCATTTTTTTTAATTAAGGCATTAAGATAAATTTCCAAAAGATGATTTTTTTATTCCTTTTTTTAGTCAACTTTAGCATGGGTATGAATACTTATGAGCAGCACTGTATATTTAAAAAAAAACTGAGTGATTTTTATTTAAATTGAAAACCTTGTGACAAATTGCTGTGCCGTGATAATAGATGCTGCCATCTTAAATTACACGAAACCCTACATAAGTGGAATTGGTTAAACAGTCCTGTGACCAAAACAACAGTCAGTCATAGTGTCCAATCCCAAAATAGTCACACACACACACACACACACAAGCAGCTGCTATGGCAGAGCTCCATTTTGTGCCCTGTCATTCATGTGACACAGCTCGTCACTAATATTGTTTTCCTTAATCACAGATTACCATAAAATAAAAAAAAAAGAATTTAACCAGACACCCATAATGCAAAAGAGGGAAGTCAATGTTTTTTTTTTCCATGTAGCTTGTTCTAAAACCAAAAACCAAATAAACAACAGGAAATGCTGGTACTTGTATGTGTCCACATGTGTGTTACTGATTTCCCCTCATAGGAGTTGACTTCAAAATCAAGACAGTGGAGCTGAGAGGGAAGAAGATCAGACTACAGATATGGTGAGTAATTGAACAGAAGTCTCCAGTTCCTTTACTCCTCTGCATGGTGCATTTCCTGTGTCTGTCCCTCACCCTGCAGGCTGCCCTAACAAAAACTACTGGTGGCTTACTGATGCCTCTCAGCTTTGTACAGCCGGTAATGCATGTGCAAAAAATACTTCTTAAAAATGACGTTATTGCATGTTTTGTCAACATTAACATGCCATGAAGTATTTTTATCCAAAGCCCTATATGAAAAACCTGTGGCTCCAGTGGGAATATAACTTTTAGCTTCATGTGGAGCACACATGATCATTCATACTCACCATGTTGTCTAAAGTTGGCAATAACTTACAATAAAATAATGTTGTTGTTACAGTAAAAACACATTCATACAAATTAGTGGAACAACAGAAAACACACATTTTACAACATACAATTCATCAAATCCCATACCGGATCACTCCTTTGATTTCAAGGTTTAATTGCAGTTTTATTCTAATACAGTTAAATGTTCAAAAGTAAAACTAAGGCAGAACACTTTACCTTATTCATACCCTGGCAGTGGCATGTGTGACTTTGTTGCACAATTCAATCAGTGCAATTATTAGTGGTGTTTGCGAGTGGAAAGCCGGTGTAGCAGCTGCTACTGGTTGGTCAGGGCAGCGTGAACCTCTGTATGTGATATGCCCTCCTGATGAAGCTCCTTGCTGGCATTTATAAGGGAAATAGCATGTCAACAATCACCATATGTATATGCGTACACCCAAATTAGAATATTTATTTAATTACTTTTTTTTAGTATTTTATAAACTACACCTACATTTGAAGTGATGTCTTTTTTTGCCTTTTTAATGGTAGCAACTTTATTTTGATTTATTATCAGATTTTCCTGAAAATTGGCTTGCTATAATACTGATAAAAAGATACACTATCTGTGTATCATGTTTTGTTCTTTTGTTTTTGTTCCCTCATTAATCAGTTAGTGATGCATGTTTGATACTTCAAATAATGTTGGTGAACAGTCAATTGTATAGCAGCTGGCCACTGGGGACATACAATGTTATTGTAGTTTTAACCATCAGACCAACTTGTCTTTTTGTTTCACTTCATTGTTCTAATATACTATTTGAATTGGGCATTAATGCACAGGTCTTGAATCATCAGTTCTATTGCTCAAACAGACAACCACTCTATTTCAGAGGTTTAATTATGCCTGTAATTGTGTCTTGTGACTTTAACTAGGCCTTAATTACATTTTGAAAACATCTAGTGTTTTTGTCCAGCCATTGAAAAACTGATTGACATGCTACAAATTACAGTTAGGAAATCTTTTGTACTAACTGAGTATATGACTGCATTGATTGTGTGTGACAGTGTTGGGCTAAAACGTGGGAGCTCCATCACTTATTTTACTAACGCATCTGTCCTGTTCACTAACACCCCATCCACCCTCCCACCTTAACATCACATGTAGCCTTCACCACGTCCCGTTTTTATCCCCGTTCCTTTGCCCACCATGCTACCTGTCCTGTCCGTTCAAGATGTCGTCATCATTGTGTCTCGTCTTTCACATTGAACTGCTCACATCAAGCTCCATCATTGCTACGCCCGGCCTTACCTAACCCTGCCATTGTGCTGCTGTGTCTCTGTCCGCTCTTCTGCTCATATGCCTGACTGTGACTCACAAACGGAACAGGGAGAGACTAGCTGGCTGAAGGTACAGTAACACTGCACTGTGAGTGCAGCTCAATCTGCTTATCATGCTGCTCACCCAGCCTTAGATGATCTGCTGAATCATAACATAACCTGAAATGAATCCATACATGCATTTAAAAATATATTTGCACCTTTCACATTTTTAAAATGAAGAGTTAATTTCCAAAATGCTTTATATTTAGTTTGGTTTAATTTCAAGTGCCTGAGCTTCTTATTGATCAACCTATAATAGCTGCTATTGCTTTAAAAGTATAATTTTCATTTTGAGGTAATGGCAACACTTTTAGCATTTGAAAGCATTATATAAACGTTAAAAATGGTAACCACTATAATATAGTTGTAAGCAGATACAAGGACATTGTAAGTGTTCATGTGCAGTATTTATAACAATTATAAAGTCTCCTCTGAAGACATATTTTACATTATTACAGCTGTTTGTTTTTTTGTCCCTACTATATTGTCTTTCATTATCGGTTTATACACCAGCCTCCACTTGCCACAGGAAGAGTTCTAGTTGTTACAAATACATGAATAAAACACTTGTGCTTATTATTACTTATTATAGTATATTACGTATACTTATTACTTATTATGTGCAAACATTATGGGTAGTTGTAAACCATTTATGAAATGTTTATATATTGCTTATAATGCTTAATAGGAGGGGGGGGTTAAACTTTAGTGTTACAGAGTTAGCAATCATTTCCTCAAATTGTAGATATCTAATTTTTGAACAAAACTCTTTAGATGTCTGTTTTGTTTTAGCTAGATACTTGATGATAATGTGGATACCAGATTTAACCCACACAAAGTGGGATTCCGTGTTTTAAAATCGATACTGTACATACTAACTAAAATGACAACTAACTAACGTTGAAATGTTTTGAATGTATTTTTAGCATTATTGATTAATGATGTATTGGTTATGACTTGTCACAAAACTGATTCTTTTGTTGTGCGTCTTAGTTTTTCTTTTTGAAACTTCCGCCTATTCTTCGTAATCATCTTTAATGAATAAAAAGTAGCTTTGATCAGAACAGTCAATCAGCTGTTTGGTATTCAGAGAAGTCTTGGTGACCCTGCAATGACTGTGCAGACTTTTAATTATATTGGGTTTCATTCATGTCATCCAGGGACACTGCTGGCCAGGAGAGGTTTAACAGCATCACATCAGCCTACTACAGAGGCGCCAAGGGAATAGTGCTTGTGTATGATATCACAAAGCAGGAGACCTTTGACGACCTGCCCAAATGGATGAAAATGATAGACAAGGTAAACAAACTGACATATGCTTTTTTGTCCTTTGGGGTGTTCTTCTGCCATTATTATACGCCAGACATGTCAGAAAGTGTATTACAACTTTTGAACTTTTCTCTTGTGACAAAACAATTCCTTGGATTCTGCATAGGAATTGTATCCAATAACAATGCCAACCCAGCCATACCTCCTGTGATATTCACCCTGTAGTTTTACCTTTGTCTTTAAGCTCACCAGCACTGGCAGCAGTTACACGAGCTAGAGGTGTTTTTCAAGGTGTCCCTTTGCAGAAACACTGTATCAATTATAGCCCGATTGATACTGGATTTTGGAGACTGATACTGATATTTATATTTGAGATTTACACAATCCATAACATCAATTTAAAATTTTAAATACATTTTTCTAACAATTGTGTCCAAGAAATTTACTGGGAAGAACATTTTACAGTTGAAAAGTAATTCAGTGTCTTGTCATTTATCAGCTGACTCCTGATGTGTCTCCTTTCGGTTTTGTGTCAGTACGCCTCCGAGGAAGCAGAGCTTCTCCTGGTCGGGAACAAGCTGGACTGTGAAACTGATCGTATCATCTCCAGACAGCAGGGAGAGAGGGTGCGTTCAACACACAAATGCTGCCATTCACCATAATATAACCAAACCACATCTTCTGTTTCTATAAATTTGATATCAAATTATCTAGAAGAAGATGCAGTAGTAGATGTGTTCATATGGATTATGAGCAGAACATCTTGAAAGTTAAGTAACAAACGATTGAAAGGAAATAAAAAAAAGTGCAGAATGTAGGTCAGACAGAAGCTTTCCATATGCTGGTGGGTTGTCTTTGAATATGGGCGTTGTGTGCTTCAAAGACACTCTAATAACACTAAAGCCCTCCTCCATAAACTGACATTATGTGTAGCTTATCAATAAATTACATTAAATCTAGAGGAGAGACTTTTTCATGAAGTTTCCAGTTGTGTTGTTGAGCTTAATTTCTGCACCTGTGGAATAAATTAATTTATTTTTTGCTGACATTAAGCTAATTGTACTCAGTTTGTGCTATTTGTGTTGCAGTTTTCCTCTCGAATAAGTGGAATGCGCTTCTGCGAAGCTAGTGCCAAGGATAATTTTAATGTCGACGAGATCTTCCTGAAGCTTGTGGATGACATCCTTAGCAAGGTTGGTGTGTTATCAGTAGAGCCTACTGTGCAAAATTGACTTTTTTGTCCACCAATGGCTAGTGAATGTTCACATTTTACCAGCCACTCAATAGATTACCTTTTTTTTTTTGGCTGGTGAGTGAAGCTCATCTACCAGCCACATTTTCCCAGCATTTAGCGGGTGGATGGTGCTAATTCTGTCCTCTGGTAGATTCTATCAGTGTTCATTTTTTAAATAAAAGCATATCATGAACAAACATTTTTATTAAAGATTCCTGAGATTTGATTATTAAAGACTTGTGACCAAGATATGTGCAGAGTAGGACATTTTATAGTTGAAAAATAAACTTTTAAGTACTTTCTGGTTGACAAACTATGGAATAGCAACACTGTAAACACATCTTTTGCATTTCTGTGCTGCATTTTCTTGGCCGACATGTGCTGATATTGATATATATATGTGTTAAGCTTATGTCAGCTGATAATATTGTCTGATATTAGCCAATAATATATCCAAATGAGAAGTCAGTACAATACTGTACTGTGTCTTAGCCCCACTAAAGTCAACACTTTCTGCCAGAATTTTTTGAGTGTTCATCAGATAAGATTATTATAGTAAATTAATTTTTTTTTTCAGAGCATTTATCTGTTTCATAAACCTCATACAGTCACAGGAATATTATCAAGACGCTGTGATTATTTTGCTCCTTGAAGCTTTTTTTCTTTTATATTTCTTTTCTGCAAACTGAGGCTTATTCAGCCATTGCACTAAATAAATCATTGTGGATCTTAAGCACACTGCCAACACAAATATTCAATGCATCAACCGCATGTTTCCTGATTTGTCCTCTTCTTCCTGATACCACAGATGCCTCTGGAAGTTCCTACCACAGAGTTTTCCAACAGTGTCCTGTCTCTGCAGCCTGAACCGGAAGTGCCTCCGGAGTTGCCGCCTCCCCGCATGCGCTGTTGCTGAGAGTCCGAGTGGTCCCCCATCCTACACACACACACACACACACACACACACACACACACACACACACACACACAGGCTACCTATCTGGCCACCAGGGGGCAGCAAACAGCAGCAGTTTGGAATTATTGACTGCTGATGCAAGATGCATGGACTCTCTCAACAACTAGTATTATCTTCCCCGGTTTCTTCTCCTGTTTCGTAGCTGTACACTATGACATGTACCACACTAACACTTAGGCCAGGTGAATCACGACTTCCTACCACCCCTTCTGTCTAAACTTGACCCAGACTACCTCATTCCTCGGACCGTCAGGCTAGCTGTGCCCTGCAGGTGCCTTCGAGGTAGAGAGCCCTCTGGTAGCAGTTGCACATTTTACTAGGAGGGGGATTATTGAGGGCCATACAGCTACCTGCTTCCTTTTAAAGAATATTCATCACACATACTGTACACTAAGTTTGACATCGTTGCCCCAACGGTCTGGTATCTCTGCATCATCTAGCTTACAGAAAAGGGATAACTATATCTTACGTCTCTTCTTCATAGTTTAAATTCTGGATCTAGGTACAGTAGTTTTATATTCTTATTAATAGGTATTATTACCTAAGTGACGAGTTGACTTGAGGTAAACAAAAGCACATAATGTAAATATGGTGTGTTGCTGTAATGACTGGACAAAGTGCAGATATTTGTGGCCAGCAGTAGGTGGTTGTGTGGTGGTGGATCATATCAGTTTGTATTCCTTTGCCTTAAAGTGTTAAAGTGGCTGGAACAGCTCATTTCACTTTTGTATAAATTGTAATGTTTTGCACTACAATCCATCTTACCTAGTTAAGCTTACATGCAGAAGTACACGACTTGTAGTTTAGTAAAGATCAATGTTGCCTCGGTAGTGGCTGCTCTGAACTCCTCTACGGCCTGTTAAAGTGGGATGGAGATGCAAGGAGAGATGGATAATGTAGTCTTTGAGGGATTGGTGTTTTTATAGGGGCATTCTCCATGTGTGTTACTGGCTTTTTAAAGGGAGTAGAGACAGTAAGTAGCTAGTAGACACACATGGTTGCCGCCTTTGTTTTGGTTTTGTTACTAATATGGCACAATGTTTAGTTTTTTCTCTGAATTCAGATACAGCTTAAAGAAGAATGTTTGAGTCTCCCTTTTGGGGGGAAAAGTGCAGGAAGGTTTGTTTAGTATTTGAAAGACTTGGGAAACTTTGATCCCCTCATATCTACTCATTTTGACAGGCTGTTATTGCAGATTTGAGTCCAGTTTCATAACAAATTGATAAAGAAACGTCTTCATATAAAATCCTGCTTGAAGGGGATGTTTGTTTTTAAGAGGAGGTCAGAAGGTTTTATTTATGATTCGGCAGTTTGTTACAGACTACTATGGGTGTATCCCATTACTTGTGCATTTTTAAAAACACTAGGTTATGCATGTTAAGCCCTCCTGTGTTCATAGATATTAATAAACATTTAATTCTTCCGTCTTTTTTTGTTAAATTAATGCAATATTGTAGCACTGTGAGTGTTTCTGTTTTGTTTTTACGTGTTGAAGTAAAAGCCCCAGTCTGAGGGTGAGGAAGGACGATCCCATTCAAAGGACCTGATCTAAAATTACCTAAACTGACTTGCTATTGGTTAATTAGATTTTTTTGTTGAATTTTTATGTTAAAGTCAAGCTTCTGTGAACTTAAAGTGGCACCTGATGTATTATAACAAATGAATAGTTTCATACCAAAACAAAAAAACTGAGACAGAACTATCACTGACATCCAAGCACATCTTGAAAAAAGATTATTAGCCAGCAAACAACCATACAAATTATCTGCAACTTTGCAATTGTATCACACACAAACTTCTTTTCATATTGTTTGGTGGAATGCATCCTTTCATTTGTCCCTCCTTGATTTTTAGCATTTGACACTAACCCTGTGGTCTTTGTTATACTAGCCAAGCCTTATACTACTTAGTGTTTTAAATATAAATTTTAAGAAATGCTTTTATTTGAAATGTGTATACTTTAAGATGGAAGACTGTACTTCGTATTAAACCTGTTATACGTCTTGGAAAAGTTTTGGCATGTTGAAAGCGGATTTGTGGTATTTATAACTTGTGGCATTCTTAAACTAATGAAATGCAATTAAAGATGTCTATATTTATTACCAGCTTATGGTCTTGATTTTATTCTGTGACTGTCTTTCCAAAAGTGGGATGCGTGGCATCCCAGGGGTCCTTGAGTGAATTCCAGGAGATGATAATTCAAAGAAATGCTCATTTGCTCAATTTAATTGGCTTTTCTTCGATTTCAAGTCATTGAAAGAAGCTGTTGAAGTGATGTTTTCACTTTATAGTACAGATACTATATTGTAGATTGGGGTTGTGGAAAAACCCATTGATTTGAGGATCTGATTCATAAATATTGAGTGTAAGATTTCCCATAGGAAGAGGAGAGTATTGGTACCTCCTGAATCCATCTCTGCCCCTCATCTGAAGGTGGTCAATAGCCAATAGAGTGTGTGTCATTAGGGCATGCGCACCAAAGCGTGTCAGACCTGATCCCAGAGAAAACAAGGGGTGTGCTTGGGCGCTTGTAAGGCAGCAGCGCATGCGCCTCGTAGAAAATCACTTCGAGCCTTACACCGCAGCGTTTGCAGGTCTTACATGTCAGATAGGAAGGGGTACGAGACGCGGGGGCCCAACACTCTCAGCCCGGGTGTAACAGAGAGATGGAGACCCGATCTACAGAAGAAGAAGAGGGCTGATGTGACTCCGACTGACTCTTTTCTTTCTAACTTGAGCCCTGTCTGCAGATGCAACCTGTCTGTCATCCCATCCGTCCCAGTAATCCTTTTTTTGTTGCAGCGTTTCCTCCAAAGGGGCTACAGGCAGAGGGGACTACAATGACAACCTGGTGAATGCAGACGAGATGGAGTAAAACATCAAGCACGGCGCAGGATGCGCATCTCCAGCCCAACAAGGAAGAAGGTAAAGCAACCTGGCTGTTTTTCTGGTGTCGCATGTGAGAGGTTTTCCGCGCTGCTGTGGATTGATCGTTTCCTTCATCGCCCTCCTGCTGCCGGTGTCGGTGTATAATGGAGAGCTCCAATGGCTCTGGCAGCGACACCAAACCGCAGAACCACCAGTTGGAGAAGAAGAGACTGAACCGAGCGCCCTCCCCGGCCAGACCTTTTCTCAAGGATGTGCACTTTCGCTCCACCAAACCACCTGCCATCGTACCAAAATCGCCCAAACTCAGCAAGCAGCAGCAGTCTGCCTCAGTGCCCTTGGTCCATCCGAACCGCAGCTCCAGACGCAATACAACAGGGGCGAAAGAGAAAACATCCACGGCAAAAAGTAACACCAAGCCTTCTCTCGCAAAAAAGCCCACAAAGGTGCTCCAGCATGCAGCGGCCGAGCCCAAACCCGCCGGCATCAAAGCGGACAGCAGCAGCAGTCCGATCCTCGCCAAAGGCAAGAAGGGGAAACTAGTCTCGGGGTCCCCAGGCCTTCTCAGCCATGGATCCCCGATCCGGGTACCGACCGGAGCGCCTCTGGGCCGGGTCAGCCAGACTGACAGCAGCTCAGACCTGTCAGACTGCCCGTCTGAGCCGCTGTCGGACGAGCAAAGGCTGGCACCGGCCGCTAGTAGCGACGCCGAGTCCTGTACCGGGTCCAGTGACAGGGATCAGGTGGGAGGCGATAATCCGCTGCGGGCTGAAGCGACCGGAACGGCTGCTGTCGCTCCATTGCGCACAACTGAGGCTTCCGCCGCGAAGGGAAGCATGTCTCAGGCTCAGCCCGCTCCGGGGGCGCACGGAGAGAAACGCAAGCAGGAGAAACCCTCATCAGGCTCACAATTCAGACTGCCAGGCGCCAAGAATGTAACTGAGGAGGACCTGCTGCGGGAGGTGGAAGATTTGAGATCTGAAAACGACTACCTCAAGGTATGATGATTATTTCAACAAGTTACACGGCGGGCAAACGTTGCTACTATGCTTATTTGTTGCATATGTTTTATATAAACACATCATTCAAAATCTACATTTAAAAACACACCTTTTGCCCAAGGCTCGTAGTATCTAGCCCAGAAGCAGCTGTTTCCCAAAGAGGACCCAAAACTGTCCCTTTACAGGACCGTCACGGGTTCAATCCCAACCATCACCTGTTTTTTTTTAAGTGTCCTTGAGCAACTTCCACCGCTTACTGATTGAAAGTATAATCTAAATGTATACATTATTAAAATCTAAACCCATTTCGTTTAATGCCCAGCTGTCATACCCATGATGTCCCTCTGTCGACTCTCCATCCATCATGTCGTTTTTTTACCCTTCCCGGTCTTCCCTGTGGGTTTGACCTTTATTGATGGGAGTTTTCTTGATAATGGCTTCACCCTGATGTGTCCTTAGCCTTTTTAAATATATAGTGTTGCTGTCAAGTCACCAAAGTCTTATTTTGACAGAAAGACACAACATTTTATCCCCCCCCCCCCCCCATGTTGCATCTGGGACACCAGAGCAACATTATCTCCTTTAATGAAGTGATGTACTCGGGGATGCACAGTAGGTTTTTATTCAGTGTATTGTTTGCCAACGTTTCATAGTGGTATTTTACATATTGTATGAAGATCCTGCTTGAAGACTTCTTGCAGGATCCCCCCCACCCTCCCCCCTACCCTTTCTTTAAGTAGGCTATCCCCATGAGTTGGGGAGGGGAGGCTAACAGATAATGCGGCAAACAATCTTGCAGGTTTTTTTTTTTTTTAGATGGGAGACAGGTTTATTCACATGTTACTCTGAGTATTATTTCAAACTTGATTACGCATGTCTGTGTGTGTCTCTCTCTGGCTCGGTGGAAATACAAGAGAGTTAATCAGCTTTACTGGCTCTCGCTGTAATGGCTTTATCCCACAGGACTTGATAACAGTCAGATGTCCCATGTGTGTGGTGTTCAAACACCCTCCTGCCTGGCTGTCAGTCTGCCAGCTGGGACTCTGAGGTGAACTCTTCTATCTCCCCTTCCCCCCATGCCCCAAAATGTCAGGGAGTCCCCTAAACTGCTACATCAGCACTGCTCATGGAAAAACATGTTTATCACATTTATTTTATTTTCACACCTCTCGGTTTTATTTTAGATTATATTTTAGGTATTTTTGCTTCTTTTGATTGCATGAAGAGATGCGGTCATGGAGGGGATTCCAACCTGTGTTATTGTGTCTACAATACATAATTTGCACAACACCAGGAAACTGATTTTTGTGCCTGCAACCAACCATTTTCTTTTAGAGCTGCAATTACTAGTCGATTAATTGTGTAGTCCATTGACAGAAAATGAACTGCCAACTATTCTGGAAATCAATTAATCCTTTTCAGTCATTGTTAAAAAAAAATGCAAACACATTTGTTGCCACCTTCTCAAATGTAAAATAATTGTTGCTTTTCTTTATTTAATATCATTGTAAATGAAATATCTTTGGGTTTGGCCAGACAAAACAAAATATTTCAATATGTGACACTCAGATCAGGGTGCATTTTAACTGTTTAAAAAAACTTTTTTAGATGAAAAAAGAATTGCTGAATTGAGAAATAATCATCCGATTAATCGATAATGAAAATAATCGTTAGTTACAGCCATTATCGATTAATCTGTTGAATACTTTACAATAAATAAAGTCATTGTTATTGTCTGAAAATTAAAAAAAATGTCCCCCAGAAGTTCCCAGTCTTTAAAATGCTTCTTTTAAACTCCAAAGATATTTGGTTTCCTTTCATAGAAAACAAAGAAAAAAAAGTTCACATTTGAGTAGTTGGAACCAACAAATAAACGATTATGGATAAATGGATTTTCAAAGTTGTTGCAGCTTGAATTTTCTCTTAATTTAATCTTACCATTTCTTTTCTAAAGATTTCTAAAAGCCTGTGTCCACAGCTTACTTAATTATTGCTTAGCTGATTGCCTGCATATATTTTGATAGCCAATTAATTGTAATAGCAATAGTAAAAACAACTTGTATAAGGACACCATCTTGGGTCGTGAGAAACTGTGTTGATATTTTTACAATTTGTTTGACATTTCCCAGAAAAAACATTGATCAATTGAGAAAATAATTAATTGCAGCAGCTGCTCAGTAAAGATATCCCCACTTAACACCCTTCAAGAGATGACTAAGTACCGGTGATGACTTGGTATGCACACTCCCCATAAACATTAGTGACATTCTCAAAATATACCTTCTCCCAGGATGCTGCTCTGCCTCTGCTTTTAACCTGGTCATTGATTGGGCCGACCCTGTGCAAGGTCATTAACTCCTTCCTCCAGGGCCCTCCTCAGATAACAATGGGCTCTGTGCTTTTCCAAATGAGGATAGATTTTCATTAATTGACACACTCTTCCCAAACCCCCCTTCACCATACAATTGTCTTTTTATCAGGTGCAAGTCAAACCTTTTGAATATCCATCCCAAGGGAAATCTACTCAGCAAACTGACTCCTTAGGATGGAGGTGAAGAGATACCCTGGAGGTTACCGAACAAATAGTGTCGCTTTGCCAGACCTTCCTCCACATTGCCGTGGAGGAGGGTCTGGCTAGTCCGAATAGCATTCTGGGATGGGAGAAAAACTTAATCTGGTTTATTGGCATTTCTTTAAACCAGTCACAATCACTAAGGCACTAAACACCCGACAGAGCCACGGTGCCGCTGCAAAATAGCCTCGGGAAGGAACTTGTTTGGGTGGAACATGTGTACGTTCAAAAGTATTTTTAGTCATGCAACAGAAAACTTGGACAGATAGTCTAGCTAGCTGTCTTGATTTACCCTGCAGAGATCTGAGAAAAGGTTGACCATAGTCCTCATTAATTGACCGGAGTTTAAAATTCCAACACAAAGAAAGCAGTAAGGTAACGGACATCCGGGCGAAAAGAGCGTGATCCAGCGGAATTTCCGGGCAGCAATCCTGGAAGTGGAACGTCGTGGATATAGTACTACAGATACATCTTTCCCTTCTTACCTCCATCAATGCCGGGTTGTTTCATGTTGATAGGAGATGGGGACTGTGAATACATCCAGTCTAAGAGATAAGATGCTTAGAGCCATCTAGAGATGTTACATCATCAGCACTAAGAGTACTTGTATTACTGGAACTCGTAGGTAATCATACGAAAGTATAATCTACAAAGGTATATTACATTGCATATCCTGTATACTAGCTTTATGCCATAAATGTTTTTTGAAGTTATGTTGTGGAATTGGAAAAATGTACATTTTCCCTCTGCTGTTATTGGAAATGTGTATATCAGTGTTTAAGCCAAGCAGCAACTTCTGGGCCTGAAAAGTGAAGCCAATGCGTAAATCTGCATTTTCTTCTAATGTCCAGCAGGGGGTGACTCTACTGGTTGCAAATAGAGGTCTACGAGAAAATGATCCTACGTCTCACTTGATTTATTACCTTACCAAACATTTTCCTAATGAGTTTATGGTCTCAGGCGCTAGTTTTAAGTGTTCTTCATTATAGCATATATATATATATATATATATATATATATATATATATATTTAGAGTAAAATAAAGCAGAATATTTTTTAGGCTTTTTAGACTTTAGGGCTTGGCTACCTTGTGATTGACGACGCTACCACGGCAGTGTCCTTGGGTTCGCCAAATATTTTTTTCTAGGATGGTGAAGATATGGCCAAGTCATGACCCACCCTACGCTCCCACTGATTGGCTAGTACTCATTGCCTTCGTTGGTTGGGTTGGCTAGGTTTCGGCAGGAGAAGTGGGATTGGTTAGGGTAAGAATATCAGGGTAAGCCAGTCAGCGGCAGAGTAAGGCGGGACATGCCTTCGCCTTCCTGGGAAAAAATACTTGCCTCAAGACCTTAGTCAGATCCACCCCTCGCTTCTCCCCAGCTCCACCCTCTCGTCCAAATATGATTACTTCTGGGTCCAAAAAACCAAGTAGGCAATGGCCAAAATGTCAAACTCAAGGCTTCAAAACGATAGTCCTCAAACCAATGGGTGATGTCACGGTGGCTATGTCCACTTCTACTTTTTTCATGAAGCAGAGAATAATCTTTATTCCCTGTTTACTGTTTACAACATTGTAACATTATAGATATGACAGAAAATACGGAAAAGCATAATAGGTTCCCTTTAACCAACACCTTTGCCATGACACCCTAAAACTAATGAATTTCCATGACATTGCTGGATATTTGGTCATCTAAAGGCACCTCAAGTCAAAACTTGTACAGAGGAAATATTAACATCTAATAGAATATAATGAGCACATTCGTACTCCCCAGAAGTTGAACATTTTGGATACTCCATTAGCTTTCCTCTGGCACCAACCTCAAATGTATCCTTTTTCAAATGCATAATAAATACACAAGTACAAAGACGCAAAGACGAAGAGCTCAAATATAATAATTTAATATGTGGATGCAGATAACTTTCTATCCTTTTATCTGTTTTGATGTTAAAGATCCGGTGGCCTTCTCTGTAACGCCACCCTCAGGAAAAACCTAATTCCTTCCAACCTACTTCTGCTCAGGTTAAGTGCTTTTTTTATACTCAAACTGCTTCACAAATACAAAAATCTTGGAGCTGCTAAACAGTATTTATCTTGCAGACCAACCGAATTATTGTTGCTACAGAATTCGACATTATACATAATTCACAGCAATAACCTTTAAAAGTATATATTTCTTGTAAACACAAACCTAAGTCATTACCTTTGACCCTTACACACACAACTCAAAAGCACTTCCTGCTGTTTGCAAAGCAGAATGATAACATTAAAACAGCATAAACATGAGTCAATACTATTTGCATCACAGAATGTCAACTTTCATTGGTGTGAAAAAAATTAATATATATTTACCGGCACAAATGTTGGATATCAACATTATTGTTGATAATCGTAGTGCGGAGTTGGTATTGAGGTTTCAGCTCCGTATTCCTCTGTGTGTCTCTCAGGATGAAGTGGACGAGCTGCGGGCGGAGATGGAGGAGGTGCGAGACAGCTACCTGGAGGAGGAGGTCTACCAGCTGCAGGAGCTGCGGAGGGACCTGGACCGCTCAAACAAGAACTGCCGCATCCTGCAATACCGCCTGCGGAAGGCAGAACAGAAGAGTCTGCGGGTCGCACAGACCGGCCACGTGGACGGAGAGCTGCTCCGTAGTCTGGAGCAGGACTTGAAGGTCTGTGAAAGTGTGTCAATGTCAGTCCATATGTATGTTTGTGTCTTTGTATTAGGGATTGACCAATCACCACTGCCAACTACTTACTGTGCTAGAATATTACAAGTATTCCCCTAGAATTACATCATTGCAACCGGGTAAATCTTTAAAACAGCATCTTAAGCTCTCCACTGAACCCAGACTAATGAAATATATATGTTAACTGGGTTAGAAGTTTCTTAAAGGGGTGATAGAATGATTATATAGGGTATTTCACACTGTTCCTTAAGGTCTCCTAATAGGGTATGTAACATTGGTTGGGCTGAAAATGGCCTGTGTGCTGTTCTATGCTGCCTAATTCATCCTTGTGGAATTGCTCTATTTCAAACGAGAGCTTTTCTTCCAAATGTGGTATGCTCATGAATATTAAGATGAGCTGCACGCTGATTGGTTGAGCGAAGCACATACACATATAGTGGAGACGGGACAGCAGGTCTCATATTTCAGACACTGCAGTGTTATACATTGTTCTTCTTCTAAATTCACTTCTGAGACTTTCTTATGCGAGAAATCAATTATGTAGAAGTCAAATATGGGCCGTTTTACGAAAATTGATGGCTAATTGCAAATTTTGTCCAACTGTGTGTCGGAGTTCAGTAGCTCTGCAGGCTAACGTGACTGCAGTCGGTGCTGCCTGGGTTGCTGCCTCGTCGCCCGGCCTGTCCTTTCACAGATCCCGGGTACACTTTCGGCATCAATCTAGTATATTTACACTTTGAATTTCGTCACGGCATTTATATCACAGCTACCCTAAGGTGTTACAAAGCTAACCCTTTTGTCCGATTTCAATTTAATGCATTTTTGCGAATTTGAAGGGTCTCGTTAGGATTAGCTGCTAGCTCTCATTGATAGAGTTCCATCCAGCTCACCGCATCATGAGACTCGCAGACAAGAGGCGTTTATTTCTCCGAACGTTTGTTTAAATAACTCAACACACATATCCATTATAAGATTAACTGGAACCTGTGGTTTTTCGAAGTTATAATGCTCCACAAGAGATTGCGGGCGCAACAAGCTCGCTGACCGCGCTCTCACTCACACACACCGGCCATTTAGCAGGACGAGGGGAGGGAGAGCTGCGAGCTGCAGGCCCTGGAGCTCCGTCAGAGCATTGGCATTTGATAGTCCAGTAACCCAGAAACAGTGACTTTGCGCGGGTATAGAGCGCCGCGGGCTGCCGGCTGTGACGGAGCTCCATCTAGCTCACAGCGGGCTGGGGTCTGTGAAGAAGGACAGGCCGGGCGGTGAGGCAGCAGTATTACAAATCCCACTATGGCCATGCCAAGACCCGCCCTTCAGTAGCATTTTTTGGCCAAACGTCCATGAGAACACAAGGTAACGTAACCCCATTTGTACAGGTCCTATCCCCTGACCAATCGGCTATCCTAACCTTAACCACTCGAGGTGAAATGCCTAACCCCAACCAATCAAGCTGCTTCATTACATTATTACATTACATGTCATTTAGCTGACGCTTTTATCCAAAGGTGACTTACAATTAAGTGCCTTCAACCCTGAAGCTTCAAACTTCAACAAGTAGTAAGTGCAAGTACATTAGCTTTAAATAAGCAAAGCTTCGTAGGGTGGGTCTTGGCGTGGCCATAGTGGGATTCGTAATTTTGCACCCAGGCAGCACCGGCCGCTGTCACGTTAGCCTGCGGAGCTACTGAACTCCGACACACAGTTGGACAAAATTTGCAATTAGCCATCAATTTTTGTAAAACGGCCCATATTTGACCTCTACATAGATTTCTCGCATAAAAAAAGTCTCAAAAGTGAATTTAGTGATGAAATAGCAGACGAACAATGTATAAAATTTCTGAGCTCTGCGCGACCTAGATTCACAAGACAAACTGGTCCTATGTAAATTTTGGGGCGTTACAAGGATAGAAGGTAGAGCCAAATAAGGTAGGAGTTGAGGAGTTGACGTAAACTTTTAGCTTTGTTGAGATTTGCCCGTTTTCAGCAGCAGTTTCAAATTGTGAGATTTGCAGAGGAAAGAGGTGTCAATGGGACTTTGAGGTTCTATGTATGTCCTTTTTACCCACCGAACTGTCGTAATTCAACTATGACAAGGTAAACTCGATTTTGCATTCTATCACCCCTTTAAAGTAATGACCCACAGTACCTTTTCAGTGTTGTGAAAACTATGGGAAACAGTAAGTGAATAATTGATTTGCAATAAATCCAAGTGGAAAATTGAATTAATAAAAAAGAGGCTGAGATAACTTTTCATTCGGACGGTTTTAAGGCTGCAGCTAACGATTATTTTCATTTTAGATGAATCATATTTATCTTTTAGTCCATAACATGTCATAAATAGTGAAAAAACTGTCTAACAAAAAAACTCCAAAGCTGACACCTCCAAATGGCTTCTTTTGCCTGATCAACAGTCCAAAACCCAGAGATGGCTATGGCAAAGTGGCTATATGTAACTCTCAGTTGTTGTGTTGATTCTAGCGGCCGCTTTGGACAAAAGCGGTAGTGTTTTTACCACACCTGCTGTCGTAAAGGTCTTTTCTTTACGGTGCTGTATTGCCCACTGTATTACCGAGTTAGCGTTATGGGGAGGTTATATAGTTGAGATGAATGTTTTGCTCCCGGCGTACAACCACATTGCGCGTAGTAAAGTTATTTTATGAATGAAATAGACTTACATACCTGAGGGTCAATTCGGGGTGGGTTTTGGATCATTTACATTCCCGTAATTGTCTCCTCCATAATCTGTTGATAGCTAGACCGAGTGTGACTCGCGTTATCGCCCGTTGTCACTTTCCCTTTCCCTTTTAGCTTTTAGTTGTTCTTCGTTTAATTTCCTTCTTTACCGTAATGGCCCTGCCCCAGTATCAGCCATAACTACAACAGATACCTTCTAAAATAACATTAAAATACAATTAGGCCTATATAAAGAAATCTCCTGCTTCCTTTTACCTGGTTCAAAAGGCTGGATACTAACACAGGCTTTCCGGTGTTGCAAAGAAATCTGTGACCCATCGGAATGTGTGACTGTAGCGCCGTCTACCTGCCGCAAATATTATGTGACTGCGCGGGAAAAATCGAACCCGGGCAGAGGCCTTACTAAAAACTATATAAAAATGGCGTTCTTTTCACTGTTAGTCATGTTTGTTGTTACAGGTAATTTAAGACAATTGTATGAAAAATGACAGAGCTTCAGAAACATTAAAAAGTTACATATAGTCACTTTAATTTACAATGATTGACAAATAATTTAAACAATACACTTTTTCAATGTAGTAGTCAAATAAGCTGACAGGATTGTGGATGTGTGATTTAGTTATTTTTAACACAGATATCTGCTTTATATATTGGTCTAATGTATGTGCAGGTATGTGTGTTAGTGTTTAGATGGTGTTTAGATGTGAGCCCATATGTAAATAGTGTATCATGTGTGTTAACGGCACATTTAAAATAATTATATATCCATTTTGTATTATCTCTTTGACCTGTATTTGCTTGTCCTTCAACATAACTGTCCCTGTGATCTCAGGTGGCTAAAGATGTGTCGGTGCGTTTGCACAACGAGTTGGAAAGCGTGGAGGACAAACGCAGCAGAGCTGACGATGAGAACGAGCTCCTCAGACAGAAGATCATCGAGGTGGAGATCTCCAAACAAGCGCTGCACAACGAACTGGAGAGGACCAAAGAGGTGAGAGGATGATAATGGAGATGCTTTTTAATACGAGGCTGTTGCAGGTCATGGAAAAACATTTGCTTTCATGCACAAAGCTGTGTTTTTAGCTCAGCAGATGCTAATCGTTTGTTAGGCTTGCAGGCACAAAACAGCAATAAAACAAAGAATTTCTTAGAGCCACACAGAAATCTGTCTGGAAAGAAGTTCAACAACTCCTCCTCTAGCCAAGACTCTTTCTTCCCCTTTAGTTCTGCAAAATAAGTATTCTTATTCTTATTATCTATTCTGTCTTATATTGTTATTTTCAGAATTTTAGGCTAATTAGAAATTAGTTGAAATTAGTCTCAGTGGTACAATACATGATCCATGTAGTTTTTTTACCTGTAACTCCAAAAGTTTTGAACACACAGCAAATTCATTCAATGGATATAAGAATCATTTTGACCCAGTAACATCAAACATTTACAGATACATTTAAAAAACTACATTTTTATTTATTTCGTCACGTTTATCGTTTATTTCCAATTTGATGAATATGGTTTGAGTTATAAGACTACAGCTCCCATACTGCTTAGGGGTAATGTTAACAGGAAGTGTAATGTTACCTCTTGTTGCTCAGCCAAGAGAGTATTTGAAGTAAGGTCTTCTTGCAGGTAATAAGATGAGCGGAGGCTTTTCTCAGTGCTGCCAGGGTTCAGCTACTTAGACTAAATTGATTTTGACATCATCAGGCAACATGCCGTCTGGCAGAAAAGAGAAAGTAGGCTAATACCAGACCAGTCAGTATATAGATGTGACTTTCTTTAGGCAACTAGATGACACTGTTTCCTTTTTTACCGTGGTGTCATGTGCTGCTGGTTTGAATCCCAGCTTGTGCCACAGTGACTCCATATGATCTCTGTTACATGTCTCTCCAAATAGTTCTTCCGCTGGTTGAAAATCTATATTCTGAAGCAGTTTATGACCTTAACTATCAATGTTTGCAACATTGTAGTTTTTAAAGGCAACTTATCAGCCCCCAACTAAACTGCATGTGCTCGGACGAAGTCAGAAAATTAGTGTCTAGTCTGGGTGTGCTAATGCAGCAAATGCAAGCTCTAGTTTTTGTTGTCGCTTTACACTGGTAACCTTTCGGAAGAAAATGATTGGCAAACAGTAAGACTGAAGTGAGAGGAGGCTTCACGTGAAGAGTTTTTTTTATTTTGCACAGCAGTTGCAGTGTTGGTGGTGGCTCCATACCTATAATTCTGAGCAGTATTGCAATACATAGGACCACAGGATGACACAGACTCTCGTGTACACAGAGAAACAGGCGAGGGAGCAGGAGAGAGGCTGAGATAGCGGCTGCTCCAAATGATTGTAGATTTTTTTGTGTTCCCCCGAGGTTTGTCCCAGAAAAACACAAGCCGTGTCTGAATCTGCACTCCGACATCACATGACGCCATCTCCCTTCTCCCCATTTTCTAATCAGAGGCATGCATTTATAATGCAGCACCCCAATATTTTTATTTTGTTGCATGGAAATACACAGTTTCTTTGTCTGGGATTTTTCCTGTAGTTTAATCATTTTAAAAGTATTTAATTCCCGTGAAATTCATAATGCACAGTGTGTGACCAGTTTATTTTTTTATTGTTGATAGCAGGTGATGATAAGAGTATTTGCAAACACTTAGTTCAGGATGCATATGAATAAATCTAAGAATCTGTCCTCTGCTCTTGGAGTTGCTCTGTCACAGAGATAAACCTCAGAGGAGAGGGGAGGCGCATGTTTTACTGATAAGAATGTGGTTCAACTGGACTGAAAGGTTGTTTCCTTTCTGCTTCAATCAGACCTTGTGAATTGTGACCCAGGTGTAATGTAATGCTTACCTTGCACGGCAGCTGGATTCTTGCAATATCACAAGATCACGCGAAAATCGCGGAATCACGTGTCACAGGAAAATCCATCTTGTCAGGCTCCAACCTAATGCATTTGTGTCTGAACTACCAGCCAACCGCATCAATTAGCATCCAGTAGGAAGCTACTGGCAGCTACGGGCGTAATTTAGGTGTGTGTGTGACAGCCACGACGGTTCAGAACAACAATGGCAGACATGATAGACAGATTGTTCATCGAATTAACTGCCAGGTATTTTTTGAAAGTGCCTGCCTTTCCCAAACAGTTTCCAATGACAGCTTCTCAGATGGTTCTGTGTAACAAACCATCTGGCGCATCAAGTTAATGTAATGTAGTGAAAAGCAGAAAACTCTCCATACTCCTTTGGATTTTTACTAGTTTTAAAAAATTCCACCCGAGGCACCTGTGTCTTCTTCCATTTAGTTTTTTAAATGATCTTCTGCTGTTCTTTCACCACTAAAGTTAAGTGGTAACACATTTTTAGAATACAAAAAGCTTCATCAGTTACTTTTCCTGTCAAGCCTTTTCACCACCATGGTAAAAGGGCAACTGAACCCAGCCCATCTCCTCCCTGCTGTATACGATACGACCACAGCTCCACGGCTTACAGACCTGATATT
The DNA here is from genome assembly GCF_008315115.2 of Sander lucioperca. Lineage (NCBI taxonomy): Eukaryota > Metazoa > Chordata > Actinopteri > Perciformes > Percidae > Sander > Sander lucioperca. The sequence goes on from NC_050181.1 coordinate 4,662,357, forward strand.
AAACAGTTTACGAGAGCTGGTTGACAGGATCCTCCGTTGTTACAGTATCAGCCTGAGGAGCAAATTGCTGCTGCTTCTGTGTGGACGTTATTAAAGCGAACAAAGATTGGTGAAGAGATATTTCATTCCTCTGACATTTGAAGTAAGGCCCACTGATACGTGTAATGAAATGGAACTAATGAAATGTCAACAAGCATAACATGAGCATCAGGTGATTTATAAGATGCTCTCTGTTCCCTGTGATAAGTTCATTCATCTTTCATTATGGCAAAATGATAATTATATTATAATAATATAATATATCCTTTATTTGCCAAGTACATTTTACACATACAAGGAGTGTATCTTGCATTTAACCCATCCTAACTTATTAGGAGCAGTGGGCAGCCATAGTCCTGTTCCTGGGACCAACTCCAGTTCTAATGCCAATACTTACATCAAGGGGACTGGCGTTTCTAGCATACAGAAGCACTGACTTGACATCAGATCTTATGAGGACAGCACGAAATTGACATATTTTATAACACATTTTGGAGGCACACCAATGGAGATGTAGGTGTATTTTATTGTGCTTACCCATGTAAACACCACACTCTGATTATATGATTATGCTCCTCTTTGAAGTAGGTGCATTAGTACCCTCATTTTGCTGGCACTCAAATCATTTTCTTTAAAGGGACTAGTTACCCAAATTTACAAAAAAAAGATGTACCTGTAGTGGTATTTTGTGGTATCCGTGCAGACAGTTTCATAGGGACTATTTCTTCAGTAAAACGTAGTTCCAAAGAAAACCGCAAGGTTTGAAGATTATTGACTAACTAGGACTTTGTTTCTGGAAACTCTTATTATTATAGCATTATAAATGCAATTTTTTTGTGTTGGTACCACAAACAAAACTCCATTCACCTCCATTGTATTTCAATCAGGAGAGACTTCGTTGCAGATATGCAAACATTTATTACTAACAATTAACCAAACAAGTACAAACAATTATTTGGAGATTAGACTCCATTGTAAAAGGGGATCTATACAATTAATGTATAGGAAAACCAAACACATCCCCCAATGGAATCTAGACACTGGTGGTGAGAAAATCCGAGATATAAAACGGGCCGTCAGCCGGGAGAAGACCGATACACCGTCGACAATGCCTGGAGGTAGAAGGGGAGGAGGCGGGTCGCACTCTCGTCTGAAAATACAACTGACAGAAACGGGAGAGAGAAGATATTTAAAACAAGGTAGTCATGCTGTGATTGGATAAAACATACGTGCCCGATTCTAATTGGTATACAGAACCGAAACACCCACTGCCCAGCTGATCAGTTAAAGAGAATAGAGACAACGTATTAGAAGTCTCCCTGACAGAATTTACGCTGAGCTACATTAGAGTGGAGGCAGAAATCAGAAATGATATCGGAAAACATTGACAAATAAACTCTTGTTTACATGGTTAGTATAGGGCTGAAACTAATGATTATTTCATTATTGATATATGCTTTTACTTTTTTTTTTTTTTTTTTTTTTTTTTATTAACATTAGTTGATTAGTCAACAATGTAAAATGTCAGAAAATTTATAAAAATGGCCATTTCAATTTCACACAGCCCAGCATGATGTTTTGAAATAGCTTGTTTTGTCCAACCAACAGTCCAAAACGCGAACACTGGATATTAATAAAATATGTAATAAATAAATAAAAAACCGAGTAGCGCTGAAACAATTAGTCGATTAATCGATTACTCAATTGGCAGAAAAGTAATCTTTTACTGGTTTAATAATCAATTTATCATTTCAGTCATTTTCCAACCAAAATAGTGAAAACATGCAGAATATTTTTTTTTATCTACCTTCTCAAATAAGAGTTGTTGCTTTTCTTTGTCTTGTAAATTGAATATCTTTAGGTTAATTGGACTAAATAAGCAACGTTAAGACACCACTTTGGACCCCGGTAACTTTTTAGACTAAATGACTAAACGATAATTATATTTAGTTAGAGTTAGTTAGGGCTAATTATTTTATATAACACTAAACTAATGATAAAGTAACAAACTATAACATTACTATTAACAAGTAACCATTATAAATCATCATTTAATTGTTTGTTAACAGTAAAACAACTATTAACTAACTATTACAAAGTTTAATTAACTATCAATTTACCATTTATTAATGAAAGTTATTAAGTGTTACCAAATTAATTTATGATGAAAATAATAGTTGGTTGCTGCCTTAAAACAAAGAAAAGCACCAAATTCTCACAACTGAGAAGCTTAAACCAGGGAATTGGTTTGGCATTTTTACTTAAAAAAATTAATGTTCTGACGATCGACTGATTGTTTAATCAACTAATCGTTGCAACTCTAATACTCTGATATCATTGTCATATCTATACAGTAAATATAAAGCCACACCTAGCAGCTTGTTAGCCTAGCTTAGCATAAGAACTGGACATTTAGCCCGGCTCAGTTGCCTACCACCTCAAAATATGTCAAGAATCAACTAGCACTGTTGTGTTAATCAGTGTACTGGTAGTATTTGCATTTTTTTCACGCATTTAAAAATAGAAATCTATCCATTTCCAAGAGTAACCACAACCTTAAGTCTTTTGTTGTTTGGTGTTTCACTACTACAAAGATACGAAAGGGAATGCCTGCATTCTTCAATGATTGCGTCAACAATGCCTGAGTGAGAGTCACTGCAGACACAATTTGTTTCATGTCAGAGCTCTTTTCTCTCTCACAAGATCTCAGCAGAAGTGTTGGCTTTGATGAAGATTCTCCTCTTCTCATCTCTGGTTCTCACTTATCCTTCATATATTCCACTCTCCTCTCCACTCTGCTGTGGTTCCCTGTTGGAAGAGTGCGAAGGAATCTCATTGACCTAGTTAATATCTTGTCTGACTCCACCAATGGGAAGAAGAGCAGGCGTGAGGAGAGAAGTAGCGTAGGGACTCTGCTGTAAGTCGGAATCTGCTCGATGACACACATCCATATGAAGCTTATCGCCATGACTGTGCTGGAAAGTCTCCATTTACACAATGGACAGGTGTCTTATAAAATATTACTGGTATTTAGGTAGAGACCACACAACTTTAATTTAGGTAGTTTTCATGTTTTTACTCATATTAAAAGTTGCTGTGAAGTGAAAATATTAGTTGATTTCTGAAAAAAGGTTTTAACTTGATGACAGTAATATGTGTTTATCTCAAATTTTATGACATTTGAAATAGACTAAACCTGTATGACGTATCGCAAAACATTTTAGAACCAACACTGTTACCCTAAAGGCAAACTATCCCCGACACTAAGCAATGGGGAAATCATCAATTCTGCATGAAACCCCAGAGTGATGTGTTATAATTCTGAGCGCCGTCCTTTGAAGTTTAAAACCCATGAAAAATGAAATTCCTCCTCCGTATGAACATGTTTTGCAAGCATTTTAATTTACAAAAGTATCAAAGCTGCCCCTTTCTAATCATGAAACATCCTGAAGCATTCGCTGTAGCAGCAATCAATCAATTAAAAATCATTTTTAAAAAACACATTTGTAGTCATCTTTAACACAGTCTTAATTTTTTTTTTACTGTGTTTCACATTTCATTTTGATTTTAAGCACCAGTTCAAGTATCAAAGCTGGTAAAAAATGTATGTACAATTTTACTTTTTGTATAAAAGCAAGTCAAGATATATCATTATCGAGTTTTTAAATGTCTACAAATTCTGAGATCAAATCATGGTTTATGAAAGATAAAACAGTACCTGGGAGCTGCTTTCTAAATGCTTGTCTTGTCAAACATTTCTTTTTCCAGCATTGGTTCCATGACTGGTGTAAGTTCAGAGTTGCCACCTTTTTTAGGTTGTTAATAATTAGAAATTTTATTTTAAAAAAAAACAACAACAAAAAAACGTCACAGCAAAGATAATCCAGCAGATTTGCTTTCAGGTATTAAATGAACCCTAACCCAGTAGATATTTCAAAGTCTGAATATTTAATCTGCTGTAGGAAATTGAAATATATTTGACAAGAAAAATGAAAATGCAATATGTTATTTATCGTGGAAACCTCTCCAAACAGAACATGAGATGTTGCAACAGACAACTAGTCGAAATACAGGTGTCAATTGTAGTAAGAATACAGTTAAGCAACACTAAGAGTCTAAAGCCATACAATCAGCTCTGGGAGGCGGTTATGACACAGTGGTAGTGCTAATTAACAAATGCCAGCAAGCCAACATGCTCAAAATGACAATGCTGTCAGATAGTAATCCGCAATACCAGTTTAGTGTGTTAGCATGCTAACATTAGCTAATTAGCACTAAAGTCCAGCTGATGGAAATGTCATCAGTTTTGCAGGTATTTTGTCATGATCAATTACATTTTTAAACATATGGTGGTGTTAGATATAAAAAAATCAGGATCACCAAAGTTATTATAATTTATCATGAGGGCAAATTATGAATGTTGAATTTTAACAATGGTCCAAATGTGTACTGTGAAAGGGGCTACATTTAGACAAACCAACAGAGAATTATCACCTAACTCTCTCAAATGGCAGACAAACAAAGTTAACAACTTGCTGATGAACAGTATGGAGCATTTACCAGCCAGATAGTTGAGTAAATATTGGACTTATATTTATCAAGCGGACAGAAACTGACTCTAAATAGTCAAATGTTTGCTAACATGTTAGTAGTAAGTACCTTAGAACGTGATAATATGTTGGGCCGTGTGTCTGTCATCTTTTTCTAGTTCTTCTGCTCCAAAGAAATTAGGAAATGCAGCTTTATGTGAAAGGTAAGTTAACATCAAGATATTGGTTATTCTTAAAAATGCCAGCCCAAGGTAACATCTTTAAATTGTTTGTTTTGTGCAAACAAGTGTTCAAAAACCATATTTACTATAATGTAAGACAAATTAAAGCAGGGGATATTGGCATTTGAGAGGCTAGAAACACCAATTTCTTTGGCATTTTCTCCTTAAATTCATCTCTTTTTTGTAAGTTTTGTATGTCAGATGCATTGGTGACCAAGTGTTTCATTTTGTGAGGACAACCCTGAACTAACAGCAGCTCTCCTTTGAATCAAAACTATGACTGGTGATGTAAGCACCACTAGTTACATCTCTAAATAATCCAAGCCCGGTCACATGTTCGCCGTCAGCCCACGGCACTCTGCGTCAAAAACTCAGTACAAGAGACTAAAAGGAGGATTCTGCAGGCTGTCTAGTTCAGAATAATATCACATCCTTTGTTGTGAAAAAGACATGGAAACCGTACACTTTTTGGTACTGAACGAAATGCGTCTGTTGGACCAAGTATTAAAAAATGTACCAACAATCTAACCCACAGAGAGTCAAACCCTGGCATTAATGCATAAATGATTGGCTCTTTTAAACATTTTTTATTGAAACGTTGGGGAACTAGTGTCAATAAGTGTCAAATATTTAAAAATGCTTTTTAAAATGCTTTTTTAAGGAGGCCATGGAAAGAGGGGACAAAACAAAACAAATTGAATAATTTGTTTTTGCAAAAGTAGGATTAAAAATGTGTTTTTTTTATGATGTCAGATAAAAAACAAAGATAGAAAACAAATTTAAATTCCAAGGGCAGAATAAACAGAGGTTTTGAAATATTAAGTTATTCAAAAATGTCAATCTGATTATTCTGATTATAGCTGTCTTCTTCTGTCTGCTTCCACTAAACTGATGGGAAAAAAATTGTAAGCCACCTTTTGAGGTTGTATACTTCCTTATTTTTTCATAGTACTAATCAGTTCTGCAGCAAGGGGGTCAACTGTGGCTGCAGTCTCATTTATGGTTGCGATTCCTTTCAGCGGAAAATCCAGTACAGCTGAGGGAGAAAAACCTCAACAGCTTCAGAAACTCCACTTTAGCTGGTAGCTACGGACACAAACCCTTTGGTATGAACCTCCATCGAGGCTGATGACAAGTCAGGTAACAACCCTCTAGATTACTGTGGGCCTCTGCTGCCACCTGAGCTCATAGTTCGTTATCTTTTACAATGTTCTGTGGTGGCTCAGTGGTCCACTGGGCTTTGGTAATAACACAGTATTTCAAATCTTTTATTGGCTCCCCTCCTACCATTTTCAAGCCACAATAGACAGCATGTGTGCAGAGGCGAGGGATCCCTCCCCCTTATTACTAACCTATTGTGAACCTTTTGACACACAAGGGGACAGTGAAGTACTGGTGACGGAAAGTGGCGCGGGGGTGAGGACGACCTCATTATAAGCCAGCTGGACAGCCATGCCCTCCACTTATTACCCCTTTTAACCCTCATCCCACATCCCACACCCTCCTCCCATCCAAGCTTCTGTCACAAATGAGAATAACGCTCTGTTGTCTGGTTCCCATTAGTGAGTAGAAGAAACATGACTGGAGCCCAGAGGGAGGATCCAGGTTAACTTTGCAGAGTCCCAGAAAAACTGATAGAAGTTTATGATCATACGGACGGTTATAAGGTTTTATTTATCCATGCCTTATGCTTATTACTATAGACACATACTGTATGATCACAGAATTAAGTCACCACCGTCTTTAAAAACAACTTGACTCATGCTAATTATGAATAGTAGATGATCTAAGAAATGGCTGCAGTGCCTAGCTAGATTCTTATTACGGGTTGAAGGATAATAAGCTGCGAATAAAGACTTAATTAAAGCCTGGGAGCCATCTTGAGAAGGCTGTTTACTGACACAATCAGATATAGCACAGACTAAATAGGCTTATTGTTTTTTCCACTGTTCCACTGGCATTAGATTTGATCCAGTGGATTCAATTGTCTGATCTTTGTGAATATCAAGGTATTTTCTATTTATACATTATCTATTATAATGACCCCTGACAAACCTCTGTTTCTTATTGTTGAGAAATATGATATATCAGGTTTTGGATGCACAAACAAAGGTTTTGGTTCTTTAAAGGACGTGTGTGTAGATTTTAGGGGGATCTATTGGCATCGCTGTTACAAGAACGTTTAAAAAAAAACTATGAGGGTAAAAAACAAAACACGAGCACTGAACTGCCCAGGAGTTTGTGTTTCCTGCAACAAGCTCCAGCACACAGCACAGTCCCTCCGTCTCTTTTCTTCCTCTCTTTCACTGTGAAATTAAGCAGCCTTCAAGTGTAGTCGGAAATGTCAAAATCATAAAAACGCTCTGACGGAAAATAATAATAGTGAAATATAACTTAAGGGGTTAAAATACACAACAGGACGTAACACAAATTGGCCATTTAGGTGATACTCCCACATCTCGCTGAAACGCCTGAGCCTAAGGCAGTTGCATTTTACAAATTTAGCAAACAGTAATGTAGTTTTCTATGGTGTCAAATCCAGAGTGTTTCCACACATTACTTTTCACTAGGTTAAAAAGGTTTTCCATTAATGCCCCTGAAAACTTGGCTTCAAATCTTAAGTATTTCTCTACATCAGATATAACATCATAGTTAACTTGCTAACCAGGTCAACACACCTGTCGCTTAGGTCGGCAAGACCGCCATTCTTCAGGCAATATGAAGAAAGAGTCATTTGTCAAAATTGGTTGAAAATCAATCTGCTAGGATTGCTGTGCTGAGAAAGGTTCTCCAGACTTCAGAGGCAGCAAGAGCCAACAACCTAGCGGGTACCAACCATCACTTTTATTCTATCATACTGATTAAATGTTTAATTCAATGTGACAGCTCTAAGACTTTTTTCAATACAATCAATTATTGGTTTTGGTGGGATTTGTTGATAGTTAAAACATATAAAAACATTGATTTGCTTTAAATAAGTGTCACTTTGAAGATATCGTTTGCCAAATGAAGTCAATTTAAAGAAAAAATAACCCCAGCTTTATCCTTTAAGTCTCCTTTGAAAGAGAAATTCTTAATCTTAGCTGCTCCAACTGGTTCAAGACATAAAAAAAGAGCTGATCCGTGTTACATGTCTGAGCCGGTGATATTTGCTATGACAGGAACAGCATGGGAAATGTAATATCTCTTTCCACTTGTGATTTGTCAGCATTATTTTTGCCGAGGGGGGGCTCCAGTCGAGTGTAACTCTCCCATCTTATCCATCTCCGCTGTACATCATGATGAGAGCAGAGCGACATTCGCCCTCGCCACATGGCTCTATGCACATTACACACCACTGGCACGCTGCCAGTCTGCCGTCCCATAATACTCGGTGGACCTGCTGAGGAGTTTGCAGGCAGATGACATGGCAGCTCTTCCCTCCTCCTGGCCTGTCTGAGCCATAGTGTCGTTTATAGCTTTTAGTGTTGCTCCACAAACGGACGACTCTTGTGACACTTAGAATTTTTTTTTATAGCCGCCCTCCACACATTTACGGGTGTGAACTGTTGGGAGTGCAGGCGTTTTAGACTAGATGTGCTGTAGATGACCTCCAGACAGAGCAGCGGAGAATGCCTTTTACATATATTTATTTATTGAGTTTTTTTGTCACCTGTGTCTCCCTCGAGAGGCTTCCTGCTGAGTCTGCATGCTCTTTTATAGCACCGTCCTGCAGCTCATTCATAGTTACACACATTCCCACATGGGAGCTGCTCACTACAGGCTCCTGGCTTCACCAATGGCGTGATTGGCGTGATAACTGAGGAGTGGGAATTGGGCTGCTCATTCATATTTCATGTTTTCAGAGTTGATTTTATCCTTCTCTTACCTTTAACGCTTACCTTTTCCACATAGCTCTGTGTATGTATGCCAGTCGACCGAAAGTCCATTAATTCCAATGGGAACCTCTGTGATCTCCGATGTGTTTGTGAAACTGCTCCTTCCAGGGTTTTTTTCTGGTCCAGTATTTGCCTCAAACACATGAACACAAAAAATGTGTACCTTTGTGGCAGATTTCAGCCAGAACGTATACTGTATACTTCCTGTGGAATTAGCTAATTAGCTCACAGGCTATTTCATTCAATTCAGTTGCTTGACTATGTTGATAGTCAAATTGTGTAATTAAAAGGAAACAAGTTCAGCTAGTTTAACACATTGTGAATTTTAATTATGTTATTTTGCTAAAATATATCGTTAGCATAGGCTACACCACCTAAATCGAAGTTAAATGAAAGTTCACGGACACGTTCCATACATGCGCAGTAGATCGCTATGCTACCACTTGTAGCGGAGTGGCTGCGTGTACATGCACGGACAAGTCCGTGCAGTCACAAATAATTATCTGTTATCCACACAGAGCCTATGCGTACACCCTCTGATGATGACATTTACGTCGCGTAGACACTCGCACACTCGTAATCGATTAGAAAATCAATACCACTGTCATGTATATGCACTAAATATCTACAACCAGGAGGCGATTAGCTTAGCTTAGTTTAGCTTAGCATAAAGACTGGTAATAGGAGAAAGCCTGGCTAGCTGTTTCACCCTAACTTCAGAGGTCTGCCTGCCAACCTCTTGTGTGATTATTTCTTGATGAATAGCAGGTTATACTTTTGCCCAGCACCTCAATGCATTGTCTCTGCTGGTTGCCTTGCAACCTCATGGCCCCGAAGAGACTTGTCTGTTCACCAAGAAATAGTTCCAGCAAATTGTTGCTTTTACATTTTTGTTTGTGTACAGATTAAGCACACAAAATTCAACATGTCAATTAGTGAGATTCAGAGGTGTTGGTAGGGGTATTTTTGAAAAGAGCTAGGCTAGCTGTTTCGCCCTGCATTCAGTCTTTATGCTAAACTAGGCTACTTGCCTCCTGGCTCAATCGCTAGACGGAAAAGCGATATCCATCTTTTAACCTGACTCTTGGCAAGAAAGCAAATGAGTGTATTTCCCCAAATTCTCAAACGTATCAGTCTATTTAACCTGCTAAAACCCACCTTAAAGATTTTAGTTTTAGTTTCATGCGGGGATCTAAATGCTGCTACAGATGCTTTTCCATACTGTATTTTACAAAGTTCTACACTGCTCAGTTTATAAGTATGTTTTTTACTTTTTTGCCATGAAAATAGTTAAATTGAAATATTTAGAATTAGTACATGCTGTCACAATACAGGAAACCCACCTATGCAATACAGTAAACACTTTATAACAAAGATAATAAGAGCTGTTTGGAAATACTTCTTGTCTCAGGGCTGGAAATCTGTTCAAAATGTACTTGTTCACTGATGTCGGTTCATCCTGCCTGACCGTCTCCTCATGTCTCTTTTATAACAGAAATATCAATCACCACTTCCCCCTTCTGGCCTCTAGCAGTTGGGGACCTGTCTCCCCACCACTGGTTGCCAGTTCTGTACTTGTCAACCCTCCACATCAGCGAGAGGGCTAAATCAGGAGCAGCAGCTCACTGTTTATCATGGCTGCATCTAGTCTGTCACTTTGTTCTTTAAAGACACAGTGTTTGATTAAAATTTCAAGGCATCCCACAGTCTACAGATTTAATTTCATGTGATAACATATTGCATACAGATAAAAAAAATAATGAATCACAGCACAAATATGGATTGGTTAGAGTAGTTTTTAGTTGCATTGCCAGACTGATCACAATTGGCCACCTAATTGGCTGAGACAACAGCACATACTGTAGTTATGCTTGAAATTTGATGGATTCTTTATAAAGTAAAAGAATAAGGATTAAAGCAGTGTGTTTGTCTGTTCTAACGTAAGTTGCAGTCATTGACATGTCCAGCTAATTATCATACTACGTACAGTAGTAACCAAGACTTACTTCCAAGGCCAAAGAGCTCATCATTAACTACCTGCATTAGTTTGTGGGGTGACAGGTTAAATTAAAAACAAAGTCCAGTTCGTGACTAGCACAACCGATGTGTAATATTTCCCCACGGATGCTATCGTAGTTTAGGTTAACGTTAGCAGCCCTGTCCTGCTCTTCGTTGGGTAAGTTAATGCTCTAGCAAACATTACTCAAGACAGTTATGTTTTATACATACATCAGTTAGCATCACCCTCAAAACATTTTTTCTTGTAACGCTAAAAGTAAAAATATACAGTTTGAAAATGCAAACAATGTAAGCAGCCAAAACATTGTTAGAACAAAATAAGTCTGATCTTACATTTTTTATTATCATACTTATAGGACTATCATGTATGTAGCAATCAGGAGCAAATAAAAGTTCCCTTATACAGGATCTCATTTTTTAAACAAAAGGAAGAATTGTGATGGTAAATCTGACATTGTTATCTTTGTAATGTATACAGTATAGTGCATATGTGCTGTTCGAGAACGAAATGCTCGACAGCCTTAGCGAAACGTTAATTGTGATGTATCAAGTGGTAAACTGACTGTTTGTGGTGTTTTTTTTACTCCCACTTAACAGACATCTATAAATAAAACGGTGCCAGAGTCAAGGTGTTGTATCTTTTTTTCCTTGGATTTTCAGCAAATTAAGTTTTAGTAGATTTTTTTGTGTACATCAAGAGCAGTACATGTTGATGTCATTGTAAAACTTGAAATGTAACTGTATCCATAACACAGAATCAATTTCTCAGTTCTCTGTGTTAAAGAATCGCCTTGTCTCAGTCCATCTATTCTCAGGTCAGATTTTTCGATTTGCCTCTCTCAAACCATCCATTACTATGGCAGCCAGTGATGGGCAGGCCAGCCAGGCAATGGGTCATTAATTACTGTGAGAAGATTTCCTGGCTTTACTACTGTTCACAAGGCAACCGACCAGTGTAGCTTCTGACTGTGAGCCAGCAGAGACATCTTTACTGTTAGAAGTTCAAAAGCATTTGTTTTTCTTCGGAATAATATACAGAAGACTAGTTACTTGGTATTACAGTACATACTTTATCCAGTAAGACTACGTGTGCTAAAGCATGTATAAAGAAACAAGTAAATAATAGTGAGAATTGTAAATGTCAGCTAATCTAGATCAGTGGTTCCCATCCTGGGGGTCGAGAGCCCTCCAAGGGGCCACATTATAAACCTGAGGGGTCTCAATACGCTTTACAGGATAAGAACAATGACAAAACAGGCTTCTGGTGCACAGAATACTGTGCTTTATCTGACTTTATCTAACCTTTTCTTGTTTCTTGTGAAAAAACAGGATACTTTGACCTCATCAGGCTTCTAAAAAGTATTCAAATGAAACACTCTGAGAAGGAAGGAGACATAACCACTGAGCTATAATAATCAGCAAAAAAAATGATTATGAGAACACTGTGATTTTTAAGAGTGTAGGCTGATGTGTGTACAGGTCACACACTCCTGAGGCTGATATAAGAGGGCTCTATGTGCCCTTCCTCTTATCTGTCTCCACCTAATCTATTTTGACAAAGATAACACAGAAGCTTCACTGCCTCTCTTTTTGCTTTATTTAATCCCCTTTTTATACTGCTGATCATTAAAGAGTCCCACATTTATCATTAAAGCACTGTGATACAGAGCTAGCTGTTTCTTTCCTCATCATTTGTTTCTTTTGCTTAAATGCAGAATGTGCAGATTACTGTTACACACACTGGGCAGAGCTTTAGTGAAAATGACCGAATAAAAATGTATCTGTGTGTCATGAAGGGACCTTAAGGTGGAGCCGGTTGTAATTATACATATCAGAGAGGCTAAACCTGCTAATGGGAGCACTCGCTGAAGTGTAGCTTCTCCTCTCTCTTGCCCGCTCCTTACCGTGGGATCTGCCGATTCAGCACTACACACTCAAGCCATTTGAGAACCAGTTTGACAGCAAATGTATCAGGCATGCAACACACGCATGCATGCAACACACGCACACACACACACACGCATGCGCGCACGTACGCACACACGCACACGCACACACACACACGCACAATGACTAATCACAAGGCTTGTGTTACACTGTTAAACCTGATTCACTGTTGAGGAAAACAGTTTAGTCTTTATCCTAATAATAATTAGCAATGTTCTCGATTGAGAACATTGCTAATTATTATTAGCAGCTAATTACTGTATCCTGTTGTTTCATTTCAAATCAGAATGAAACAACACTGCTCCGTTCTGTACATCGAATTAGTAGAAAAACTCCTGGTTCATTTCTTACTATTTATTTCACCTAAACATTATCTCAGTCTTGGGTCTTTGGTTTGCGCCAGTTGGCACAGTGGCATCGTGTTTTCTGCGAGCTGCATGCCAGTCTGTGGGGTTGTTGAGGGAGATTTGTAAAGCGTAAGTGAAAGCGGTGTGACACGCCCCATAAATGCTCTATTGTGCTGCTCTTTAATGCATGTCGGCTCTCAGACTGAGGTCAGGGCCTGCTTAGTGAAGAGGAACAGTATGGGAGTGACCCTCCGCAGCTCACATGCAACCTCCGGCAGACACACACATTGGCCTTCAAAAACATGAAATTATACACACACAAACACACACACAGGCAGGCATATTGTGCGCATGTTGCAGCACAGGATGATACATAACCTATGCATGTCAGCATCGGTCGCTATTACGACCAATGTCGATTCCTAAAAGAATTAATGTTTGCTCAGTCTGCTAAAGGGCCTACAGGTCTCTAGTGTGCAACCAAGAATATCAGCACTGTTGACACCTCATATAACACCTGTTAATTGTCACAGGTTTATTGCAAAAGCAGCAACAAGTTTTTTTTGTATGTTACAATGCAAATGTGGTCTTTTTTTTAACTGTTTTTATGTCCGTCAACAAGATTTGGTAGTTCCTTTTTTTACCTCTCTTTGTCTGTTATCAAGATAGCTTGAGAAGTTATAATTCATCTTGTTTGAAATATGGTTGAGAAAAAGTTCTTAATCCAATAATCAGTTAACTCGATTTATGCGATGATACGGTTCACAGAGTTCCCGTATTACACGATTATCACATTTCAGCCATAAATATTATGCTGCATTCAAGGACTGGAAGAAGGGTCTTACAGGACTACTAAACAAGCAGCTAAATATCGTTTAATTCTCAAACATATACATTTTATCAGAAATTAACCTGAACAAAAAATTATAAAAAGGTTTGGGTGCAGCTTTGTTGCATAGTGTTCAACATTGCAGGTTTGTGCGCTACAGAAGGTGCTTTAAGGATGCATTAAGTTTAAGTTTTGCAGTAAGTTAAGTAAATCTTAAAGCACACAAACCAGCACATTTGCCATAGTTGGAAACACTTTTCACACTCTGCTATTGAGAAATGTTGCTCTAAATGGAATTTGTAAACAGACTGTAGGATGCAGAAAGAGTTAGTTAGTTTAATGGTCTAACTACTGAATGATGATTTTCCCACTCGACTCGAAAATCATTAAATGTTTTTGTGATTCGAGAAAATTGAAATATCACTATGAGGGGTTTTAAAAATAAATGGCCTTGAAAATCAAAACATATTTAGCAACCAAAGTCACAAAAAAGCTTCAACTTTCTGTTTTTCCAGTCAAAAATGAGCACTTCAGTTACTGCAAGTCACACTGTGATGGATATTTGTCCTTATATGGAAGCAGTTAAAATATATCTATTATGTCTTTACTTAGAGCAGCATTACACAACCTACAGACACAGAGCAATGTTATCAGTCATGTGGAGTCAAATGTAAGTCCAATATTCACTCTCCTTTTTAGCTCTGTTTTGGACTCCACCAACTCCTGAGGGAAATATATGGCTCTTTAGCTGCCCAAATGCTCCTCTATGTTCACCAGCTAGGTGCTCACTTTGTTTGTCTGCCATTTGACGCTGGGTAAAGTGCAGTAGGTAGGAGCAAGTAAAGTACAGTGGGTTGATCCTTTTCCCTCAAAAACATGACGCTAATGAGAGCGGTGAGAGTAAATCAAAACAATACAATTGCAGTCCGAAAAACTAAAACAGTGAGCTCAGAAAAGGTTTTAAAGCTATGCAGAGCTACGTAGAGCTATGTAGACCTCTCTCACATTACGTCATTTAATCCATTGGTAAAAAACATGAATTAGTGCAGCTTAAGATCATCTGCAAAGGACCAATGTGATGTCTAATTTTGACCAGTGGGGTGCTTAATGCCAAAACATGCCCATTTTCAATTTCACCAAGTAAAAATTTTGTAATATCCTTAAATTTAATGTGTAGGAAGTCTGATGTGCAGTCCCATGCCAGGCATCCTCTCCAAAGCTCTGCTCCTGCATTCATAATCGGAATTCTCTTGGTTCTAACAATAAGGATTTCATATTCACCACAGAGGAGGAATGCAATCTCTGGGAAGCTATTGATGTCAAGATGCAGGGGCGATAGAAAAGCCAGAATCTGTTTACAAGATTCCCATATACGCTGGGGATGGCCTGACATTGCAATGACCTCAGAGAGTGCTGCATTTAACCTGTCTCGCTGCCAAACATATGCACACACTGGCAGATGTACTGTATATAAGCCCACAACAGCTCAGCCTCGTACACACATGCAGAAGGACAGAAAAGCAGGCACACAGTGACTGCAAAAGCACAAAAACATGCACCCACCCATTCTTAGACATATGTGGGAGACTGATGACTGCAGATATACACGTATGTGCACACAAACGCACATGTACACACCGGCTGAGCAGCTCACTCTACTGGATTACTTTAATTCAGTTAGCTTTGATTGGTTTAGGGCTTTTTGAAATATCACTGCCACTGCTATTCGTTGTAGCCTCAGTGTAGCCAGTATGGGGTTTGTGCACCATTTTCAACATCAAATTGAATTCCAATGGGTTGCATGGTTCATATTTGACTGATGGAGTATATCCAGATGCAGTATATTTAGCTGTACTGGCCTACTGCAGGTGCTACAAGCCAAAGATTGATTCTCCTTATAAAAATACACACAACGCCGTAAATCATGGTGTAGCAGGAGCTTTAAAATATATCACTTGTCCAGCCGAATGTGTCCTTGGATGGAGAAAAAATTAAATTAAATGATAAAATGAGAGCATGTGATACTTGTACGCATTCATTTCAGTGTGTGTGTGTGTAGTATTAATTAATTTATTGAAACGGATTACATTCCAGATTGAGCGCTCATTCATCCAGATCTCACTAATATAATCTGCCTCTAAACATTTCATAGCGACTTATCTCTCTGAGCTCTCCCGCCGGGTGAGTAATATCTATTCTGTTGTGCTGGAGTCTTAGGCTTCTCTGTCAGTGCTGAGAAGGGGTTTATCTGCATCCAGCGGCCCGTCGCAGCTCCTTTTGTGTTCCACTCCCCCAATACTCGCCCCAGCCCTCCATCCCACCCTGTTATGCTGGTCACACCACACTTCCTGTTAAATCCCATTACCAGAGCCAGACGCCTCTCTCTTTTGGATGTATTGCTCTCTCTGCACTGTGTTGTAGTCTTTGAGCAAAATCATAAATAGGCCAAGCTGTTGAGTACAGATGCTGCCGAAAATACACTCGCTGTGTTCCTATTTTCACTCATACTCCACCCTCAAAATATTTCTTACTCCCCACATTGGGATTTTTTTGGTGATGTCACTGTGCGATGTCATCCAGTACTTGTTCCAAAAATGCCTCTGTGTCTTACGCAAACAGGCGTGTCGGAGTACACAATAGTCTCCTTTTCCCTTGTGAATGCACCAGTCTTTCAAAGATTATGTAGTGAGATTGTAGCAGCAGCATGTCTCTGCTTTTCAGCAGCAGAGCTTCACAGAGCAAATGTTACCTATTGAACAATGTGCTTCTACTCATCTGTTGTATATATTCCCCGGAGTGACACTAATGGATGCCAAAAATCAGTTCCACACCTACAAACACGCACTGTAATGGCGACCGTAATTGACACTTCACTTATTGTAGTGCAGAGTAGAGCAACGCTGGAGGTAATTGTTGGACACACTGTCACACGCGTCATGCACATTCCTTGTGTCACCATCTGAATGCTTTACTTTTACATAGACACCCCAACACGGACACACACACACACACACACACACACACACACACACACACACACGTAACTGGCTTTGTTGGGACCTTCAACTGATGTTCAAGCTTTATCACCAAACTCAAATCTGAACCCTCATCCTGACATAATAATAATAATGATGATGATTAATAATAATAATAATGATAATAATAACTTTATATAGAGCACTTTTAAAAAAACAGAGTTGCATGCTGTACATACATAAAACAGAGCAAAGCAATGAAAGACTATAAATGGGGCACTGATTCGATGCACTTGATCTCCTCAGGCGGGGCATTCCAAAGTCTGGGGGGCTCTAATAGCAAATACACATCACCTTTAGTTTTTAGCTGTGACTTTGGAATGGATAACAGAGATTTGCCTGAGGATCGCTGGCAGCGCATTTGGCGATAAGGGGAGAGTAGCTCGCAGATATAAGAAGGTGCCAAACCAAACAGGGCTTAAAACTGATTTAAAGTATTTTAAAATACAGTATATTCAAAAAGACGTGCACATACCTAAACGTAATCCTTACCTCGCCCTTAACCTAAACCTACCTCTACTAACCTTTTACCTAAAGACGAATCCTGAGCCTGAATATACCTTTAATTCAAACTAACCCAAACAACATCCTAATTCAGATTTTAACCCTAAATGTTATTCTTTAGGTTGCATTTACACTGACTATAATATAATAATATACTGTGTTAAAAAACTGCAGTCTCATCATTCATTTCAATGAGGTTACTGCACTAGTACAGAGGTGTCAGCAAAAATCCCATGGTCGTCTAGTTAAACCTGATGTTGAACCTGGCTTAACTATTGTTGCATAGCAAGATGTTATCCAGTAATGCACACGTTGCTCAATCAAGAGCAAAATCGTGAAGAGTGCAATTCAACTTATTACTTTGCAAGCATCTAGATAGAAGAGAAATGAAAGGAAAACCTGTATTCATAGTATTCTTTACCACTGTGCAGTGTTTTTTGCATCGATAAACCTTATTTAATTCATTCAAACTGGGCATCCTTGATTGTATTTCTCACCGGTAACTGTAGTAATGCTGTATTTTTTGGGTAATTTTATGCCTTTTTATAGTTGACGGTAGAGAGATCACAGAAGGGGAAAGAGAGATGGGGAACAACATACTGTACAACAAAGATCCCTGGCTGGACTTAAACCAGAGAAGTCATGATAAAACCACCACGAAGGGTGCACTTTTTTTTTTTAATGCAATGCTATTTCAGGTCTGACCACTAAATGAACCTCAATTGTCGCCAATGAATTCTTGCACCTAATCCATAACCTTTCCTGAACCTTGTCCTAACTCTAGCCTTTATCTTAAAACCAAATCCAAAGCTTTAGTGCGTAACTTTTTATGGATTATGGATTAGGTGCAAGAATTCAATGGCGACAATTGAGGTTCATTTAGTGGTCAGACCTGAAATAGCATTTGCATTAAAAAAAAAACGTGCAAACGTGGGATCTTTGTTGTACAGTATGTTGTTCCCCATCTCTCTTTCCCCTTCTGTGATCTCTCTACCGTCAACTATAAAAAGGCATAAAATGACCCAAAAAATACAGCAGGCTGTATGGGGAGGCTTATTGCTACAGGTACCGGTGAGAAATACAATCAAGGATGCCCAGTTTGAATGAGTTTAATAAGGTTAATCGATGCAAAAACACTGCACAGTGGTAAAGAATACTTTTTTATATTAATGAACGTTCAAGCCATTGCCGAATGAGTTGATACAAAGCTATCAGCTCCACAAAAGTCTCTCTGTATTTCTCAGTATGGCTATGTTCAGAAAACTGTTGAGCGAAGATAATTACCTCTTCTGAAAGACAGAAACTACGCACTATAGCTTTAAATCTACCTCAACCTCAACTTTAAACTTAATCAAATCTTAATTCTCATCTTACCTCTCAACCATAATGAGGCCTTTGAAGATGTTTTCGGTGGCTGCAATGACCTCATTAACTCAAACTGTCTTTCAGAAGGATAGAACCATACAAAGTGACCCCCCTCCATTTCAGATGTCCGTCACGGGTCACATGTTGACGGAATGTGAAAGAACAGAGGAGAAAAGAAAAAGAGGAGGGGGGGTCCAAAATAAATGTGGAGTCCAAGAAGGAGGTACAGGAGAAGGCCATAGAAATACAGACCATCAGTCATTCAGTCTGGGCCCACAGCGCCTGGTTCATTCAGTCAGCAGGGTAACGACTGTGTAACTACAATCTGCTAATCCTGCAGGCTGGCAGAGGCCCAGGGGAGTAAAACCAGCCGCACCAGTACTACAGCTCCCACACCAGCTGGAGCTGCCTGCCAGCCTACATGACTGCACGACTGACTGCCACTAACCCGTGCTAACAGGCTTGTGAGAGCAGTGCATTCAGATGATGATGAAGAGGGATGTTTGTGCCTCTGTGCTTTTTTGGTGTGCATGAGTGCAATTGTGTGTTTAAGTGGAAAAATACGGTCACACAAAGAACAGGGAAGTGTGCGTGTATGTGTGCGTGTGTGTGTGTGTGTGTGTGTGTGTGTGTGTGTGTGTGTATATAAAATGTCAGACAATAGTGCAAAATGCCCATCATAATTTCCCAGAGCCTTTACTTCTTTTCTCTTAGTCCAAAATCCAGAGTAATCAGTTTCCTATTATATAGAATAGAAAAAAAGCAGCATCCTCACATTTTAAAAGCTGGAAGCAGCAAATTGTCATTTTTGATTGTGATTAAAATAATAAGTTAACTTAAAAATTAATTAATTGACAATTGATTAAGCACTGTTGACATCAACTCAATATTATCGCATATCTTGTATCGTGACGATATTCTGTTGTGAATTATCCTAAGCAAAATTAAATTAAAAACTAACAAATGAGTTATAAGGTTTCTTATTTAACTTTTCAATTACAGGTTTTTTAATATGGTTATTTAATATAATATATAATAATATAAGTAATATATAAATTATAGTTCTTTTCTTAAAAAAAAGAAAAATCAAAATCAGCCAAGAAATATGCAATCTCTATGCAGGCTGAGGTTTAGTGTTAGTGTAGCTTTAATGCACTTCAGTATGGAAAGATACACCATCTGTTACAGGGATCAAACCTGTAACCCTGCAGCTATAACCTCTCTGTTGCACTCCTCTTTGTATCTCCTATTTCCCTGTTTACGTGACCTCGAAATGCTAATCTTATTGATCGTGTACACTGTGATTAGGATTGTGGTGTATGAGTGCCTGGGTTACTCTACTTGAACTCTTGTGTGCATTTACATTATTTTCCAGTAGCATTACTGACAAGTTCTAGCAGCTTGCTTTCAACCTCTGGTAAAGTAGTAACTTGTCCAAAGTTTTTAAGTTTAGCCATAGCTGATCCGTAACTTCATTAGGAGAGAACACAATATGGTTGGCATTCAAACGTTTTAAGTCCTGACAATACTTTTGCTAAGTGATTGACAATACAAGTTCAACTATATCAGTGTGCTTCTGTCATTTTTAAAAGTATCAGCCACATTATAGCTCATGAAATTGTAGCTTTAGGAACATTTCGACTTGCAAAGCCATGAATACAGCATCAGTCAGTCACTGAAATAGACTTCTCTCATTAACATGCCCCACTTGAAGGTACTTTTAATACAGGATAGCTTTCAGCAAAAAAGCTCACAGCATGCTACTATAGTTTGTCTAAATCCATGAAAATGTTCTGTTATTATATATTATTTGAAATGCAGTGAATGAGTTAAAAGGTCAGACTGAGGTTTACACAATTGCTTTTTTTAGGTAATTGGCTCCGACAAACTATTTGATCAGTGTTCTTTTGTTCTCTGATCACACAGTTGTTTCTCCAAGCCTCAAATTGACTTCTGTATAGAGTAAACAGGGATCCCTGGTTGTGGCGGACTGGGACCACTGTCTCCCCAGAGAGATTAGCTCTGT